>NC_142799.1:14970741-15282151 GCF_049724085.1 Artemia sp. Qi Xiang Cuo
CGCCAAAATTAACCCTAAACGGAATTTCGGCATGTTCCTTTTGTTTGGCATCTCTGCGCCAATGCATTTCAAATTATTTGGAAACCTTTTCGCGCGCTAAGATCAATACGTCTGCTCGGAAACGATTCTCTTGTTAGAAACAACAAATTAATTTCCCTTTCGTGAATCAATTCTCTATAGAACAACAAATTAATTCCCCTTTTGTGCCAATCAATCAATCATGACATCATGTGTGATCTAACTGTTTCTCGGTGACAATTCTCTTTGGAAATGCAAGGACATTAATTAACTTGACGTCATCTGTCAGACATTAATTAACTGTTTCCGGGAACTCGTAACATCTGGCTCGAATAACAATAACAAATACTATTTCTGGATCATAACATCTGCCTCGAACAGGAAGGAATAGTCATTAGCTATTTCCGGGAAATTCATAACATCTGGCTCGAATAACAATAACAAATACTATTTCTGGATCATAACATCTGCCTCGAACAGGAAGGAAGTGTCATTAACTTTGCTTCGAACGACAACAACATCTCGCTCGAATAACAACAACAAGAAGGAAGTGTAATTAACTGATTCCGTGAACCTCATAACATCTGGCTCGAATAACAATAACAAATACTATTTCTGGATCATAACATCTGCCTCGAACAGGAAGGAAGTGTCATTAACTTTGCTTCGAACGACAACAACATTGACCCCATTAACCACGTGTTCTCTCTAATGACTCTGTTTAAAACAACAACAACATTGACCTTGGCATTTTGCCTCGGAAACAATAACAACATTGACATTCGTTGAGAGCGTGCCAAAAACACACCTGGTGAAAGAGGTCATTGACCGATTACGCAATCATTCTCACTAATGACTCTATGCCCATATTTGGTGTACTGACAGTATTCTATGCCCATATATGGACTCCCGCTGGGAGTTATAGGGTCACTTCTACTAACCGGGTTGCTCCTTGCTTACAGTTCGTTACCACGAACTGTTTGATAAAGCTTGCCGACTCCAAACTTGATTTCAGGTTTTCATTTTCCCATACCCTAATACCCACTTCCATCCTTTAAGGTGGAGAGGAGGGGAGTAAAACTCGAAGTTAAGAGGTTGTTAGATTATTTGGTCGTTTCCTATGAAATCAATGGCGGCGAATTCTTGCCTAAAATCTTACCGAAAATGGCTGTTAAGGTTGACCTAAATGAAGTATTTATTCTAATCATTTGTAGGTTGATTCACCATTTCCTATAAAGCTATAAATGGCACCTCAGAATTGGAGTCTCGAATAGTTTGATTAATCCGGTGTTCCAGCCTCTGTCCTTACCTGTCATTTTCAATTGTCCTCTTTAGTGTATTTTTTTCTGCCAGCATTCCTTGTCATAAAGCCTTGTGGGGGTAGAGGATTTTGCGTTTATGTATGTGGAATACATTTTTATTTGGAACATTTTTATATTTCATCAAAATAAATTTATTATCTTACCTTGAAGTGAATGTGAACGTGATTCCTTCTAACTTTCTTAATTGCGTTAAAGAAGAAAATTGTCCTTTCAAAATGTATGTGAAACAAAATTGTGAAAGAATCAAACTGGATAAAGACAATCTCTTACGGGTAAAATTATTGATGGTGCTCAATTATTTAATTATTAAATATTCAAATAAGCAAAAATTATCAATTATTGATGCACTTTGCTGCATGTCTTGTAACTGCAGGTTTCGTTATGCCTCATTTTCGTTTATGATTCATTGGGATGCTGCTTGTCGCATGTCTTCACACTGAGAATTTCGTTGTAAGTCATTTTTGGTTGCGATTCCTTCTGATTCTCGCTGTCGCTTGTATTCTAACCGTATATTTCGTTATTTATCGTTTTCATTTGTAATTTGCTATCAAACTTGTTATTGCATGTCTTCTAATCGCAGATTGCGGTTGGTTTCATTTTTGTTCTTCGTCACTTCATGCATTTTCCCCTGCCAATATCAAAATATATTCAATACTATCCCCTTGGGAAAAAAAATCCCATAGTTGTGTTTGAATTAGGCTATATTGTGAAGCCAAAAAAATCTCAGTAAGTCAATTCCCCCCCCCCCCAATAAAAATTAAGCCATTTTAAATGATGAGAAAGCAAATTTTCAAAAACATATGGAGCCATTAGTAGAATGGCCCCTATTGATCCGACGATAACCGCGTGGTATATTGTTTTCTCACTGAGAATGAAAAAACAGGAATTTTCTTACTTAAACAAACAGGACTTTTCTAACTGTTATGGATGTTTCTGGATGGTTATGAGTGTTGGTCAATTTATTTGATGTTTTTCATGGATGTCAACAGCAATTCATATCTGTTTTATTGTTTTTGTCTGTAAGAAAGGAAAAACAGTATTTATCTCACTTTGATGGAGAATGATTGCATAATCAATCAATCTTGACATCACCTGTCAGAATTTTTTCCAGGGAAGTTAATTAATGTCTGCCAGATGACGTCAAGTTAATTAATGTCTATGGAGTTCGACCAGTAGAATTGTTTCCGGGGCAAAGTTTAGATCACGTGTGACAGATGATGTCATGGTTGATTGATTTGACACGAAAGGGGAATTAATTTGTTGTTTCTAAGGGGAATTATTGATTCACGAAAGGGGAATTAATTTAGTGTTTCCAAGGAGAATTGTTTCCGGAAGTTTATTAATATCTTTGGAGTTCGACCAGAATTGTTTCCGGGGCAAAGTTTAGATCACAAGTTACAGATGATGTCATGATTGATTGATTTGTCACGAAAGGGGAATTAATTTGTTGTTTCCAAAGAGAATTATTGACTCAAAAAAGGGGAATTAATTTTTTGTTTCTAAGGGGAAGGTGGGAAAGAGATATATTGATTGCGTAATCGAAGGGAGAGAATTCCCGAGAAATTGATTACATAATCGGTAGAACCCTATCAGGAGCTCGTGACGGGAATCCATTTATGTGAATAGAATGACGTAATCAACTAGGACAAATGGATTTCTGAGAAATTGATTACATAATCGGTAGAACCCTATCAGGAGCTCGTGACGGTAATCCATTTATGTGCATAGAATGACGTAATCGACTAGGACAGTTGGATTTCTGAGAAATTGATTACATAATCGGTAGAACCCTGTCAGAAGGTCCTGACGGGAACAAGTTACTTTCTTAATGTCCCTCCTAAACCCATTTTACAAGTTGAAGTACTTATCTTTTTCATTCACGACTATACTTAACAGCTTTTTGGATACCTGAACCCCAAGAAAATACTTTTCAAAAGACTATTTCAGAGCAAGTTACATTCTTAATGTCTTTCCTAAACATATTTTCCAACTCTAAGTTCTTTACTTGTTCACCCCAAAATCTGACAGGAAATCAATGTTTAGACCACAAAAAACAGATATAACTTACTTTGCACCCTAAAGTGCTAGAAGCTGCCTTTCTCTCCAATCAGAACCACAATTTCATCTTTCCTTCTAGAACATTGTAACCCACACATCAAAACTACAGGTATTCGGATACCTCAACACCAAGAAATACTTTTCAAAGACCATTTCAGAGCAAGTTACTTTCCTAATGTCATTTCTAAACCCATTTTACAACTTGAAGTACTTATCTTTTTCACCCACATCTATACTTTACAGCTTTTTGGATACCTCAACACCAAAGAAATACTTTTCAAAGACCATTTCAGAGCAAGTTACTTTCTTAATGTCCCTCCTAAACCCATTTTCCAACTTGAAGTACTTATCTTTTTCATTCACGACTATACTTTACAGCTTTTTGGTTACCTCAACACCAAGAAATACTTTTCAAAGACCATTTCATAGCAAGTTCCTTTCTTAATGTCCCTAATAAGCCCATTTTCCAACTTGAATTACTCATCTTTTTCATCCATAACTATACTTTACAGCTTTTTGGATACCTTAACACCAAAGAAATACCTTTCAAAGACGATTTCAGAGAAATTTACTTTCTTAATATCCCTTCTAAACCTATTTTACAAGTTGATGTATTTATCTTTTTCACCCACTACTATACTTTACAGCATATTTGTTACCTCAACACCAAGAAATACATTTCAAAGATCATTTCAGAGCAAGTTACTTTCTTATTTTCCCTCCTAAACCCATTTTTCAACTTGAAGTACTTATCTTTTTCACCCACAACTATACTTTACAGCTTTTCGGATACATCAACACCAAGAAATACTTTTCAAAGACCATTCCAGAGCAAGTTACTTTCTTAATGTCCCTTCTAAACCCATTTTCCAACTTGAAGTACTTATCTTTTTCATCCTAGTATATACTTTTTAGCTTTTTTTTTAACTCTACGCAAAGAAATACTATCCAAAGACGATTTCAGATAAAGCAAATATCATCATGCCCCTATTATGACCATTTTCCAATATGAAGTACGCATCACTTTCACCTACACCTATACATTACAGCTTGTAGGATACCTCAACCCCAAGAAACACTTTTCAAAGACTATTTCAGAGCAACTTTTTTTCTTAATGTCCCTCCTAAACACATTTTCCAACTTGAAGTGCTTATCTATTTAACCCACAACTAGACAATACATAATTTACTATAAAAAAAAAAAAATTAATAAATTTCAATTTCAATTTAAGATCAAGATTAATAAAAAATGTCCCTCATACAAACATTTCAAACTTGACGTACTTATCTTTTTCATCCACAGCTATACTTTACAGCTTTTTGGATACTTCAACACCAAGAAATACATTTCAAAGACAATTTCAGAGCAAGTTACTTTCTTAATCTCCCTCCTAAACCCATTTTCCAGCTTGAAGTACTTCTCTTTTTCAACCACATCTATTACTTTACAGCTTTTAGGTTATCTCTAAACCAAGAAATCCATTTCATAGACTATGTAAGATCTAGTTAAATTCTTAATTTCCCTCATGAAGCTATAGTCTGATTTGAAGTGATTATCCTTCTCACACAAAACTATCATATAAACCTGTTTGTTTACCTCAACAAATATAAATACTAATAAACGATAATTCCAGTACAACTTATTTTCTTAATGTCCCTCCTACTCCAATTTTCCAACTTGAAATACTTATCATTTTCAACCACAACTATACTTTACCGCTTTTTGGATACCTCAACCCCAAGAAATACTATTCAAATACCATTTCAGAGCAAGTTGTTTTCTTAATGTCCCTTCTAAACCCATTTTCGAAGTTGAAGTACTTATCTTTTTCATCCACAACTATACTTTACAGCTTTTTGGATACCTCAACACCAAGAAATACCTTTCAAAGACCATTTCAGAGCAATTTACTTTCTTAATGTCCCTCCTAAACACATTTTCCAACTTGAAGTACTTATCTTTTTCACCCAAAACTATACTTTACAGCTTTTTGGATACCTCAACACCAAAAAATACTTTTCAAAGACCATTTCATAGCAAGTTACTTTCTTAATTTCCCTCCTAAGCCCATTTTCCAACTTGAAGTACTAATCTTTTTCATTCACGACTATACTTTACAGCTTTTTGGGTACCTCTACACCAATAAATACTTTTCAAAGACCATTTCAGTGCAAGTTACTTTCTTAATGTCCCTTCTAAACCCATTTTCCAACTTGAAGTACTTATCTTTTTCACCCACAACTATAATTTACAGCCTTTTGGATACCTCAACACCAAAGAAATAATTTTCAAAGACGATTTCAGAGCAAGTTACTTTCTTAATGTCCCTTCTAAACCTATTTTACAAGTTGAAGTACTTATCTTTTTCACCCACAACTATACTTTAATGCTTTTTGGATACCTCAAAAACAATAAAGAATTTTCAAATACCATTTGAGAGAAATTTAATTTATTATTTTCCCTCCTAAACCATTTTACAAATTGAATTACTTATCTTTTTCACCCACAACTATACTTTACAGCTTTTCGGATACATCAACACCAAGAAATACTTTTCAAAGACCATTCCAGAGAAAGTTACTTTCTTAATGTCCCTTCTAAACCCATTTTCCAACTTGAAGTACTTATCTTTTTCACCCACAACTATACTTTACACCTTTTTGGATACCTCAACACCAAGAAATACTTTTCAAAGACCATTTCAGAGTAAGTTACTTTCTTAATATCCCTCCTAAACCCATTTTCCAACTTGGAGTACTTATCTTTTTCACCCACAACTATACTTTACAGCTTTTTGGATACCTCAACACCAAGAAATACTTTTCAAAGACCATTTCAGAGCAAGTTTCTTTCTTAATGTCCCTTCTAAACCCATTTTCCAACTTGAAGCACTTATATTTTTCACCCACACCTATACTTTATAGCTTCTTGGCTACCTCAAAACCAAGAAATACTTTTCAAAGACCATTTCAGAGCAACTTAATTTCTTAATATCACTCATAACCCAAATTTCAAACTGGAATTCAATAAACTTTTCATAAAAACCAAAACTGTAAAGCATTTTGTATAAATCAACACAAAGAAATACTTTTCAAAGACCATTTCAGAGCAACTTCTTTTCTTAATGTCCCTCCTAAACCCATTTTCCAACTTGAAGTACTTATGTTTTTCACCCACAACTATACTTTACAGCTTTTAGGTTACCTCAACACCAAGAAATACTTTTAAAAGACCATTTCAGAGAAAGTTACTTTCTTAATTTACCTCCTAAACCCATTTTCCAACTGGAAGTACCTATCTTTTTCATCCACAACTATACTTTACAGCTTTTTGGATACCTCAACACCAAGAAATACTTTTCAAAGACCATTTCAGAGCAAGTTACTTTCTTAATGTCCCTCCTAAACCTATTTTACAAGTTGAAGTAATTATCTTTTTCATTCACAACTATACTTTAGAGCTTTTTGGATACCTCAACACCAAGAAATACTTTTCAAAGACCAATTCAGAGCAAGTCACTTTCTTAATATTCCTCTTAAACCCATTTTCCAACTTGAAGTAGTTATATTTTTCACCCACAATTATACATTATAGCTTTTTGGATACCTCAACACCAAAAAATACTTTTCAAAGACCATTTCAGAGCAAGTTACTTTCTTAATGTCCCTTCTAAACCCATTTTACAATTTGAAGTACTTATCTTTTTCACCCACAACTATACTTTACAGCTTTTTGGATACCTCAACACCAAGAAATACTTTTCAAAGACCATTTCAGAACATCTTTTTTTCTTAATGTCCCTACTAAAACCCATTTTCGAACTTGAAGTACTTATCTTTTTCACCCACATCTATACTTTACAGCTTTTTGGATACCTCAACACCAAGAAATACTTTTTAAGACCATTTCAGAGCAAGTTACTTTCTTAATGTCCCTTCTAAACCTATTTTACAAGTTAAAGTACTTATCTTTTTCACCCATAACTATACTTTACAGCTTTTTGGATACCTCAACACCAAGAAATACCTTTCAAAGACCATTTCAGAGCAACTTATTTTCTTAATGTCCCTCCTAAGCCCATTTTCCAACTTGAAGTACTTATCTTTTTAACCCACAACTATACTATACAGCTTTTTGGATACATCAACACCAAGAAATACTTTTCAAAGATCATTTGAGAGCAAGTTACTTTCTTAATGTCCCTCCTAAACCTATTTTACAAATTGAAGTACTTATCTTTTTCACCCACAACTATACTTTACAGCTTTTTGGATACCTCAAAACCAAGAAATACTTTTCAAAGACCATTTCAGAACAAGTTACTTCCTCAATGTCTCTCCTAAACCCATTTTTCAACTTAAAGTACTTATCTTTTTCAACCACAACTATACTTTACAGTTTTTTGGTTACCTCAATACCAAGAAATACTTTTCAAAGACCATTTCAGAGCAAGTTACTTTCTTAATGTTCCCTCCTAAACCCATTTTCCAACTTGAAGTACTTATGTTTTTCATCCACAACTATACTTTACAGCTTTTTGGATACTTCAACACCAAGAAATACTTTTCAAAGACCATTTCAGAGCAAGTTACTTTCTTAATGTCCCAACTAAACACATTTTACAACATGAAGTACTTATCTTTTTCACCCAAAACTATACTTTACAGCTTTTTGGATGCCTCAACACCAAGAAATACTTTTCAAAGACCATTTCAGAGCAAGTTACTTTCTTAATGTCCCTCCTAAACCCATTTTCCAACTTGAAGTACTTATCTTTTTCACCATAAACTATACTTTACAGCTTTTTGATTACCTCAACACATAGATCTACTTGAAATAGACAATGTTTTAGCTTTGTACTATCATAGGGTCCCTTCAGAATTAATTTTTCAACAACAAGAATATACCATTTACACCTTCAGCAATAATGATCAGCTTTTTGATCAACTGAAAACTAAAAAATTAATGAAACTGACACTATCAGTGCTAGATCTAGTCTTATTGTAACTACTAAAAATAAAATAAAACTTTAAGAACTAATCTTTTTCAAACACAACTATACTTTACAGCTTTTTGGATACCTCAACACCAAGAAATACTTTTCAAAGACCATTTCAGAGCAAGTTACTTTCTTAATGTCCCTCCTAAACCCATTTTCCAACTTGAAGTTAATATCTCTTTAAACCACAACTATACTTTACACCTTCTTGGATACCTCAACACCAAGAAATACTTTTCAAAGACCATTTCATAGATATCGAAACTCTCGATATCTCATCTCAACTTTGTTTTCAACAATAAATCTTTATCTCCTTCACCTACCTCTTTAGAGGATAACCTTTTGGATCCCTCAACTCCAAGAAATACTTTTCAAAGACCATTTCAGAGCACCGTCCTGTCATATTATCCCTTCTAAATCCATTTTCAAACATTTGTGTATTATCTTTTACACGCACAAATATTCTTTACAAAAATTTGGATACCTTAAAAGCCAGAAATACTTTTCAAAGCCCATTTTAAAGCAAGTCACTTTCTTAATATACCTCATAGACCCTTTTTCAACGTGAAGTACGCATCTTTTTCACCCACAACTATACTTTACAGCTTTTTGGATACCTCAACACCATGAAATACTTTTCAATGACCATTTCAGAGCAAGTTACTTTCTTAATGTCCCTCCTAAACCCATTTTCCAACGAAGTACTTATCTTTTTCATCCACAACTATACTTTACAGCTTTTTGGATACCTCAACACCAAGATATACTTTTCAAAGACCCTTTCAGAGCAAGTTACTTTCTTTATGTCCCTTCTAAACCCATTTTATAAGTTGAAGTAATTATATTTTTCATCCACAACTATACTTTATAGCTTTTTGGGTACCTCAAAACCAAAAAATACTTTTCAGAGACAATTTCAGACCAAGTTACTTTCTTAATGTCCCTCCTAAACCCTTTTTCCAACTTTAAGTACTTATATTTTTAAACAACGTATATACATTACATCTTTTTGGTTACCTCAAAACCAAAAAATACAATTCGTAGAGCATTTCAGAGCAATTTAATTTCTTAATGTCCCTCCTAAACTCATTTTACGATTTGAAGTGATTATCTTTTTCACCCACAACTATACTTTACAGCTTTTTGGATACCTCAACACCAAGAAATACTTTTCAAAGACCATTTCAGAACATCTTTTTTTCTTAATGTCCCTACTAAAACCCATTTTCCAACTTGAAGTACTTATCTTTTTCACCCACATCTATACTTTACAGCTTTTTGGATACCTCAACACCAAGAAATACTTTTAAAGACCATTTCAGAGCAAGTTACTTTCTTAATGTCCCTTCTAAACCTATTTTACAAGTTAAAGTACTTATCTTTTTCATCCATAACTATACTTTACAGCTTTTTGGATACCTCAACACCAAGAAATACTTTCAAAGACCATTTCAGAGCAATTTACTTTCTTAATGTCCCTTCTAAGCCCATTTTCCAACTTGAAGTACTTATCTTTTTTACCCATAACTATACTTTACAGCTTTTTGGATCCCTCAATACCAAGAAATACTTTTCAAAGATCATTTGAGAGCAAGTTACTTTCTTTATGTCCCTCCTAAACCTATTTTACAAGTTGAAGTACTTATCTTTTTCACCCACAACTATACTTTACAGCTTTTTGGATACCTCAACACCAAGAAATACTTTTCAAAGACCAATTCAGAGCAAGTTACTTTCTTAATGTCCCTCCTAAACCCATTTTCCAACTTGAATTAATTATCTTTTTCACCCACAACTATACTTTACAGCTTTTTGGTTACCTCAATACCAAGAAATACTTTTCAAAGACCATTTCAGAGCAAGTTACTTTCTTAATGTCCCTCCTAAACCCATTTTCCAACTTTAAGTACTTATCTTTTTCACCCACAACTATAATTTACAGCTTTTTGGATACCTCAACACCAAGAAATACTTTTCAAAGGCCATTTCAGAGCAAGTTACTTTCTTAATGTCCCAACTAAACCCATTTTCCAACATGAACTACTTATCTTTTTCACCCACAACTATACTTTACAGCTTTTTGGATGCCTCAACACCAAGAAATACTTTTCAAAGACCATTTAAGAGCAAGTTACTTTCTTAATGTCCCTCCTAAACCCATTTTCTAACTTGAAGTACTTATCTTTTTCACCCACAACTATACTTTACAGCTTTTTGGTTACCTCAATACCAAGAAATACTTTTCAAAGACAATTTCAGAGCAAGATACTTACACAATATCCCTCTTACACCCATTTTCGAGCTTGAAGTACTTATCTTTTATATCCACAGCTATACTTTACAGCCTTTTGGATACTTCAACACCAAGAAATACTTTTCAAAGACCCTTTCAGAGCTAGTTACAGTCTTAATGTCCCTACTAAACCCATTTTACAACATGAAGTACTTATCTTTTTCACCCACAACTATACTTTACAGCTTTTTGGATACCTCAACACCAAGAAATACTTTTCAAAGACCATTTCAGAGCAAGTTACTTTCTTAATGTCCCTCCTAAACCCATTTTTAAACTTGAAGTACTTATCTTTTTCACCCACAACTATACTTTACAGTTTCTTGGATACCTCAACACCAAGAAATACTTTTCAAAGACCATTTCAGAGCAAGTTACTTTCTTAATGTCCCTCCAAAACCCATTTTCCAACTTGAAGTACTTATCTTTTTCACCCACAACGATACCTTACAGCTTTTTGGATACCTCAACACCAAGAAATACTTTTCAAAGACCATTTCAGAGCAAGTTACTTTCTTAATGTCTCTCCTAAACCCATTTTCCAACTTGAAGTACTTATCATTTTCACCCACAACTATACATTACAGCTTTATGGTTACCTCAACACCAAGAAATACTTTTCAAAGACCATTTCAGAGCAAGTTCCATTCTTAATCTCCCTCCTAAACCCTTTTTTCAACTTGAAGTACTTATCTTTTTCACCCACAACTATACGTTACATATTTTTTGTTAACTCAGCACAATGAAATTAAATTCAAAGACAATTTCAAATCAAGTTTATTTATTAATTTACCTCCTAAAACTAATTTCAATCTTTAAGAACATATGTTTTTCACACACAATTATACATTAAAGCTTTTGAATACCTCAAAACCAAGAAATACTTTTCAAAGACCATTTAAGAGCAAGTTACTTTCTTAATGCCCCTACTAAACCCATTTTCCAACTTGAAGTACTTATCTTTTTCAACCACAACTATACTTTACAGCTTTTTGGTTACCTCAACACCAAGAAATACTCTTCAAAGACCATTTCAGAGCAAGTTACTTTCTTAATGTCCCTTTTAAACCCATTTTCCAACTTGAAGTACTTATCTTTATCATCCACAACTATACTTTACAGCTTTTTGGATACCTCAACACTAAGAAATACTTTTCAAAGACCATTTCAGAGCAAGTTACTTTCTTAATGTCCATCCTAAACCCATTTTACAAGTTGAAGTACTTATCTTTTTCACCCACAACTATACTTTACAGCTTTTGGGATATCTCAACACCAAGAAATACTTTTCAAAGACCATTTCAGAGCAAGTTACCTTCTTAATGTCCCACCTAAACCCATTTTCCAACTTGAAGTACTTATCTTTTTCACCAACAACTATACTTTACAGCTTTTTGGTTACCTCAACACCAAGAAATACTTTTCCCGGAAGAAGAAAAGGCCCAAGACATAAAAAATTTAAAGTTCGCTTCTAAATTTTTCCGTAGAAGATAGGAAAAGTTATACCATGATTGTGATTATTTTCTATAAAGATAAAAAGTTTCACTTTAATTTTAAATTTTATAAAAATTCAGTTCCAACCTTTCTCAAAGAGATGAAAAAATTTAAAGTTCTGTTCCAAATATTTCCCTGGAAGAAGAAAAGTTCAACTTCAATTCTGAATTTTCTCAATGAAAATGAAATAAGTTATTGATCAATTCTATTTTCTCAAAATATTATAAAATTTTCCACTTCAATTCAGATTTTTCTCAAAGAGATGAAAAAAATGAAAATATTGTTCCAAATTTTTCTTAGAAGATAGAAAAGTTCAAGTTCTAATCTGAATTTTACCAAAGAACATAATTCAATTCTAATTTCTCCAGAGAAAATAAAAAGCTTCCACTTCAGTGTTAAGTTCACCAAGACATAAAAAATTTAAAGTTCAGTTCTAAATTTTTATATAGAAGATAGGAAAAGTTATACTATGATTATGATTATTTTCCATGTATATAAAAAGTTTCACTTTAATTCTAAATTTTCTTAAATTCAGTTCCGACTTTTCACATAGAGATGAAAAAATTTAAAATTCTGTTCCAAATTTTTCTTAGAAGATAGAAAAGTTCAAGTTCTCTTCTGAATTTTACCAAAGAACACAATTAAATTCTAATTTCACCAGAGAAAATAAAAAGCTTTCACTTCAGCTTTAAGTTCACCAAGACATAAAAAATTTAAAGTTCAGTTCTAAATTTTTCCGTAGAAGATAGGGAAAGTTATACCATGATTGTGATTATTTTCTATGAAGATAAAAAGTTTCACTTTAATTCTAAATTTTCTTAAATTCAGTTCCGGCTTTTCTCAAAGAGATGAAAAAATTTAAATTTCTGTTCCAAACATTTTCCCGGAAGAAGAAAAGTTCAACTTCGATTCTGAATTTTCTTAATGAAAATGAAATAAGTTATTGATCAATTCTATTTTCATAAAATATTATAAAATTTTCCACTTCAATTCAGATTTTTCTCAAAGAGATGACAAAATTTAAAATATTGTTCCAAATTTTTCATAGAAGATAGAAAAGTTATACTTCGATTGTGATTATTCTTCATGAAGATATGGAGCTCCACTTTAATTTTAATTTTTCTCGAAGAAGTTCAAAATGTACATATTCTTTTCTGAATTTTCTTAGAGGGGAGAAAAAAAAATTAGCTTAATTCTGAAGTTTACCAATGAAAATGAAAAAGCTTCCATTTCACTTCATGATTTCTCAAAGAAATGAAAATTTAAAGTTCAATTCTAAATTTTTCCATAGAAGATAGGAATGGCTACACTATGATTGTGATTATTTACCATGAAGATAAAAAGTGTCACTCTATTTCTAATTTTTCTTAAATTCAGTTCATTCATCTAAGCACCAAAAACAATAGGTTAGGTTAGGTATAAATAAATATTAATAGATAATAATAAACATTTCTCCATGTTTAAGTTAGGTTAGGTTAGGTTAACTTATCATTAGCGCTCATGATAATCTAAACTAACCTAACTTAAACATGGTAAAAAGATTAAATTAGGTTAGGTTAGATTAAGTTATGTCAGGTTAAGTTAGGTTAGGTTAGCCTACGTACGCGCGCGTACGTAGGCTAACCTAACCTAACTTAATCTGACCTAACTTAATCTAAACTAACCTAATTTAATCTTTTTACCCTGTTTAAGTTAGGTTAGGTTAGCTTATCATGAGCGCTCATGATAAGTTAACCTAACCTAGCCTAACTTAAACATGGAGAAATGTTTCTTATTATTTATTAATATTTATTTATATCTAACCTAACCTAGCCTATTGTTTTTGGTGCTTAAATGAATGAACTGAATTTAAGAAAAATTAGAAATAGAGTGAAACTTTTTATCTTCATGGTAAATAATCCGAATCATAGTATAGCCATTCCTATCTTCTATGGAAAAATTTAGAATCGAACTTTAAATTTTTATGTCTTTGAGAAATTCTTCTTCCAGGGAAATATTTGGAACGGAACTTTAAATTTTTTCATCTCTTTGAGAAAGGTTGGAACTGAATTTAAGAAAATTTAGAATTAAAGTGAAACTTTTTATCTTCATAGAAAATAATCACAATTATGGTATAACTTTTTCTATATTCTAAGGAAAAATTTAAAAGTGAAATATACATGTCTTTTATCTTGGGCAAGGTCGTCTTCTCGGTAAAGTATTTCTTGTTGTCGATGCAATCAAAAAGCTATACAGTCCGTGTTTTGGTGAACTTGTCAAGAGCTTAATGAAGTAACAAGGGGTAAGGTGGAACCTTAAGAAATTATGTTGCTACTGAGTTTCTTTTGAAAAGTATTTCTTGGAGTTGAGGTATCCAAAAAGCTTTAAAGTATAGTTGTGTGTGAAAAAGAGAAGTACTTCATCCTGGTAAATGTGTTTAGGAGGGACATTAAGAAAGAAACTTACTCTGAAATGGGCTTTGAAAAGTATTTCTTGGTGTTGAGGTAACCAAAAAGCTGAAAAGTATAGTTGTGGGTGAAAAAGATAAGTACTTAAAGTCGGAAAATGGGTTTAGAGGTGACATTAAGAAAGTAACTTGCTCTGAAATGGTCTTTGAAAAGTATTTCTTGGTGTTGATGTATCAAAAAAGCTGTAAAGTATAGTTTTGGATGACAAAGATAAGTACTTCAAGTTGGAAAATGGGTTTAAAAGGGACATTAAGAAAGTAACTTGCTCTGAAATGGTCTTTGAAGAGTATTTCTTTGTGTTGAGGTAACCCAAAAGATGTAAAGTATAGTTGTGGTTGAAAAAGATAAGTACTTCAAGTTGGAAAATGGGTTTATTAGGGTCATTAAGAAAGTAACTTGCTCTTAAATGGTCTTTGAAAAGTATTTCTTGGTGTTGAGGTATTCAAAAGCTGTAAAGTATAGTTGTGGATGAAAAAGATAAGTTATTCAAGTTGGAAAATGGGTTTAGGAGGGACATTAAGAAAGTAACTTGCTCTGAAATGGTCATTGAAAACTATTTCATGGTGTTGAGGTATCCAAAAAGCTGTAAAGTATAGTTGTGGGTGAAAAAGATAAGTACTTCAAGTTGGAAAATGGGTTTAGGAGGGACATTAAGAAAGTAACTTGCTCTGAAACGTCTTTTGAAAATGTTGAGGTATCCAAAAATCTGTAAAGTATAGTTGTGGGTGAAAAAGATAAGTACTTCAAGTTGGAAAATGGATTTAGGAGTGAAATTAAGAAAGGAACGTGCTCTGAAATGGTCTTTGAAAAGTATTTCTTGGTGTTGAGGTATCCAAAAATCTGTAATTTATAGTTGTCGGTGAAAGAGATAAGTAATTCAAGTTAAAAAATGGGTTTAGAAGGTACATAAAGAAAGTAACTTGCTCTGAAATGGTCTTGAAAAGTATTTCTTGGCGTTGAGGTATCCAAAAAGCTGTAAAGTATAGTTGTGGTGAAAAAGATAAGTTCTTCAAGTTGGAAAATACGTTTAAAAGTGACGTTAAGAAAGTAAATTGCTCTGAAATGGTCTTTGAATAGTATTTCTTGGTTTTGAGGTATTCAAAAAGCTGTAAAGTATAGTCGTTGGTGAAAAGATAAGTACTTCAAGTTTAAAAATGGGTTTAGGAGGTACATTAAGAACAAAACTTGCTCTGAAATGGTCTTTGAAAATTATTTCTTGTCTTTAGGTATCAAAAAAGCTGTAAAGTATAGTTGTTAGTGAAAAAGATAAGTACTTCAAGTTGGAAAATGGGTCTAGGAGGGAAATTTAGAAAGTAACTTGCTCTGAAATGGTCCTTGAAAGGTATTTCTTGGTGTTAAGGTATCCAAAAAGCTGTAAAGCATAGTTGTGGATGAAAAAGATAAGTACTTCAACTTGTAAAATATGTTTAGAAGGGACATTAAGAAAGTAACTTGCTCTGAGATGGTCTTTGAAAAGTATTTCTTGGTGTTGAGGTATCCATATAGCTGTAAAGTATAGGTGTGGGTGAAAAAGATAAGTGCTTCAAGTTGGAAAATGGGTTTAGGAGGGACATTAATAACGTAACTTGCTCTGAAATGGTTTTTGAAAAGTGTTTCTTAGTGTTGAGGTATCCAAAAAGGTGTAAAGTATAGTTGTGGATGAAAAAGATCAGTACTTCAAGTTGGAAAATGGGTTTAGGAGGGACATTAAGAAAGTAACTTACTCTGAAATGGTCTTTGAAAAGTATTTCTTGGTGTTGAGGTAACCAAAAAGCTGTAAAGTATAGTCGTGAATGAAAAAGATTAGTACTTCAAGTTGAAAAAAGGGCTTAGGAGGAACATTAAGAAAGTAACTTGTTCTGAAATGGTCTTTGAAAAGTATTTCATTGGTGTTGAGGTATCCAAAAAGCTGTAAAGTATAGTTGTGGGTGAAAAAGATAAGTACTTCAACTTGTAAAATGGGTTTAGAAAGGACATTAAGAAAGTAACTTGCTCTGAAATGGTCTTTGAAAAGTATTTCTTGTTGTTGAGGTAACCAAAAAGATGTAAAGTATAGTTGTGGGTGAAAAAGATAAGTACTTCAAGTTGGAAAATGGGTTTAGAGGGACATTAAGAAAGGAACGTGCTCTGAAATGTCTTTTGAAAATGTTGAGGTATCCAAAAATCTGTAAAGTATAGTTGTGGGTGAAAAAGATAAGTACTTCAAGTTTGAAAATGGGTGTAGGAGGGATATTAAGAAATTAACTTGATATTTAATGGTCTTTGAAAATTATTTCTTGGTGTTGAGGTATCCAAAAATCTGTAAAGTATAGTTGTGGGTGAAAAAGATAAGTACTTCAAGTTGGAAAATGGGTTTAGGAGGGATATTAAGAAAGTAACTTGCTCTGAAATGGTCTTGAAAAGTATTTCTTGGCGTTGAGGTATCCAAAAAGCTGTAAAGTATAGTTGTGGTGAAAAAGATAAGTTCTTCAAGTTGGAAAATAGGTTTAGAAGGGACATTAATAAAGTAGATTTCTCTGAAATGGTCTTTGAAGAATATTTCTAGGTGTTTAGGTATCCAAATAACTGTAAAGTATAGTTGTGGTGAAAAAGATGAGTTTTTCAAGTTGAAAAAAGGGTTTAGGAGGGATATTAAGAAAGTAACTTGCTCTGAAATGGTCTTTGAAAAGTATTTCTTGGTGTTGAGGTAACCAAAAAGCTGTAAAGTATATTTGTGGGTGAAAAAGATAAGTACTTCAAGTTGGAAATTGGTTTAGGAGGGACATTAAGAAAGTAATTTGCTCTGGAATGGTCTTTGAAAAGTATTTCTTGGGTGTTGAGGTATCCAAAAAGCTGTAAAGTATAGTTTTGGGTGAAAAAAATAAGTACTTCAGGTTGAAAAATTGGTTTAGGAGGAACATTAAGAAATTAAATGCTCTGGAATGGCCTTTGAAAAGTATTTCTTGGTGTTGAGGAATCCAAAAAGCTGTAAAGTATGGTTGTGGGAGAAAAAGATAAGTACTTCAAGTTGAAAAATAGGTTTAGGAGGGACATTAAGAAAGTAACTTGCTCTGAAATGGTCTTTGAAAAGTATTTCTTGGTGTTGAGGCATCCAAAAAGCTGTAAAGTATAGTTGTGGGTGAAAAGGATAAGTACTTCATGTTGGAAAATGGGTTTAGTTGGGACATTAAGAAAGTAATTTGTTCTGAAATGGTCTTTGAAAAGTATTTCTTGGTGTTGAGGTATTCAAAAAGCTGTAAAGTATAGTTGTGGATGAAAAAGATAAGTACTTCAAGTTGGAAAATGGGTTTAGGAGGGACATTAAGAAAGGAACTGGCTCTGAAATGGTCTTTTAAAATAATTTCTTGGTGTTGAGGTATACAAAAGCTGTAAAGTATAATTGTGGGTGAAAAAGATAAGTATTTCAAGTTGGAAAATGGGTTTAGAAGGGACATTAAGAAATTAACTAGATCTGAAATGGTCATATAAAAGTACTTATTTAGGATGATGTATCCAAAAAGATGTAAAGTATAGTTGTGGGTGAAAAACATAAGTACTTCAAGTTGGAAAATGGGTTTAGGAGGGACATTAAGAAAGTAACTTGCTCTGAAACGTCTTTTGAAAATGTTGAGGTATCCAAAAATCTGTAAAGTATAGTTGTGAGTGAAAAAGATAAGTAATGCAAGTTGGAAAATTGATTTAGGAGTGACAGTAAGAAATGAACTTGCTCAGAAATGGTCATTGAAAAGAATTTCTTGGTGTTGAGGTATCCAAAAAGCTGTAAAGTATAGTTGTGGGTGAAAATTATAAGTACTTCAAGTTGGAAAATGGGTTTAGGAGGGACATTAAGAAAGTAACTTGCTCTGAAATGGTCTTGAAAAGTATTTCTTGGCGTTGAGCTATCCAAAAAGCTGTAAAGTATAGTTGTGGTGAAAAAGATAAGTTCTTTAAGTTGGAAAATAGGTTTAGTAGGGACATTAAGAAAGTAACTTGCTCTGAAATGGTCTTTGAATAGTATTTCTTGGTATTGAGGTATCCAAAAAGCTGTAAAGTATAGTTGTGGGTGAAAAAGATAAGTACTTCAAGTTGAAAAATGGGTTTAGGAGGGACATTAAGAAAAAAGTTGCTCTGAAATAGTCTTTGAAAAGTATTTCTTGTGTTGAGGTATCCAAAAATCTGTAAAGTATAGTTGTGGGTGAAAAAGATAAGTACTTAAAGTTGGAAAATGGGTCTAGGAGGGAAATTAAGAAAGTAACTTGCTCTGAAATGGTCTTTGAAAGGTATTTCTTGGTGTTAAGGTATCCAAAAAGCTGTAAAGTATAGTTGTGGGTGAAAAAGATAAGTACTTCAACTTGTAAAATAGGTTTAGAAGGGACATTAAGAAAGTAACTTGCTCTGAGATGGTCTTTGAAAAGTATTTCTTGGTGTTGAGGTATCCAAAAAGCTGTAAAGTATAGTTGTGGGTGAAAAAGATAAGTACTTCAAGTTGGAAAATTGGTTTAGAAGTGACATTAAGAACGTAACTTGCTCTGAAATGGTTTTTGAAAAGTGTTTCTTGGTGTTGAGGTATCCAAAAAGGTGTAAAGTATAGTTGTGGATGAAAAAGATAAGTACTTCAAGTTGTAAAATGGGTTTAGGAGGGACATTAAGAAAGTAACTTACTCTGAAATGGTCTTTGAAAAGTATTTCTTGGTGTTGAGGTAACCAAAAAGCTGTAAAGTATAGTCGTGAATGAAAAAGATTAGTACTTCAAGTTGAAAAAAGGGTTTAGGAGGAACATTAAGAAAGTAACTTGCTCTGAAATGGTCTTTGAAAAGTATTTCATTGGTGTTGAGGTATCCAAAAAGCTGTAAAGTATAGTTGTGGGTGAAAAAGATAAGTACTTCAACTTGTAAAATGGGTTTAGAAAGGACATTAAGAAAGTAACTTTCTCTGAAATGGTCTTTGAAAAGTATTTCTTGGTGTTGAGTTAACCAAAAGGCTGTAAAGTATAGTTGTGGGTGAAAAAGATAAGTACTTCAAGATGGAAAATGGGTTTAGAGGGACATTAAGAAAGGAACTTGCTCTTAAATGTCTTTTGAAAATGTTGAGGTATCCAAAAATCTGTAAAGTATAGTTGTGGGTGAAAAAGATAAGTACTTCAAGTTGTAAATTAGGTTTAGTAGGGACATTAAGATTGGAACTTGCTCTGTAATGGTCTTTGAAAAGTATTTCTTGGTGTTGAGGTATCCAAAAAGCTGTAAAGTATAGTTGTGGGTGAAAAAGATAAGTACTTCAAGTTGGAAAATGGTTTAGAAGGGATATTAAGAAAGTAACTTGCTCTGAAATGGTCTTTAAAAGTATTTCTTGGCGTTGAGGTATCCAAAAAGCTGTAAAGTATAGTTGTGGTGAAAAAGATAAGTTATTTTAGTTGGAAAATTGGTTTAGTAGGGACATTAAGAAAGTAACTTGCTCGGAAATGGTCTTTGAATAGTATTTCTTTGTGTTTAGGTATACATAAAACTGTAAAGTATAGTTGTGGTGAAAAAGATAGGTTTTTCAAGTTGAAAAAAGGGTTTAGGAGGGATATAAAGAAAGCATCTTGCTCTGAAATAGTCTTTCAAAAGTATTTCTTGGTGTTGAGGTATCCAAAAAGCTGTAAAGTATAGTTGTGGGTGAAAAAGATAAGTACTTCAAGTTGGAAATGGGTTTAGGAGGGACATTAAGAAAGTAATTTGCTCTGAAATGGTCTTTGAATAGTATTTCTTTGGTGTTGAGGTATCCAAAAAGCTGTAAAGTATAGTTGTGGGTGAAAAAAATAAGTACTTCAGGTTGAAAAATTGGTTTAAGAGGAACATTAAGAAAGAAAATGCTCTGGAATAGACTTTGAAAAGTATTTATTGTTGTTGAGGAAACCATAAAGCTGTAAAGTATAGTTGTGGGTGAAAAAGATAAGTACTTCAAGTTGTAAAATAGGTTTAGGAGGGACATTAAGAAAGTAACTTGCTCTGAAATGGTCTTTGAAAAGTTTTTCTTTGTGTTGAGGCATCCAAAAAGCTGTAAAGTATAGTTGTGGGTGAAAAAGATAAGTACTTCATGTTGGAAAATGGGTTTAGTTGGGACATTAAGAAAGTAACTTGCTCTGAAATGGTCTTTGAAAAGTATTTCTTGGTGTTGAAGTATCCAAAAAGCTGTAAAGTATAGTTGTGGGTGAAAAAGATAAGTACTTCAAGTTGGAAAATTAGTTTAGGAGGGACATTAAGAAATTAAATTGCTCTGAAATTTTCTTTTAAAATTTTTTATTTGTGTTTAGGTATTCAAAAGCTGTAAAGTATAGTTGTGGGTGAAAAAGATAAGTACTTCAAGTTGAAAAATGGGTTTAGGAGGGACATTAAGAAAGTAACTTGCTCTGAAATGGTCATTGAAAACTATATATTGGAGTACAGTAATCCAAAAAGCTGTAAAGTAAAGTTGTGTGTGAAAAACATAAGTACTTCAAGTTGGAAAATGGGTTTAGGAGTGACATTAAGATAGGAACTTGCTCTGAAAAGTCTTTTGAAAATGTTGATTTATCCAAAAAGCTGTAAAGTATAGTTGTGTGTGAAATAGATAAGTACTTAAAGTTGGAAAATGTTTTTAGGAGTGACATTAAGAAAGTAACTTGCTCTGTAATGGTATTTGAGATGTATTTCTTGGTGTTGAGGTATCCAAAAAGCTGTAAAGTATAGTTGTGGGTGAAAACGATAAGTACTTCAAGTTGGAAAATGGGTATAGGAGGGACATTAAGAAAGTAACCTGCTCTGAAATGGTCTTGAAAAGTATTTCTTGGTGTTGAGATATCCAAAAAGCTGTAAAGTATAGTTGTGGGTGAAAAAGATAAGTACTTCAAGTTGGAAAATGGGTTTAGAAGTGACATTAAGAAAGTAACTTGCTCTGAAATGGTCTTTGAATTGTATTTCTTGGTGTTGAGGTATCCAAAAAGCTGTAAAGTATAGTTGTGGGTGAAAAAGATAAGTACTTCAAGTTGAAAAATTGGTTTAGGAGTGACATTAAGAAAAAAAGTTGCTCTGTTATTGTATTTGTAAAGTATTTCTTGGTTTTGAGGTATCCGAAAAGCTGTAAAGTATAGTTGTGGGTGAAGAAGATAAGTACTTAAAGTTGGAAAATGGGTTTAGGAGGGACATTAAGAAAGTAACTTGCTCTGAAATGGTCTTTGAAAAGTATTTCTTGGTGTTGAGGTATCCAAAAAGCTGTAAAGCATAGTTGTGGGTGAAAAAGATAAGTACTTCAAGTTGTAAAATAGGTTTAGAAGGGACATTAAGAAAGTAACTTGCTCTGAGATGGTCTTTGAAAAGTATTTCTTGGTGTTGAGGTATTCAAAAAGCTGTAAAGTATAGTTGTGGGTGAAAAAGATAAGTACTTCAAGTTTGAAAATGGGTTTAGAAGTGACATTAAGAACGTAACTTGCTCTGAAATGGTTTTTGAAAAGTATTTCTTGGTGTTGAGGTATCCAAAAAGGTGTAAAGTATAGTTGTGGATGAAAAAGATCAGTACTTCAAGTTGGAAAATGGGTTTAGGAGGGACATTAAGAAAGTAACTTGCTCTGAAATGGTCTTTGAAAAGTATTTCTTGGTGTTGAGGTAACCAAAAAGCTGTAAAGTATAGTCGTGAATGAAAAAGATTAGTACTTCAAGTTGAAAAAAGGGTTTAGGAGGAACATTAAGAAAGTAACTTGCTCTGGAATGGTCTTTGAAAAGTATTTCTTTGGTGTTGAGGTATCCAAAAAGCTGTAAAGTATAGTTGTGGGTGAAAAAGATAAGTACTTCAACTTGTAAAATGGGTTTAGAAAGGACATTAAGAAAGTAACTTTCTCTGAAATGGTCTTTGAAAAGTATTTCTTGGTGTTGAGTTAACCAAAAAGCTGTAAAGTATAGTTGTGGGTGAAAAAGATAAGTACTTCAAGTTGGAAAATGGGTTTAGAGGGACATTAAGAAAGGAACTTGCTATTAAATGTCTTTTGAAAATGTTGAGGTATCCAAAAAGCTGTAATTTATAGTTTTGTTTGAAATATATAATTGATTATAGTTGTACATTTGGTTTATGCGTGACATTAAGATTGGAGCTTGATATGAAATGGTCAATGTATATTATTTATTGGTGTTGAGGTATCAAAAACTCTGTAAATTATATTTGTGGGTGAAAAAGATAAGTACTTCAAGTTGGAAAATGAGTTTAGGAGGGACATTAAGAAAGTAACTTGCTCTGAAATGGTCTTGAAAAGTATTTATTGGTGTTGAGGTATCCAAAAAGCTGTAAAGTATAGTTGTGGGTGAAAAAGATAAGTTCTTCAAGTTGGAAAATTTGTTTAGAAGGGACATTAAGAAAGTAACTTGCTCTGAAATGGACTTTGAATAGTATTTCTTGGTGTTTAGGTATCCAAAAAGCTGTAAAGTATAGTTGTGGTGAAAAATATAAGTTTTTCAAGTTGAAAAAAGGGTTTAGGAGGGATATAAAGAAAGGAACTTTCTCTGAAATGGTCTTTCAAAAGTATTTCTTGGTGTTGAGGTAACCAAAAAGCTGTAAAGTATATTTGTGGGTGAAAAAGATAAGTACTTCAAGTTGGAAATGGGTTTAGGAGGGACATTAAGAAAGTAACTTGCTCTGAAATGGTCTTTGAAGAGTATTTATTGGTGTTGAGGAAACCGAACAGCGGTACTGTACAGATGTGGTTGAAAAATATAAGTAATTCAAGTTGAAAAATAGGTTTAAAAGGGATGTTAAGAAACTAACATGCTCTGTAATGGTCATTGAAAAGTATTTCTTGGTGTTGAGGTATCCAAAAAGCTGTAAAGTATAGTTGTGGGTGAAAAGGATCAGTACTTCATGTTGGAAAATGGGTTTAGTTGGGACATTAAGAAAGTAACTTGCTTTGAAATTGTCTTTGAAAATTATTTCTTGGTGTTGAGGTATCGAAAAAGCTGTAAAGTATAGTTGTGGGTGAAATGGATAAGTACTCCAAGTTGGAAAATTGGTTTAGGAGGGATATGAAGAAAGGAAAGTGCTCTGAAATGGTTTTTTAAAAGTATTTCTTGGTTTTGTGTTTATCAAAAAGCTGAAAATTATTGTTGTGATTGAAAAAGATAAGTACTTTATCCTGGAAATTGGGCGTGGAATTTACATGAAGAAAGTTGCTTGCTCAGGTTTTATCTTTAAGAGTTATTTTTTGGTTCTTATGTAACCAAAAAGATCCCAGGTAGAGTTGCGGGTTACAAAGAAAATTTCATCAAGTTGTTACATGGTATTAGGATCGGCAGAAGTGAATGAACTTTTACTGAAATGGTTTTTGAAAAGTATTTCTTGGTGTTGAGGTATCCAAAAAGCTGTAAAGTATAGTTGTGGGTGAAAAAGATAAGTCCTTCAAGTTGGAAAATGGGTTTAGGAGGGACATTAAGAAAGTAACTTACTCTGAAATGGTCTTTGAAAAGTATTTCTTGGTGTTGAGGTAACCAAAAAGCTGTAAAGTATAGTCGTGAATGAAAAAGATTAGTACTTCAAGTTGAAAAAAGGGTTTAGGAGGAACATTAAGAAAGTAACTTGCTCTGAAATGGTCTTTGAAAAGTATTTCATTGGTGTTGAGGTATCCAAAAAGCTGTAAAGTATAGTTGTGGGTGAAAAAGATAAGTACTTCAACTTGTAAAATGGGTTTAGAAAGGACATTAAGAAAGCAACTTTCTCTGAAATGGTCTTTGAAAAGTATTTCTTGGTGTTGAGTTAACCAAAAGGCTGTAAAGTATAGTTGTGGGTGAAAAAGATAAGTACTTCAAGTTGGAAAATGGGTTTAGAGGGACATTAAGAAAGGAACTTGCTCTGAAATGTCTTTTGAAAATGTTGAGGTATCCAAAAATCTGTAAAGTATTGTTGTGGGTGAAAAAGATAAGTACTTCAAGTTGGAAAATGGGTTTAGGAGGGACATTAAGAAAGGAGCTTGCTCTCTAATGGTATTTGAAAAGTATTTCTTGGTGTTGAGGTATCCAAAAAGCTGTAAAGTATAGTTGTGGGTGAAAAAGATAAGTACTTCAAGTTGGAAAATGGGTTTAGGAGGGATATTAAGAAAGTAACTTGCTCTGAAATGGTCTTGAAAAGTATTTCTTGGCGTTGAGGTATCCAAAAAGCTGTAAAGTATAGTTGTGGTGAAAAAGATAAGTTCTTCAAGTTGGAAAATAAGTTTAGTAGGGAAATTAAGAAAGGAAATTGCTCTGAAATTGTATTTTAATAGTATTACTTGGTGTTTAGTTATCCATAAAGCTGTAAAGTATAGTTGTGGTGAAAAAGATGAGTTTTTCAAGTTGAAAAAAGGGTTTAGGAGGGATATTAAGAAAGTAACTTGCTCTGAAATGGTCTTTGAAAAGTATTTCTTGGTGTTGAGGTAACCAAAAAGCTGTAAAGTATATTTGTGGGTGAAAAAGATAAGTACTTCAAGTTGGAAATGGGTTGAGGAGGGACATTAAGAAAGTAACTTGCTCTGAAATGGTCATTGAATACTATTTATTGGTGTTGAGGTAACCGAAAAGCTGTAAGGTATAGTTGTGGGTGAAAAAGATAAGTACTTCAAGTTGAAAAAAGGGTTTAGAAGCGATGTTAAGAAACTAACTTACTCTGTAATTGTCATTGAAAAGTATTTCTTGGTGTTGAGGTATCCAAAAAGCTGTAAAGTATAGTTGTGGGTGAAAAAGATAAGTACTTCATGTTGGAAAATGGGTTTAGTTGGGACATTAAGAAAGTAACTTGCTCTGAAATGGTCTTTGAAAAGTATTTCTTGGTGTTGAATTATCCAAAAAGCTGTAAAGTATAGTGGTGGGTGAAAAAGATTAGTACTTCAAATTGGAAAATGGGTTTAGGAGGGACATTAAGAACGTAACTTGCTCTGAAATGGTCTTTGAAAAGTATTTCTTGGTATTGAGGTATTCAAAAAGCTGTAAAGTATAGTTGTGGGTGAAAAAGATAACTACTTCATTATGGAAAATGGGTGTAGGAGGGACATTAGGAAAGCAACCTGGTCTGAAATGGTCTTTGAAAAGTATTTTTTGGTGTTGAGGTACTAGAAATGCTGTCAAATATAGTAGTGGGTGAAAAAGATAAGTACTTCAACTTGTAAAATAGGTTTAGGAGGGACATAAAGAAAGTAACTTGCTCTGAAATGATCTTTGAAAAGTATTTCTTGGTGTTGAGGTATCCAAAAAGCTGTAAAGTATAGTTGTGGGTGAAAAAGATAAGTACTTCAATTTGGAAAATGGGTTTATGAGGGACATTAAGAAAGTAACTTGCTCAGAAATGGTCTTTGAAAGGTATTTCTTGGTGTTGAGGTATCCAAAAAGCTGTAAAGTATAGTTGTGGATGAAAAAAAAAGTACTTCAACTTGTAAAATAGGTTTAGAAGGGACATTAAGAAAGTAACTTGCTCTGAAATGGTTTTTGAATAGTATTTCTTGGTGTTGAGGTATCCAAAAAGCTGTAAAGTATAGTTGTGGGTGAAAAGGATAAGTACTTCAAATTGGAAAATGGGTTTAGAAGGGACATTAAGAAAGTAACTTGCTCTGAAATGGTCTTTGAAAAGTATTTTTTGGTGTTGAGGTATCCGAAAAGCTGTAATGTATAGTTGTGGGTGAAATAGATAAGTACTTCAAGTGGAAAAATGGGTTTAGGAGGGACATTAAGAAAAAAAGATGCTCTGAAATGGTCTTTCAAAAGTATTTCTTGGTGTTGAGGTATCCAAAAAGCTGTCAAGTATAGTTGTGGGTGAAAAAGATAAGTACTTCAAGTTGGAAAATGGGTTTAGGAGGGACATTAAGAAAGTAACTTGCTCTGAAATGGTCTTTGAAAAGTATTTCTTGGTGTTGAGGTATCCGAAAAGCTGTAAAGTATAGTTGTGGGTTAAAAACATAAGTACTTCATTTTGGAAATTAGGTTTAGGATGGACATTATGAAAGTAACTTGCTCTGAAATGGTATTTGAAAAGTATTTCTTGGTGTTGAGGTATACAAAAAGCTGTAGAGTATAGTTGTGGATAAAAAAGATAAGTACTTTAACTTGTAAAATGGGTTTAGAAGGGATATTAAGAAAGTAACTTGCTCTGAGAGTGTCTTTGAAAACTATTTATTGTTGTTAAAGTATCAAAAAAGCTGTAATGTATAGTTGTGGGTGAAAAAGATAAGTACTTCAAGTTGGAAAATGGGTTTAGGAGGGACATTAAGAAAGTAACTTGCTATGAAATAGTCTTTGAAAAGTATTTCTTGGTGTTGAGGTATCCAAAAAGCTGAATAGTATAGTTGTGGGTGAAAAACATAAGTATTTCAAGTTGAAAAATGGGTTTAGGAGGGACATTAAGAAAAAAGTTGCCCTGAAATGGTCTTTGAAAAGTATTTCTTGGTGTTGAGGTATCCAAAAAGCTGTAAAGTATAGTTGTGGGTGAAAAAGATAAATACTTCAAGTTGGAAAATGGGTTTAGGAGTGACATTAAGAAAGTAACTTGCTCTGAAATGGTCTTTGAAACGTATTTCTTGGTGTTAAGGTATCCAAAAAGCTGTAAAGTATAGTTGAGGGTGAAAAAGATTAGTACTTAAAGTTGTAAAGTAGGTTTAGAAGGGACAATAAGAGAGCAACTTCCAGTGAGATAGTCTTTGAAAAGTATGACGTGGTGTTGAGGTAACCAAAAAGGGGTAATGTCTAGTTTATGATTAAAAAGATAAGTACTTCAAGTTGGAAAATGGGTTTAGGAGGGACATGAAGAAAGTAACTTACTCTGAAATGGTCTTTGAAAAGTATTTCTTGGTGTTGAGGTATCCAAAAAGGTTTAAAGTATATTTGTGGGTAAAAAAGATAAGTACTTCAAGTTGGAAAATGGGTTTAGGATGGACATTAAGAAAGTAACTTGCTCTGGAATGGTCTTTGAAAAGTATTTCTTGGTGTTGAGGTATACAAAAAGCTGTAATGTATAGTTGTAGGTGAAAAAAATAAGTACTTCAAGTTGGAAAATGGGTTTAGGAGGGATATTAAGAAAGGAACTTGATCTGAAATGGTCTTTGAAAAGTATTTCTTGGTGTTGAGGTAACCAAAAAGCTGTTAAGTATAGTCGTGAATGAAAAAGATTAGTACTTCAAGTTGAAAAATGGGTTTAGGATGGAAATTAAGAGAGGAACTTTTTTCCGTCAGGACCTTCTGATAGGGTTCTACCGATTAAGTAATCAATTTCTCAGAAATCCAGCTGGCCTAGACGATTACGTCATTCTATGCACATAAAGTTTCATTCATTGGGCCATCTCTCACCTAAAACCTAAACAATCTTTTGGGATTGACGGGATCAGTGCACTCCATCTAAAAAATGGTGGGCCCGCTCTCATTAGTCATGTAACCCTCCTAATGCAGATTATCCTCATTCAGGGTATTGTCCCAACCACTTTCTCAATTGGAGATCTTACGCAAGCTCCTAAAAAAGGAAAAGTTACCATGCAATGCTCCTCTTTCCGTCCAATCACGGTTGCTACCACTCTCTGCAAGTTATTTGAACTTTTATTTGTAGATGAGTTTGAAAAAATGTGTTGTAGTCCACCAAGACAATTTGGTTTCCAACGCGGCATTGGTTGTGCGGAAGCACTCCATGTCGTTGCATATGCACTCCTGGATGCGCACAAATCAGGAGAAAGTTTAGCGATCGGGGGCATAGACCTGCAGAGAGTGTTTGATTCATTGATTCATGCACGTATGTTGCTAAACTCAGCTAAAAGAGGAGTGAACTAAAATATCATCCGGGCTTTCCGTGATATTTATTCTCACCTTCGCGTGTGACTCAAGCTCCCTCCCGATAAAGGCCTTTCGCCAGCCCCACGGTCAGCTTTGATACCAGTCCATAAAGGTGCCCGTCAGGGAGCAGTTTTATCCCCCAATTTCTTCAATAACTACATTATTGAACCTCAAGACAGCTGTCCTTCATCATGCATTCTCAGTTCCATTGACATCTCCGTAGTGTGCTATGCCGATGACACGCTGAATCTCAGTCGGACGCTTAACCGTTTTTCAGAAATATTCTCATGTCTGCTGTCCAACTACGAGAAAGTCGGTCTGAGATTTAACTCCCAAAAGTCGGAAGTTTTGCTTTATAATTGGAAGAATGACCCTCCTACTAATATCACACTAGGTGATTGCTCAGTAAAACCAGTTGATAAAATTGTATATCTGGGGCTTCCAATAGGTTCCTCATTACAGTATACCCGTTCCCTCCTGATCTCACATCTTGAACGGCGAATATCCAGCTCCTATGCTTTGATTGTTAAATCCACTCTGAGATTTAACCGTCCACTACTGGCAAGTATTTACAACGCTACCGCTCTGCCACATATATTATATGTGACCCCTTTCTGGAATTTATTGGCAAACCGTAAAAAGTCTAAAATCCGCTCTATATTTTTCCGTTTTGCAAAGTACCTACTAAAATTGCAACCTTGGACAAAAAATGGTTTTCTGATTCGGCGCTATAACCTAGCGGACCCAAATCTAGCTGTTCAGACACTTATTAGCCGGCAAAAAACAAAACCAGCAATTCTAAAGCACGAGTGGGCAAGTTTGCTTGTTTAATTTTCCCTTTTGTTTCCCTTTTTTTTCTCCTTTCAAAAGTTGTTGTCTTTTTTGCTATTTTCGAAGAAGTTGTTGTTTCTGTTGTAATCTTTGAGTATGCTATCTTTCAGTTTCCACTTTTTGTACTATTTTGTATACTATTTAAGAAGTTGTTGCTTTTGTTGTTATTATTATCATTTTGTTCCCTCTTTTCGTATTTTTGTATACTCTGTCATTGTACATTTATTGTATACGACGGGTTTTCAATATATATTATTATTATTATATTAAATGGATTCCCTTCACGAGCTCCTGATAGGGTTCTACCCATTATGTAATCAATTTCTCAGAAATCCATTTGTCCTAGTTGATTACGTCATTCTATGCACATAAATGGATTCCCGTCACAAGCTCCTGATAGGGTTCTACCGATTATGTAATCAATTTCTCGGGAATTCTCTCCCTTCGATTACGCAATCAATATATCTCTTCCCAACCTTCCCCTTAGAAACAACAAATTAATTCCCCTTTCTTGAATCAATAATTCTCTTTGGAAACAACAAATTAATTCCCCTTTCGTGACATATCAATCAATCATGACATCATCTGTCACGTGTGATCTAAACTTTGCCCCGGAAACAATTCTGGTCGAACTCCAAAGATATTAAGACAATTCCGGAAACAATTCTCCTTGGAAACAATAAATTAATTCCCCTTTCGTGAATCAATAATTCCCCTTAGAAACAACACATTAATTCCCCTTTCGTGTCAAATCAATCAACCATGACATCATCTGTCACACGTGATCTAAACTTTGCCCCGGAAACAATTCTACTGGTCGAACTCCAAAGACATTAATTAACTTGACGTCATCTGTCAGACATTAATTAACTTCCCCGGAAACAATTCTGACAGGTGATGTCAAGATTGATTGATTATGCAATCATTCTCCATCAAAGTGAGAAAAATACTGTTTTTCCATTCTCACTGACAAAAACCATAAAACAGATATAAATTGATGTTGACATCCATGAAAAACATCAAATAAATTGACCAACACTCATAACCGTCCAGAAACATCCATAAATTTGAGAAAATTCCTGTTTTTTCAAGTGAGAAAAATCCTTTTTTTTCATTCTCAGTGAGAAAACCATAAACCACGTGGTTATCGTCGGATCAATAGGGGCCATTCTACTGCCATTTTCGAAAAAAAAAACATAAATGCAACTTTATTTCTGGCTCAAAGAGTGTAGGTATAGTGAAACTATATAATATCAGTTGCAACCGGGGTTATTTCTTTACAATATCCAGCTCAGAAATAGCCGATATTTTTATCCAAACCAAGGTCCAAAGTAATTTTTATAAGGAAATAAGCCGCGAAATCTGTCCTTTAATGGCAAAACTGCTTTCGAAAGCCAACAAAGAAAGATAATCTGATTATTCAAATTATTAATCTTTGGTCACTAGTCATGCAAAAAAAAAAATTTCACTATGAACTCTGAATGAAGACTGAACTTAGCACAAAACAAGCTTAAGGTCTAACTTACTGAAACAGCAAGCTAAGGTAAAGCTGTGAAACTCTAAAGAGATATTTCAAAAAATGATAACTCTTGATTCGGAGCAAAAACAAGCCAAGTTCACACTGTTGAAAATCCTATTGACGTTCCAACTTGAATTTTGTACGACTTGTTTCTGTATGAAAAACCAAAAAATAGATAAAGGTTGAAGAGACCAGAAATTGTTTTAGCGGTCACATGTTTTTTATATACAAGCTACAAGGTCCATCAAACTTTAAAGCAGCGTGCTGTTTGATTGTAACTGATTCATCTAACCCTATTACTCTCCAAAATATCTGAAGGTCCTTAACCCAAATATCCCACATTGCAAAAGCAAACGCTGACTTTCTCATAATATGCCCAGGCTCTCGCTAAATAAATTAATTATCCTTTTTTTTCATCTGCAGTAACGCTAACATGTCTATCGCTACAAATGACAACTTGACTATCACTGTCAAGTGTTCTTGACACTTCAAATAATCACTTAGTTTCAGGGATGCAGCTTAGGTTTTGAGATTGGGAAAGGGGAAAATAGTAAGCCGACAAAATTATCCCGTGTAGCGACAAATGCTGACACATAGGCTAAATTAAACTAAAAACATAAATATTTCGAATTTATCTGCTCACAACAATCACAAAGCGTTGTGGGATATTTATCCCTGATGAAAGCCACCCTGTTCAGGCTGTCACCAAATAATGTCAGTATTGTTTATTCATCTGCAGAAACTCTAACATGTGTATCGTTATAAATGACAACTTCTTGTCACTTCAAACAATCACTTAGTTCCAGGGATGCAGCTCAGGTTTTGAGTTTGGGAGAGGGGAAAAGAGTGAGCCGACAAAATTATCCCGTGTAGCGACAAATGCTAACACATAGGCTAAATTAAACTAAAAACATAAATTTTTCGGCTTTTTCTGCTCACAACAATCACAAAGCGTTGTGGGATACTCATCCCTGATGAAAGCCACCCTGTCCAGGTTGTCACCAAATATTGTCATTTTTTTCATCTGCAGAAACTCTAACATGTGTATCACTATAAATGACAACTTGACTATCACTGTCAAGTCTTCTTGACACTTCAAATAATCACTTAGTTCCAGGGATGCAGCTTAGGTTTTGAGTTTTGGGGAGGGGAAAAGAGTAGGCCAACAAAATTATCCCGTGTAGCGACAAATGCTGACATATAGGCTAAAATAAACTGAAAACATAAATATTTTGACTTTTTCTGCTCACAACAATCAAAAAGCATTGTGGGATATTCATCCCTGATGAAAGCCACCCTGTACAGGCTGTCACCAAGTAATGTCATTATTGTTATTTCATCTGCAGAAACTCTAACATATGTATCGCTACAAATGACAACTTAACTATCACTGTCAAGTTTTCTTGACACTTCAAACAATCACTTAGTTCCAGGGATGCAGCTCAGGTTTTGAGTTTGGGGGAGGGGAAAAGAGTGAGCCGACAAAATTATCCCGTGTAGCGACAAATGCTGACACATGTGCTAAATTGAACTAAAAACATAAATATTTTGACTTTATCTGCTCACAACAATCACAAAGCGTTGTGGGATATTCATCCCTGATGAAAGCCACCCTGTCCAGGTTGTCACCAAATAATGTCATTTTTTTTCATCTGCAGATACTCTTACATGTGTATCGCTATAAATAACGCCTTGACTATCACCATTGAGTCTACTTGACATTTCTTCAAAATATTCAATTGGTTCTAGTTCTTTGTGCGCACCCTCCACTTTTAGTGTATTAATAAGTAATGTATGGCTTTAACCTACGATTATGACCTCACTCGTCATCTTGTACATCAAGATTAAGTTTCTAGTTTGGCAGAAAATTGATTTCATTTTGAATATTGTGTTTTTTAAAGCACGTAGATGTAGCAATTTTCTTTAAATGAGCTCTTAGACAGCTCTTTATGAGGTTCCAGTACCCCATTAGCAGTGGAGTAAAAACGAACGACAAGTCAGTACTGTCTGTGATTTTCCGCTACTTATATATTATAGGAGAAACACACTCGAGAACTTTTATCGCGAACATGAGACATTACCCGTCCTTCACGGTATTACTACTAGAAAATTAGCTTCGGCTGTGAAAACTACAACAAAGACTTATCGAATGGGGCCACCCAGAGCACATTATATTAAATATGTAATTTAAACTAGCCGAACCTAACCTAACCAAAATACCAACTAAACATTTAATTAAGATATAGCTACAATGTATTTTCTCACCGAGACGAAGCTAATTGTCTGGTATTAACACCGCGAAAAATGGTAATGTCTCATGTTCGCGATGCTAGTTCTCGAGTGTGTTTCCCGTATAATATATAAGTACCGATTTTCCTTTTTGTTCAAACCAGAGGACTAGTTTCCTAGTTTCCTATTTCAGTACTGAATGAGCCTTTGAACTGTGAGGACGCAAATTGGATTTAACTCTGAATTTAATTGGTTTGTAAAAAGTGTATTTGTTAGACAGTGAAGATATTGCGAAACATTGAATTGGCTTGGGATTATACACCTTGGATTACGTCATTTAATTATGACAGAAAAAGAAAATAGGCCAAAGTCAATGAATCAAGCTCTGATTGAGTAGTAGTTCAGGTGTCTTTACCGCTTGCCCTGAGGAGTGGAATGAAATGCAAATATTTGATTAGTTGAATTTTGCAAACGCTACAGAGTATTCCTGAAAGTTGGTTGTGATTCCTGAAGTAGAGTCGGTATTCAAACGCTGTTGGAAGTCGTCGGTGCAGGAGATAGGGGTGTTAGCCGTGCCCAAATTAACGGTGGCTTAGCGAACTGCACGTCCGCATCGACGTGGATAAATTATAGGTGCCAAAATAGGTAAGAGAGATTACATATTTTATTTTACTTGCACTTGCCATGGGTTGAAAAAGGAAGATTGCTAAAACTGTCCAAGTAGGATCCCAGTCTGTTGAGAACAGTTTGTTGAATTCGACCGTTTCATCTGAAGGGAATAACGATGTCGCTTCACTGAAGACCCTGGCGGATGATTTTGATAAGATGCTAACAATACTTACTGAAAATGGTAAAAAACTAGACTCTATAAACGATAGTATAAAAATGTTAGAAAATCGTATGGTATCAGTGGAAAATACACAGTCTGAGCTAAAATCAGAAGTTAATACTACGAATTCACGTGTTACACAGCTTGAATCTGATGTTCTAAACTTAAGAAATCAAATGTCAATTATCGCTAGTGCAACGAAAAAGTATGAAACTGGGAGTACAGATCTGTCTCGTCGGCTTATGGCATCTGAGTATCGACATACAGAGACGAATATTATTGTTTGGAATGCTCCCTGCGAAAATACCACCCAAGCCGAAACGTTTTTTGACCAGTTGGGTTTGGAGGGTCTAGGTCTGTCCATGGTCCCGAGGTTTCGAGTTGTTGGTAAGGTCCGTAAGGAGCAACCGTATTTTAAAGTTGATGTTGGTTCTCGAGATGCGAAGGTCAGTGTGCTTAAGAACGGAAAGAAATTAAAAGGTAAAGTTATTGGACACTGGACACCATAGAAATGTATCTGTTAGCGATGATGCACCAATATCAGTTCGCGAAGCTCGAAGGAAGTTGTATGTAAAGAAATCTAGATTAAATGCTATACGAGTTTCATCATGGGTTTCCAATACAGTTCCACCATATATACAGATCGACCGTGGTGGTGTGGCGGCAAAATTTGGTTACGATGAGCCTATCCCTGAGTTATGTGACCAATAGATGGTTATATCATGAATGGTGAATTAAGAGTTTGTTAAGATATTTTATTTTGTTTTTTTTTTGTTTTGTTATGTATTTGTGTTTATGGAAAAAAAAATGAAAAGTTGTTCTTTTTTCCTAATTTATTTAGTTTTTGTTAGAATTTATAATTGGTAAGTGGTAGACACAGGTAGAGCATTGTGTTTTCTTCAATTATAATTTTCTGGAATTCAGTAATGGAAACAGTAAGCCTATATTGTGACAGGCTAGTGTTAGTGTCAATTTTTTCACTTTTTTTGTATTCGTTTGTTTATTTATACTATTTTGTTAATATGTTTCTTATTATTTTTAGGTTATATTGTGTTTTTTCTGGAGCTTCGATTACGTTGGAAACGGGACCACCGACCCTCCGAGTTATAGTAAGTTATTCAGTTGGTTAGGTTTGGTTGCAACTACCCTTCTTTTCTTTTATATATATATATATATATATATATATATATATATATATATATATATATATATATATATATATATATATATATATATATATATATATATATATATATATATATTTATAAAAAATAGTAATTTTTCGTAATGATCGTTTGGATTGGCTTGAGAATAATCCATTGAGTGTTTCGGATTTAGGATTAGGGGTACTTCACAGGGATTTTGATATGGGGGTAGATGATGTTTTTCCGAAGGTTAATTATAAGTGCCCAGTTGATTTACATACTAGACTGGCACCGGATAAACTTGGCATTTTTCTTTTGAATTGTCAGGGGTTAAATAGTACATTGGATTATTTGTCGGAGCTGTGTATGCTATCTGATTTTCATATTCTTGCACTTGCTGAAACATGGTTAATGAATAATAATTCTGGACTATTGGATATTTTAAATTATAATATGTATGTTAAGAACCGTACTCACCATCAGCATGGAGGACTTGCCCTGTATATTAGAACTGATTTGAATGTGAAGGTTAGGGATGATTTGTGTGTTAATAAAGAGATGATTTTTGAGTGTTTTGTTACGGAGGTTGATAAGAATGGTGACCCAGTTTTTATTGCTGTTTGTTACCGCCCCCCTTCAGCTAGTGTAGATTGTTTTTTAGAATTATTAGAGCAACAAATGGACCTTCTAACTCGTAAGAACATGCCGTGTTTTGTGTGTGGAGATTTTAAGATTGATTTGAAATTTTTAGCATCTAATTTAAAAGCCCGGATTTTTTTGAATTTAATGTTAGGTTATGGGATGCATCCTGCTGTAAATATTTGTACTAGAGTGACGGATTCATCTTAATCTCTAATTGATAATGTATTTTTGAATGTTCCCCATGATTCGTCGAGTGTTGTGTTAAATGATGTTTCGGATCACTTTGGTTTGGCTATATTAGTTCCGGGTATATTTAAGAATATTAATATTAATTGTGATGCTCGCCCTAAGCCTAAGAAATTAATAGTTGATTCAAATACTATTTCAAGATTTAAGCTTAGGATAGAACAGTTAGATTTTAAATTTTTACAAGAAGAATTAGATTTAAATTTGAAGTTTGAGCTGTGGTATGGTAAGATTAAGGATACGTTTTTGGAATGTTGTGAAGTGTCAGGAATACAGAAGAGAAGGGTGTCTCCGAATAAACTTTGGATTACAAAGAGTTTGTTACAGTCAGTTAATAGAAGACGTTTTTTATATAAGTTGTCAACAAGGAGCAATGATCCTCATGATAAAGTAATATATAGAGTTTATAATAGTAGTTTAAATGCTGCACTCCGACTGGCTAAGGTAGAATATTATAAGGTTAAATTTAAAAAAGTTGAGGGTAACCCGAGTAAGACTTGGAAATTGATTAAGTCGGTGACTTGCCCTGGTAGCGTCTTGATCCGCCCAGATAATATAGGAATGAATAATAATGTTGCAGATGAGATGTGTAATCACTTCGCTACTATTGGACAGCGTGTGTCATCATCGGTGCCAGTATTTGATCAAGATGGAGATTTTCGTCAGTTCCTACCTGATGATTGTGATGTGTCTGCGTACCTTAAATCTGTAACTATTGATGAATTATTTGATGTTATAAATAATATGAAAAATTGGTGCATCAGGAGGCGATTTTATTTCGTTGAAGGTTTTGAAGTCGATATTACCTGTTATATCTAGTCATTTTTTAGGACTGATAAATAATTGTTTAAAAGCTGGAATATTTCCCGATTGTCTAAAGTGCGCGAATGTTATCCCGATATTTAAAGGAGGGGATAAGAATTGTTTTAGTGATTATATACCGATTTCCTTACTGCCATTTATTTCTAGAGTGTTTGAAAAGTTGATTCATAGTAGGATGGTAAGTTTTTTCGAGAAAAGACAATTTTTTAGTTCTAGTCAGTTTGGGTTTAGGAATCATCATTCTACAGAGCATGGAGTTTTGTTTTTAACAACTTTTATTAATGATGCTTTAGACAAGGGTCTGAAGATAGCTTCGATAGTTTTGGATATTACTAAAGCATTTGACTCTGTTGATCATGATATACTAGTTCAAAAGCTATATAGTAGTGGTATACGTGGTGATTTTTTAAATGGGATAGTTAGTTTTCTTAGTGGAAGGACTCAGTGTGTCGTGATGGATGGAGTTACATCTAAAATTGAATATATTTCGATTGGAGTACCCCAGGGTTCCGTTTTGGGCCCTTTGATGTTTTTGGTTTAAATTAATGACCTTTGTAGAGCTTCAAGTAATGTGTCTTGTTCTTTAGACCTTGATACTTACTGTACTAAAGGAATTCTACCATGTTTTGCTGATGATGCCCATTTCACCGTAGCTGCTAGAACTGAAAATGAGTTGATGACTATATTGAAACAAGGTATTTCTTCGATTGAAAAGTGGATGCGAGTAAATAAATTGAAACTGAATCATAATAAGTCGATTTTTTTTGATTTATGGTAGAATTACTGGACATTATCCATGGATTAATAGTATAGAAGTAGGGCACCATACTATTGTAAGATCTACTAGTACTAGATACCTTGGTGTTATAATTGATGAAAGCCTTAGTTTTAAAGACCATATTGCATCTGTTAACAGCAAATTGTCTCGTAATATTGGTATTATGCGTAAACTTAGGTATCTTTTTCCGTGTGAAATTCTGAGAATGTTGTATTTTTCTATGGTTCACCCATATCTCATTTACTGTTGTATGGTTTGGTCGAAAACATTCGTAACTCACCTCCATCCGCTCTGCGTAACACAGAATATGGCAATTAGAGTTCTTTATGGTTATCACATTGACATATCTGTATCGGTGAGGCATCTTTACCGTGTGTATAAAATTCTACCGTTAGCAGGAATATGCGTATTCTATAATGCTCTGTTTATGTTTAAATATTTAGCTTCAGAGTTACCATCAAGTTTTTCAGGAATGTTTAGTCTTGCGTCTACTACTCACGATCATTTGACACGATCTTCTCAGTTGGTGCGAAGACCAGCTATGGTCACGTCTAGGTCTAGGTTTTCAATTCGCCATGTTGTTCCGTTAGTTTGGGAGAGTTTGCCTGAGGATTTGAGGAATGTTGGGGGTTTGCAGGATTTTCGTAAGTCGCTAAAGAACCATTGTTTTGATGTGTATATTTTGAATGGATTATTCCACGCAACTTAAGTTTTGTTTTTGAGGAGGGTTTAGTTGCAGCTGAATATGATTATAATTATTATAATTTTGTTGGGTGTTGTTTGGAGGCTCGTTGGTTTTCGAGTCCGGTAAGTTGAGCTCTAATTATTTTTTTTTTTTTTTTTTTTTTTTTCTATTTTTTTTTTTTTTTTTTTTTTGGTTTCTTGGTTTTTTGATTTATTAGGTGGGTTTTCTCCCGCACAAGCATTGCTTCCGGGAATCGATGATGTATATATTTTTTTTGTTTTTAAATAAACCCATTGTTACTTGTATATATACCATAGGCTTTCAGCCATAGTAATTCCAATGGTGCTCTTTTTGTTCTGATCCGACGCCATTTTGCGGGGCTTCAGGCTATTTTTCGATATTTCCTTAAATTCGTTTTCAAAATACTATTTCACTATTAAGAATAATTTTGATTATGATTACTTTTTCTGAATCAGCTTGAAAAAGGTCATTCACTGGTCAGTACTTTTAGCACACTTTTAGTTTTTGGTTACTATGGGTCGTGGTTTGTTCTTTACTGGGTTGCAGCTACTGACGCAATCACGTTAATTTAAGGAAGGCTGTCAGAGCTGATTTTGTCTGCTTGGTTAAAAACATTTCTCTGATAGAGGGGAGATACCTGAGAACTAAATATTATTCGTCGACATATAAACCAGATTCATTACAATCGCAACCAAATTAAACCAGGCTTCCTTCACTAGGGTCCCTTTAGCGTCGTCTGGTAATAAATGATGGACCGAGGTCTCCCCACCCCTGATGCTAAAATTGAGCAAAGCAATATAAACGCAAAGAAATAATTTGGGAAAAGTGTTCACTGCATGACAATCTAGAAATATTTATCTAATTTTAAGCCACACTTTTTCTGCAATTTCTTTTGCAATGTTCAAGTATGGTTTGAATGACTCAATGATTATTTGGAAAATATCTTTAAGTATACCCACGTCTGCTTCTCTGACGAAACGTCCAACGAAAAAAGCAAGAACGACGAATGTTATGCTTGGGATATAATGCCAAAATACAATAATCAGCACGCTAATGAAAATTCCAAACAGTAGACCTTGTAGAAACGCAGCATCTCTGAAACGAGCCATGGCTTCTTCCTTTATGAACGAATAATTGTCGACGAACTCATAATTGTCGTTGAAATATCCTACGAAACCTGCAAGTAAACACAGAACGAAATTTATTGCAAACATGTGGATGTTGATAGTTGATAATATAACAAGGTAAAGTAATGTTCCCCAGTGATCATAAAACTAAACCTGGAAAACCATTTTCTTGGACTATGGTAACTTAAAAACATATGATTCCGATTCATGTATCTTTTGAAATAATTTTAGTATTCTTAAAATTAGAATCTCTTTATGTTGCAGACTAATTCGTGATGCAAACATTTATACCGACATTTTGTCAGAAAAAAACAAGATTTGTCAATGGTTCTTATTCTTCCATGATTTGGACGTTATACTGGTGTTTCAGAAATGAAAAATCGAAATAGCAAGAATTCAATTTAGAAAAACTATATCAATACCTACTTCTTCCTGTGTGACCGTATTTTTCAGCTCTTTCTGAGTCAGAAATCTACTTCTTGATCAAACTCACAGACATCAGCCAGATCTCATGGTGTAATTTTTTTTTATCATAGTTGCCCCGTAAAGGCAACCTGGTAAAGAACGAACTTTAACCCTCAGTAGAAGAAACTTCAAAATTCCTTCAAGAAAATGTCAAGTTAGGAATAATTGCTATTTGAAGTGGATTTAGGATCCGTAACTACTATTTTTATTAATGTTAATGATAACAGTTTTCAGCTACAATAAATTTATGAGAATTTCAAAAAAAAAACTAGAACCATAGATAGATTTAAAGGGCTTATTTGAAAGCCAATTTTTTTGTATGTAACCAAAGAATTAAAACAAAAATGCAATTTTGACAAAAAGTTTACATACAAGATGATTTAACAAACGTTTCTCTTGACAAGAGAACATAAAACACTATTAAAGAGTTCCTCCACTGGGGTATGATGTCAAACTTGAGTAATTTCTTTACCTAATTCCCTGTGGTTCTAATTTTCTGTATGTGATTTAAGTTTGGCCCCGTAGGGACAATCTAGTAAAGAGAGAAGATTAGCCTATAATAACCAAAAATTTAAAACCGTTTTAAAATGGTTTTCAAGCAAGGAAGACCCGATTGAAGAGAAATGTAACCCAAATTTAATAGTAGGATCACTTAAATTTGAAATTAACCAGCTTTCTAAAGGCATCCAGCCCCCTCCCCCCTCCCCTTCATCACGTTTTTCTCCAAATGCATCCGATCAAAATTTGAGATAGCGAATTGTTTCAAAATACTCCAAATGTGAAATAACTATGCTTCGAGATTTGACAACCTCCTCCCCAGCCTCGGGGAAAGGGCTGTAAGTTATGCAAGTTGTTCATTGTTAAAAAGTAAGGTTTTTATGGAACATACGGTCGTAAGAAATTCGGAGGAGGCTCATTTGATTGGAAATTGAAAGTTCTAGTTCCCTCTTAGGGTGAAAAGTAACCGGAGGGCAACTCCCCCCCTCCCCTCCTCCGCTTTCTGTTTCTCAATTATTTTGACGCAAATTTTGAGATAGTTCTTTTGTTCAAAATGGTTCAAAGGTCAAATAACTATGCTTCAACAGTTGTCTACACCCTTGCCCTGCTCCAGGAGCAAGAACTGTAAGTTATGGAAATTGCCCATTGTTAACAATGGGTGGCCGTGTAAACTTTGGATAGAGCTCATTTGATTAGAAATTAAAAGCTCAAGTTCATTTTTTTAGAGTAACAAAGTGATCGAAGGGAGCCATCCCCCCCCCACGCTTTTCCCCCCAAACACACCCGATCAAAATTTTGATATAGCCAATTTGTTCAAAATGCTTCAAAAATCAAATAACTATACTCCTAAGTTGGTCAATCCCCCCCCCCTCCAAAGCCCGCCAGGCAAGGCAGGTAAATTATGCGAGTTGCCTATTTATAGCATGTAATGTGTTTATGGAACAGAGGGTTGTATAAAATTAAATTTTATAAAATTATAATGTCCGCCTTATGTAAAAGATGTTTCAGACTACATTTCCAAAAATCTAAGAAAAATAACATTTGCACTTATTGCAGACCCGGTAGAACCATCAGTTCACAAATTGATCAAGGCAAAGACCCTATCCCGAAAGGTGAAAACTCCGGTTTTTACGGAATTCCATGCTCTTGTGGTCTTTGGTACATCGGAAGGACTGATCAAGAGCTAACGGACAAAATAACTCAACATTCTACTTCGTTGATAACACTCTTAAAAAAATAGAACATTTTGAATCAGTACTTGAAGAACACATTTATGACCACCCGGACAATACTATTTTATTTAACAAAGCTAGTTTAAATTCAATTGACACAGATATTGCCCAGCACTACAGCGAAGCCCTTGAGATTCATAAATAATAAAATTGAGATCAGTAGTGTCTTATATAAAGGTTTGAACATATACAGTGCAGTTTCACGCCTACACGCCTTACCAGGGACAGTCGCCTATTACTACAGACGGTGCTTATCGTACCAGACGGTTTTATGAGGTAAAACCCATTTTTGGGAGCGGATCAGGGAAAACAGTGACTATCTTATGTCCGGTAACTTGATTAGTAATTGGTTTCAAATAAAAGGAGTTATTTTCATTGCAATTCCGAATAGTAGCAGACTAAAATTCAGAGAGAGAATAGTTTATTTGAGACGATATTAGTAAAGAAAATGAGTGGTACATTTACACTTTTAGAGCTTGAGGGTGGAGCAGGTAGCAGCAATGATATAAGTGTGAGAGTACCAAACGTGGCTGTGGAAATAACACGAGGATGTAGACTAATCCTTGAATGGGACGATATGTATGCTAGATACGTGATATCATTGAGCAAATTTCAATTGTAGGAGCAATTATACTTTGCTGTGAAACTGAACATTGTGCATATTAACAGACTTCAAGCTGCATTAGATACACTAGTGAAATATATTGATGAAAACAAATTGAATCAGTGATTATTATTGTTGTAATTATACTTAATAAAATTGTTTCTAAATCGAAGATATTTTTTCTTTCTATAGTAGGCTAGCGTATATTTTTAGAGTAGAAAATGAATCCTGGTTAGTCTGAAGTTGGTTGTGAGAGTGTTAGGACTCTAAAAAAATGGATATATTTGAGAAAGAACGAATCATGGGGAATCTTGTGTTTATGGAAAAACATTTGATTCTAGATGATGATTTTCTAGAGTTATCTATTCAAAGGAAGATATTTTCTTGAGGAATGCTTGTCGATATAATGAAAACTGATTTTCCATCATTAGACTATTGTATGAAGCCTTTACGTCGTGGTCCAAAGGCGTTTACACAATTTATTGACATATTAATCACGACAAGACAAAATGATATTGTGGATTTGCTTATAAAAACGCACTCTAGCTTAGAAATTTAAGACTTTTTTCAAAGATACTGTTCAAGGATGATTTATTCATATATCTCTCTCTCTCTCCCACTCAATTTGTTGATCGTAGTTCAGTTTCATTTTGGCGGTGAGTGTGTCAACACATGAAAAAATGTTCCGTACATATCCACTGTGTGTGTACACACTGGGCAGCTGGTCACCATGTGAGACTTGTACAATTATTGAAGAGTATGATGAAAAGTGTCGTTTATGCAACCCGTGTAAATTGCATAGAAGATATGCTGTACAAATTAAAGGTTGTAATTCCTGTCTTGAAGGGGTGTGTGACTTTCATCCTAGAGGGCATCTATACTCTAATTACCACTGTGATAAATGTAATCAGTGGGAGAATACATATCCTGGTATGATTGGAAAGAATTCTAAGCGTGATTTTTGTTTATTGCTACGAGAGTGGTATCGTCGTGGCTTTAGATTGTTCTGGGAGGAAGAGCCAGGTCTACGATTCAACTGTTGGAACAACAAAAGAATTTGGTTTGTACGTCATCGTTGTGAAGGCAATGGCTGCTATGATTATAAGCCTACTGATTTTTATTTGGCTGTTACGGAATGTGATTCGCCACTTGAGAACACTGCATGTGATATTGCTTCAAATAAGCAAATTGAAACATGCGAATTTTATAAAATGAATGAGAATAGTATAATTGACTATACAAAGAGATATGATAAGAGTGAAGTTACACTCTACTGTAGAAAATGTGACCCCGACATTGCAGCACATCAGGATCAGTATGCTGTAAATTCAGATAATATACCTGCATAAATTGTTCTCGAAAAATACCTTTACGTATTAGAAGATGAAATCTAAAGAGCAGAAAAGTTGTTTTTATCATTTGTGTACATTGCTTTTGTTAATAAATAATCTTACCCACAATTCTTGAAAATTTTATTGTTAGGGCGAAAAAATCAATATTAAACACACTTGAAAGTATATTTTCGACTAGAAAGTCGTTCAATCGCGGAAAGTCAACGTTAATGTTAAGAAACTGCTTGCAGGTATAGCCACGACATCTGAACATGAAAAAGAGTAGTGCATGAATGCCGCATGTCTTAGTCGTTAAATCCTGTACTCTCCTTTGATTTTGAATAATATTTCTCCCACTGCTCTCAATAAAGTTGTTGATGGATGGAGTGTAGAATTTATATGATAGGCCAAGAGGATCAAAAAATTCGATATTCGTCGCTGTTTGAAAAATGCATAGCCAATGGCCTGTCTTCAAAGTCGATGGACTGCTATTAACAATTATTAGGATGTTGTTAACACTTGGAATTTTTTCAATGAAGTCCGATGGTATGCAATAGGACTTGTACTGAGACATGTATAGATCCATATGAAATACGCTGATTATTTGGTTTGTATTCATGGTGCTAGGTTTAGTAGAACACTGCCATCGGTGCGATTTCCCAATAGGTTTCAAATTGACTCAATTATGTTATCGTGATACTCTCAGTCAAAGCATTGGCAAATATGCACTCTAAACGTACAGTCCACGTTTGTACTATTCTTATATCCCGTGTACCAAACAGATCCAAGACACTTACACCATGATTTTTTTGAGAGCAGTGAATTAGTTGTTCCAATTTCAAATAGTCGGGAATCTTGATCTAGTGATGGTATGGTCAACTCATACAGAGTTCTATGGGATTTATTATCAAATGATAGAGTGTACAGTGGAATACAATTCATTTTGCACACAAGGCTAGATAGACAAAAAAAATTAAAATCATGGGGGGATATAGTCCAGGATCCAACGGCACTGCCACTCTTCAGAAAGGCCAAAGCGAGTTTTGATGGGATTTCTCCATTGATAAATGATGAATCGGTATAACTACGAGAGCCAGTGGCAATGTGAGGTCGATTGGTGATCGCATGGGGGACGAAAAGTTTAATGTTGTTGCCATTGGCTCTTAGCTTTTCCACTGCCAATGCAACAGAACTCACAGCCTGTTGTTTTCGAACATGAAGAATTGCCAAAGTGATAATGACATTTGCATTGGGTGCTGCAGGAAGTGCTTTTCTCAAATTGAAATTCGATGGTGCTAGTTGCAACTTTATGTCAATCTTGACATTGGGGGGTAACCATTGGGATATATTGAATATCTCATGATTTAATTTTCCATCTAAATGATACTCCTGGGTCACTGCAGCAGTTAACTCGCCGTCAGTATCAACACCTGAACGATATTCATAGCCCAATGACTGTCCTCTCAACTCCTTATATACCTTTGGTGTCAACATCATAAATTTTATGTAGCTTGGGGGCATAGTTAGAAAAATTATTGCTAGTGCTCACCAATGTTCCATTAATAAATACACTAATTTGGTTAAACAGGTTTTGTAGAATACAGTTTTCATAGGACGGACCATCGGCAGCAGTTGGAGTAGTATTATCTGACTTCTTCTTCACCGCAACATTTAAATCAATAAATGTTGATGATAAATAAATGAAATAGTCCTCATTTGAAAATATCTGAAAGTGTATATTTTCCGAAAGGGGTTGTTGAGGGTGAAATTGTTCATAGTAGCCATAGTTGACACTGACATCAACATTTTCAGCATTGAACAGATTCAATGACGAACTGATTGATGGATGTGATTCCTTGTGGGGGAGATAAGTCATCTTAAGAGAAGAAATCCTTCTTTGATCTAAAAATCTTTTTCTTCTGCTTCTTATTGGTATTTTTCGTTTTTTTCCTTAACGTCCTTGTTGATGTCATTCGCTTCCCGCCTGAGTAGAGACTGATAAGTGAATGACTCGCCCACATCCGTTTTCCTTTCCCATTTCTTTGAACTTTTAATTACTTACCAATGGCTCTTGCTATAGATTTGATATTTTTCTTGGCACCATTATTAAAATTTTTATCCAACCCCGAGTCCTGTAGTGTTGAGGCAGCAAAATTTGATGCAGAAGGTACAAAATGTTTTCTGGCAAGGGGTAGTGCAGAACGAAATAGCCTGGCAACCCAGCTACCAAGACCATAGCCAGACATTGTAGTACGCCCCTTGTAATATTTCAATCCATGACCTATTTGACGTGGACTCAGAGCACCAACATAGCAATTGATATCAGGACAGACAAATGGAATTCTTCTATTGTTCATTTTAGGCAGTGACGACGATGGGTCGAAAATGACATGTAATCACAGCTAATCCTTGTGTTATTGCTAGAGGATCACCCAATTCACTTCTTAGTGTTAACTGACAGAGTTACAGATACGAAGTGTTTACAGGAGCATTTTGAAGATGCTTTATATTATAGTGATGAACATGTTCATGGGTTGTTTTCGTTCAAGAAACCGTAGGAGGGGGACATTTAAATTACCAACTCTCGATGTTTCCACAAAGGATGCATAAAGAAATATGCAAGAGTCCGAGGCGAGACCAGGTGGATAATCAGCAAAAATAACACAATCCATCACGCTAACAGTGCCTGGTTTTTCCCCATTAATCATATTATTTTTAAAGCCAAGGACATCTCTCAGATTATCATTGAGATGAATCATTCCATTGTCAACAGGTGAGGTAATGTATATTCTATCGTGTTCCATTGAATAATTAAAATGGAATATACCTTTCCTACAATAAGAGATTTTTCCATTGATAACACGAACCAAATCCGTCATAGCATCATATTATTTATTTTTCAATGTAACATCCGGATAGCCACTAGACTTAAATGCTTCAACCCATTCATACTCGACAAAGAATGACCAATCGAATGTTATAACTTTTATCTCATACATACGATCCTTTCTCAGGATATCATAGGTATTTTTGAGAATACAGTCGACAAGAGCCACTTCATACTTTCCATCATCAAATTTAATGACGGGGGAGAGTTTCGTCCAAAAATCACTACTTTTATTCAAGTCATTGTAGAGAGGATAGGATACGTTGGACATAAATGTTACATAAAAATCATGGGGCATTATCAATATCTTTAACACCGATCCAAGAATCAAAATCAGAGTTGTATCCTAGCCACCAACCAAGTAAGTGTTTCTTACCCCTCCGAGTTCGAGTCTTTATTATCTTTTCAATTTGGTAGATTTCACTATTATTTTTAACTTTTTGTAGTTCATAGTCATAAAATCCACCGAGAATCTCTTCATCTTTGGTGTCTCGCAGAAGATAAGTTAAGGGTTTGGTGTCTAGGATTTTTGCCACTTTAAAAAGTTCTGTGGACCAAAAGTATTTTCCCTTTTCATAAACATTAGTCGTTGTTTTAATTCGAGCTGTATCACCAACATTGAAATTTTTCTTCATAATCGTTTAATTTGAATACTGTTTATTAAAGCTAGACATTTTATCATGAACATAATGATGAACTTCAATTGTGGTTGAGTTGGACAACGATCGATAGGCTCGTTGATTATAAACCAACATGATTTTATCTAAATCATGAATAAAAACAGGTGTATTTTTCAAAATACAATATCTTGAAATTAAAATTCGAATAGTTCTAATCAATTGTTTGGCCAAGACAGCCTTTATAGGACTATGATATGATAGAGCAGTGTATTATATTTCATTAGTACTTTTTCAACAAGGGGGTTAACAAATTCACTACTGTGATCCGTTCGAAGTTTCTTATATGTATCCACTAGGAAAATACTTTCAACAAGCTGAGCAACTCTAACACCTCTCTTTGACCGCAATGGAATGGCATGTGCATAGCGACTATAAACACTGATTGCAAGTAGAATGTACTTGCACGATGTATTGTGACTCCTTTGAATCTCATCTAGAGTTATGAGATCTGCTTACATTATATGTAGGGGGGATAAGGATTTAGTTTTTCGATAATGATTAGCACGAAGCCTATGATTTCTATGCAGAGTGTAACTTGCTTCATTTTGTTGGTATTCTTGTAAAATTTTAGTGTGAACACCAGTGATTTTGGAAAGAGTGGTGGGGGAACTTAAACTTCCCACTTCACCAATATTTTCATAAACACGTTTCAGAACTTCAACCATATTGAACGTAAACACGTAGTTTAACGTCCACTACCCATTTGTATACTAGTGGTTGGTGATGGCGGTGACTTTGACTTGATACGTCTTCGTATCAAGTCAACTCGGTTCAACTTCGTTTTCGCTTGTGAATGATACGTCTTCGAACAGTGAACAATTGTAGCATTTCCTGGGACCATTGTTCAATGGATTCAGCTAAATCGTCAATAATCAGCCAAGAGTTTGGTTCAATAATGTTGAAAACATCAAGTCCCTGTATGAATTGTATCTGCACACCCGATATAGCAATTACTTTTATTTTATCGTATGACTCCTGCCAAATACTGTAACAATAGTAGATTTTTTCCGGCTTTTCCCCAAACATTTTATAGCAATTTTTAAATTATTCTAGTTAAGAGTCTCGTTTTGCCTGACATTCATGGACCGCACAGAAACAATCTGAATGGTGTTTTAAATTGATACATATTGCTGTTCCCTTCAATGGTTCACCCACAACTAACTGTAGACTATAGATTTCTAATGACTAAATAATTTCCCTATTACTACTACTCCGTTTAAGAATAATGAGAAGAACAAAATTAATAAAGAATCATATTTTCTTGTAGTATTATCATAAAAGCAGCATTTTACAAATAGTACATTACAGAAAAAAGCACATTAAACAAGAAAAATACACTCTGTTTTTAAATTTATTTGTAATAAAAATACAACATTTATTTTAAATAAGCACTAGAAGAAACACTTTAATAAATACATTTTTTATTTATTTATAACAAAAAATAGAACATTTATTAAACAATACACTTAAAATAATATCACATTTTTTAAATTGAAATGGCCCCCCACCGAGGGCGGCCGCTGCGGCGGCAGAAGGCCGAGGGCGGCCGCTGCAGCGGCCGGGAAGTGCCACGGGGCCCACTGAGGCGGGCTGGGCCGGGGCCGGAGGGGGCATTAATTAGCTATATACGATTGAAATTATGAAAAATAAGCATTCCAGCTTTGCACACATATTCAAAATTGTTTGATAAGAAAAAAAAAAACAGAATTTAAAACACCCACCACCCACCCACCTTGTACCATTAAAAAATTTAAGTAAATTTTTTTAGACCGAGTTGTTTTCTATACTGTACACATTCAACTCGGTCTGAGATTAAATAATGACCGTGTGGTAGCACCTTCACACCCTACTCAAGTACATAGACTTTGTCTTTGGAGCACCATATCAGAGTCTATGATTGTGAACGATGTGAAGTTTGGATCCGCACTGATTCGAGCACAATCTTTGGGATTGGTTAGAATGTCACAACGACTTCTGTTTCGTATACTTTCGTACATTTTACCGAAGGCTGAGTTTAAAATGAGTTTATAGATTTCCTTCTCAACCTTCGTTTTCGCTTGTTAACGTTTACTGACAAAGCTGTCAATAAACGTTTTCATATAAGGCTTTTGATCAAAATGGAGGGTTCTCTGGTTCTTTGTTACTTTGATACCATTGAACAACATCTTTTTCTATCGCACGTAACGAAAAACAACATTGTCTTTCGTGTTAAGGTTAGCAATACGTTTTTGTTTTAAAAGTATTCATCGAATACTTCCCTCCTCTACTAAAGATAAATTGTAGGGGCTCAGAGAGTTACTACCCACTAGTCTATTAATGCACGGGAAAACAAAGACTTTTACGGAGTTATGGATTTCCATGGTTATTTCACCGTCAATTTCAAAAAACCATCCCTGCGCCCCATTCTCCTCAACGGTAGCAATGTTGGGGAAATTCGAAGCACATGGATTGTCAAGCCATTTGAAATTGCCACACGGCAAGCAGTAGTGAGACATTGCCGATGGGTAAAGAGAATTCATATCCAAAAACTGCGTCTGACTTTTCATCGGTGTGCTGTCCGGTCAGATCAGTTTTCATGATACGATCCCCGTGAAAAACATACCCACCCCTCATTGACCTCTACAAATAGATGCCGATCCACATCGGCGATAGACCTATTTCTTCTTTGCTGATTTTAAGTATCAAGTCCATCACCAGATGAGGAGTTGAAAAATATTACCCTAAATCCAACCCAAATTCCCCATAGATTTTATCCGTATTTTTGCACACAATGTCCAGAAGAGTGAGTACATCACTGGCCAAGTACAGTTTACAGTAATCCCACCCATTTTTACACCCACCCTCTGCCCGAACCCTCTTAGCAAATTCATAGTCGCTAGTGGTGCACTGACTCTCAGTGAGAGAATTTTAAGAAGCTTTGTAAAATAAAGTCCTTTTTTAAATCTACAGATGTTAACGTTTAAACTATCAATAAATAAAACCACCGTTCTGGCTAAGTGGACGCGCGCTGGGCTGAGAATCCGTGAATTCGGGTTCGATCCCTGGTGTGGTCAGTTTCTTAGTTTGGGACGCGGGTCAGTGGTGTGACCCTGTAAGCTTAGCCAGAGTCAACCCAGCTCTAAATGGGTACCTGGAGAAATCTGGGGAAGGTAAAACAGGAAGGGTTTGCGAAAGCATAGGTTGGCTGGCCCCTAGCCCCCCATTGCACTTCCTGGCTGAAGGGCCACGAAACGGAGATCAGCACCCCCGGTTTGGACCTTAAGGGTCTAGTGCCGCATCCTTTACCTTTTTTTTTTACCCCCCCTCGTTATAATTATCCAGTTTAGTTTGAATGCTACTTACCCAATCTAAAAAAAACTCCTCATAATTAAATAATTGGGGGCGAATTACTAACATCTCTGTATGAAATTATTTTGAATAGATCTCGCTCACATTTTCATAGAAAATTGTTTTTAGCGCTATTGATGCTTTTAAACTGTCTCTCCCTCCCCACGCCCCCATCTGTTGTTCAAGAAGGGTTCGAATATTGTTAACATATAAATTAGTAATATCCAGGGGATGTGTTATTATATCCCCTGACACTAAGGAGTTAAAGGAGTCACCAAATTTTACGCAGTCGACTTTTGTATGGTGCAAAACAGAGTTAGAAAGGAGAAAATCGGGAAGTGTAAATGTTGATGGGAGTATTTTTTCACTACTACTAGTATTATCGTTAACCTCAATAGGGAGGAGGGGCATAGAATCGTCAATAGCACCACCCCCAGTCTGTTCAATTGCAGCAGTGGGCCCCGGTGTGAAATCACCCATTTCGATGAGTATGGCTTCCAGGGTATTTGGGGATATCTGATCTAACCAGCCTGTATTGTCTTGTGACGGATTTCCTTTATAAGGACCCGGTTTAGATGCACTTGTACTAATATCACCTAAATACTCATTCATAAATCTATTTGTTCATTCCGGGTCCTCCACCATATCTTAGTCACAAATTAAGTTATCTAGACTGGCCATGTCCCCAAAACAGTCATTTAGAAAGCCACTTAATCACTCAATATCATCAACAACTAGAATATTGTCGTCTCTAAACTCCACTGGCAGCGTAACGATTGGCGCAGGTTCACTACAAATAAGAGCTTCTTGAGCACATGGTGGCACTAATTCATTAATCTATAAAAAACAGGGTTTATTTTCCATGTGAAATATCCAATTATTTTATAAAGTTAAAAGACTATGCCAATTTTTTTTTTGTTTCACCCCGTCAAAACTTAATTTCCCTCCTAGCATTATATTGTCTAAATAATTGCCCATTTCAATCGTATAAAGTACCCAAAGAGACATCAATGCACTGGCGAAATGTATTTCATAATGAAGAAAGACAAGTCAAGGAAAACCTGGACTAAATAAATCGCTGGAAGAACAAGAAGTTTTTTTCCCCACACCTAAAGAATTAGAAGAAACAAAGTTACGGTGACATGTCTTTCATAATGACAAAAGAAAGCCGAGGTAAAAGAAGAAGTTTTTATCTTGTCTCCCTCCATTCCTCTTTTTCTATAATTACACCATGATCTAATACATGCAACTAGTTGATTTTAAATTATTAACACTAAAAAGAAGAATCAATGAAGGCTATAACATAAAATGTAAAAAGGAGTATCTAACCCCTAGGTTGACGCTAATTTACCGTTCGTGAACTATTTTCCTAAAATTGCTACCTCGATCATAGAAGGAGACGATTTAATAAACTATTATTATAGCTTTAGAATATCTACCCCCTTTTAGAATATCTATCTGCTCACAACAATCACAAAGCGTTGTGGGATATTTATCCCTGATGAAAGCCACCCTGTCCAGGCTGTCACCAAATAATGTCAGTATTGTTTATTCATCTGCAGAAACTCTAACATGTGTATCGTTATAAATGACAACTTCTTGTCACTTCAAACAATCACTTAGTTCCAGGGATGCAGCTCAGGTTTTGAGTTTGGGAGAGGGGAAAAGAGTGAGCCGACAAAATTATCCCGTGTAGCGACAAATGCTAACACATAGGCTAAATTAAACTAAAAACATAAATTTTTCGGCTTTTTCTGCTCACAACAATCACAAAGCGTTGTGGGATACTCATCCCTGATGAAAGCCACCCTGTCCAGGTTGTCACCAAATATTGTCATTTTTTTCATCTGCAGAAACTCTAACATGTGTATCACTATAAATGACAACTTGACTATCACTGTCAAGTCTTCTTGACACTTCAAATAATCACTTAGTTCCAGGGATGCAGCATAGGTTTTGAGTTTTAGGGAGGGGAAAAGAGTGAGCCGACAAAATTATCCCGTGTAGCGACAAATGCTGACACATAGGCTAAATTAAACTAAAAACATAAATATTTTGACTTTTTCTGCTCACAACAATCAAAAAGCGTTGTGGGATATTCATCCCTGGTGAAAGCCACCCTGTACAGGCTGTCACCAAGTAATGTCATTATTGTTATTTCATCTGCAGAAACTCTAACATATGTATCGCTATAAATGACAACTTAACTATCGCTGTCAAGTTTTCTTGACACTTCAAACAATCACTTAGTTCCAGGGATGCAGCTCAGGTTTTGAGTTTGGGGGAGGGGAAAAGAGTGAGCCGACAAAATTATCCCGTGTAGCGACAAATGCTGACACATGTGCTAAATTGAACTAAAAACATAAATATTTTGACTTTATCTGCTCACAACAATCACAAAGCGTTGTGGGATATTCATCCCTGATGAAAGCCACCCTGTCCAGGTTGTCACCAAATAATGTCATTTTTTTTCATCTGCAGAAACTCTTACATGTGTATCGCTATAAATAACGCCTTGACTATCACCATTGAGTCTACTTGACACTTCTTCAAAATATTCAATTGGTTCTAGTTCTTTGTGCGCACCCTCCACTTTTAGTGTATTAATAAGTAATGTATGGCTTTAACCTACGATTATGACCTCACTCGTCATCTTGTACATCAAGATTAAGTTTCTAGTTTGGCAGAAAATTGATTTCATTTTGAATATTGTGTTTTTTAAAGCACGTAGATGTAGCAATTTTCTTTAAATGAGCTCTTAGACAGCTCTTTATGAGGTTCCAGTACCCCATTAGCAGTGGAGTAAAAACGAACGACAAGTCAGTACTGTCTGTGATTTTCCGCTACTTATATATTGTAGGAGAAACACACTCGAGAACTTTTATCGCGAACATTAGACATTACCCGTCCTCCACGGTATTAATACTAGAAAATTAGCTTCGGCTGTGAAAACTACAACAAAGACTTATCGAAGGGGGCCACCCAGAGCACATTATATTAAATACGTAATTTAAACTAGCCGAACCTAACCTAACCAAAATACCAACTAAACATTTAATTAAAATATAGCTACAATGTATTTTCTCACCGAGACGAAGCTAATTGTCTGGTATTAACACCGCGAAAAATGGGTAATGTCTCATGTTCGCGATGCTAGTTCTCGAGTGTGTTTCCCGTATAATATATAAGTACCGATTTTCCTTTTTGTTCAAACCAGAGGACTAGTTTAGTATATATACCATAGGCTTTCAGCCATAGTAATTCCAATACTGCTCTTTTTGTTCTGATCCGACGCCATTTTGCGGGGCTTCAGGTTATTTTTCGATATTTCCTTAAATTCGTTTTCAAAATACTATTTCACTATTAAGAATAATTTTGATTATGATTACTTTTTCTGAATCACCTTGAAAAAGGTCATTCACTGGTCAGTACTTTTAGCACACTTTTAGTTTTTGGTTACTGTGGGTCGTGGCTTGTTCTTTACTGGGTTGCAGCTACCGACGCAATCACGTTAATTTAGGGAAGGCTGTCAGAGCTGATTTTGTCTGCTTGGTTAAAAACATTTCTCTGATAGAGGGGAGATACCTGAGAACTAAATATTATTTGTCGACATATAAACCAGGTTCATTACAATCGCAACCAATTTAAACCAGGCTTCCTTCACTAGGGTCCATTTAGCGTCGTCTGGTAATAAATGATGGACCGAGGTCTCCCCACCCGTGATGCTAAAATTGAGCAAAGCAATATAAACGCAAAGAAATGATTTGGGAAAAGTGTTCACTGCATGACGATCTAGAAATATTTATCTGATTTTAAGCCACACTTTTTCTGCAATTTCTTTTGCAATGTTCAAGTATGGTTTGAATGACTCAATGATTATTTGGAAAATATCTTTAAGTATACCCACGTCTGCTTCTCTGACAAAACGTCCAACGAAAAATGCAAGAACGACGAATGTTATGCTTGGGATATAATGCCAAAATACAATAATCAGCACGCTAATGAAAATTCCAAACAGTAGACCTTGTAGAAACGCAGCATCTCTGAAACGAGCCATGGCTTCTTCCTTTATGAACGAATAATTGTCGACAAACTCATAATTGTCGTTGAAATATCCTACGAAACCTGCAAGTAAACACAGAACGAAATTTATTGCCAATATGTGGATGTTGATAGTTGATAATATAACAAGGTAAAGTAATGTATCTTCCCCAGTGATCATAAAACTAAACCTGGAAAACAATTTTCTTGGACTATGTTAACTTAAAAACATATGATTCCGATTATAATTTTAGTATTCTTAAAATTAGAATCTCTTTATGTTGCAGACTAATTCGTGATGCAAACATTTATACCGACATTTTGTCAGAAAAAAACAAGATTTGTCAATGGTTCTTATTCTTCCATGATTTGGACGTTATACTGGTGTTTCAGAAATGAAAAATCGAAATAGCAAGAATTCAATTTAGAAAAACTATATCAATACCTACTTCTTCCTGTGTGACCGTATTTTTCAGCTCTTTCTGAGTCAGAAATCTACTTCTTGATCAAACTCACAGACATCAGCCAGTTCTTATGGTGTAATTTTTTTTATCATAGTTGCCCCGTAAAGGCAACCTGGTAAAGAACGAACTTTAACCCTCAGTAGAAGAAACTTCAAAATTCCTTCAAGAAAATGTCAAGTTAGGAATAATTGCCATTTGAAGTGGATTTAGGATCCGTAACTACTATTTTGATTAATGTTAATGATAACAGTTTTCAGCTACAATAAATTTATGAGAATTTCAAAAAAAAAACTAGAGCCATAGATAGATTTAAAGGGCTTATTTGAAAGCTAATTTTTTTGTATGTAACCAAAGAATTAAAACAAAAATGCAATTTTGACCGAAAGTTTACATACAAGATGATTTAACAAACGTTTCTTTTGACAAGAGGACATAAAACACTATTAAAAAGTTCCTCCACTGGGGCATGATGTCAAACTTGAGTAACTTCTTTACCTAATTCCCAGTGGTTCTAATTTTCTGTATGTGATTTAAGTTTGGCCCCGTAGGGACAATCTAGTAAAGAGAGAAGATTAGCCTATAATAACCAAAAATTTAAAACCGTTTTAAAATGGTTTTCAAGCAAGGAAGACCCGATTGAAGAGAAATGTAACCCAAGTTCAATAGTAGGATCACTTAAATTTGAAATTAAGCAGCTTTCTAAAGGCATCCAGCCCCCTCTCCCTCCCCTTCATCACGTTTTTCACCAAATGCATCCGATCAAAATTTGAGATAGCAAATTGTTTCAAAATACTCCAAATGTGAAATAACTGTGCTTCGAGATTTGACAACCTCCTCCCCAGCGCCGGGGAAAGGGCTGTAAGTTATGCAAGTTGTTCATTGTTAAAAAGTAAGGTTTTTATGGAACATACGGTCGTAAGAAATTCGGAGGAGGCTCATTTGATTGGAAATTGAAAGTTCTAGTTCCCTCTTAGGGTGAAAAGTAACCGGAGGGCAACTACCCCCCTCCCCTCCTCCGCGGTCTGTTTCTCAATTATTTTGACGAAAATTTTTTGATGTAGCCAATTTGTTCAAAATGCTTCAAAAATCAAATAACTTTACTCCTGAGTTGGTCAATCCCCCCCCCCCTCCAAAGCCCGCCAGGCAAGGCATGTAAATTATGCGAGTTGCCTATTTATAGCATGTAATGTGTTTATGGAACAGAGGGTTGTATAAAATTAAATTTTATAAAATTATAATGTCCGCCTTATGTAAAAGATGTTTCAGACTACATTTCCAAAAATCTAAGAAAAATAACATTTGCACTTATTGCAGACCCGGTAGAACCATCAGTTCACAAATTTATCAAGGAAAAGTCCATATCCCGAAAGGTGAAAACTCCGGTGTTTACGGAATTCCATGCTCTTGTGGTCTTTGGTACATCGGAAGGACTGATCAAGAGCTAACGGACAAAATAACTCAACATTCTACTTCGTTGATAACACTCTTAAAAAGCGGAAAAAACAGAACATTTTGACTCAGTACTTGAAGAACATATTTATGACCACCCGGACAATACTATTTTATTTAACCAAGCTAGTTTAAATTCAATTGACAAAGATATTGCCCATCACTACAGCGAAGCCCTTGAGATTCATAAATAATAAAATTGAGATCAGTAGTGTCTTATATAAAGGTTTGAACATATACAGTGCAGTTTCACGCCTACACACCTTACCATGGACAGTCACCTATTACTTAAGACGGTACATGCCGTACCAGACGGGCTTCTGAGACAACGCGTATTTTTTGGGGCTAATCAGAGAGGGCGGTGTCTCCTCAATATACTGTAACTTGATTGGATTCAAATGTAAGGAGTGAATTTCATTGTAGTTCATGTAAGAGAATTGAATTCAGAGAGAGAATAGTTTATTTGAGACGATATTAGTAAAGAAAATGAGTGGTATATTTACACTATTGGAGATTGATGGTGGAGCAGTTAGCAGCAATGATACAAGGGCGAGAGTACCAAACGTGGCTGTGGAAATAACACGAAGATGTAGACTAAGCCTTGAATGGGACGATATGTACGCTAGATATGTGGTATCATTGAGCAAATTTAAATTGGAGGAGCAATTATGCTTTGCAGCGAAACTGAACATTGTGCATATTAATAGACTTCCAGCTGCATTAGATGCACTAGTGAAATATATTGATGAAAACAAATTGAATCAGTGATTATTATTTTTGTAATTATACTTAATAAAATTGTTTCTAAATCGAAGATATTTTTTCTTTCTATAGTAGGCTAGCGTATATTTTTAGAGTAGAAAAAGAATCCTGGTTAGTCTGAAGCTGGTTGTGAGAGTGTTAGGACTCTAAAAAATGGATATATTCGAGAAAGAGCGAATCATGGTGAATCTTGTGTTTATGGAAAAACGTTTGAATCCAGATGATGATTTTCTAGAGTTATCAATTTAAAGGAAGATATTTTCTCGAGGGATGCTTGTTGATATAATGAAAACTAATTCTCCATCATTTGACTATTGCATGAAGCCTTTACGTCGTGGTCCAAAGGCATTTACACAATTTATTGACATATTAATCACGACAAGACAAAATGATATTGTGGATTTGCTTTTAGACACCCACGCTAGCTTAGAAATTTAAGACTTTTATCTCGAGAAAGATACTGTTCAAGGATTATTTACTCCTCTCTCTCTCTCTCTCCCTCTCAATTTGTTGATACTAGCTCAGTTTCATTTTCGCGGTGAGAGTGTCAACACGTGAAAAAATGTTCTACACATGTAGATTATATATTTACACACTGGGCAGCTAGTCATCCTCAGCGAATTGTAAAATTAATGACGAGTACGATGAAAAGAGCAGAGTATGCAACCCGTGTAAATTGCATAGAGGATATGCTGTACAAATTAAAAATTGTAATTCCTGTCTTGAAGGGGTGTGTGAATCTCATCCTAGAGGGCATCTATACTCTAATTACCACTGTGATAAATGTAATCAGTGGGAGAATACATATCCTGGTATGATTGGAAAGAATCCTAAGCGTGATTTTAGTTTATTGCTAAGAGAGTGGTATCGTCGTGGCTTTAGATTGTTCTAGGAGGAGGAGCCAGGTCTACGATTCAACTGTTGAAATAACAAAAAAATTTGGTTCCTATTTCATCGTGTGAAGACAATGACTACTATGATTGTAAGCCTACTGATTTTTATTTTGCTGTTACGGAATGTGATTCATTACTTGAGGACACTGTATGTGACATTGGTTCAAATAAGCAAATTGAAACATGCGAATTTTACAAATTGAACGAGAATAGTATAATTGACTATACAAAGAGATATGATAAGAGTGAAGTTCCATTATAATATAAAAAATGTTACCCCGACATTGCAGCACATCAGGATCAGTATGCTGTAAATTCAGATAATCTACCTGCATAAGTTGTTCTCGACAAGTACCTATACGTAGTAGAAGATGAAATCTAAAGAGTAGAAAAGTTTTTTTTATTATGTATATACATTATTTTTATTAATAAATAATTACACATGCTATTTTGGAACATTTTAATCGTAGGGAAATAAAATAAATATTAGACACGTTTGTAAGTATATTTTCCAATAGAAAGACATAAAATGGAGGAAAGCTGACGTTAATGTTGAGAAATTGATTACAGGTATAGTAACGGCATCTGACCAACTAAAAGAGTTATGTACGAATGCTAAATGTCATAGTTGTTAAATCCTGTTCTTTTCGTTGGTTCTGAATAATAGTTCTCCCACTGCTCTCAATAAAGTTGTTGATGGATGGAGTGTAGAATTTATATGATAGGCCAAGAGGATCAAAAAATTCGATATTCGTCGCTGTTTGAAAAATGCATAGCCAATGACCTCTCTTCAAAGTCAATGGACTGCTATTAACATTGATTAGGGTATTGTTAACATACGGAATGTTTTCAGTCAAAGTTGGTAGTATGAAAAAGAACTCCTATAAGGATATGCATAAATTTATATTAAATACATTGATTATTAGTTTTGTTTTCAAGGTGCAAGGTCTAGTAAACTAATGACGACCGTGTGCATTTTTTGATAAACTTCAGATTGAATGAATGATATATGTGTGATACTCTGGGTCAAAGCATTGGCAAATGTGCACTCTAAACGTACGGTCCCCGTTCGTACTATGCTCATATCATGGGTGCCAGAGAGGTCCAAAACAATTACACCGTGATTTTTTGAAAACATTGAATTGGTTATTCCATTTTCAAATAGTTGTGAATCATGATCTAGGGATTGAATGGTCAACTCATACAGAGTTCTATATGATTTTTTATCAAATGATAGAGTGTACAGTGGAATACCATTCACTTTGCACACAAGGCTAGATAGAAAAAAAAATTAGAATCATGGGGGGATACAGTCCAGGATCCAACGGCACTGTAACTCTTCACAAAGGCCAAAGCGAGTTTTGGTGGGATTTCTCCATTGATAAATGATGAATCGGTATAACTACGAGAGTCAGTGGTAATGTGACGTTGATTGGTGATAGTATTGTAGGCAAGAAGTTTAATGTTGTTACCATTGGCTCTTAGCTTTTCCACTGCCAATGCAACAGAACTCACAACCTGTTGTTTTCGAACATGAAGAATTGCCAAAGTGATAATGACATTTGCATCGGATGCTGCAGCAAGTGTTTTTCTCAAAATAAAATTCGATGGTGCTAGTTGCAACTTTATGTCAATCTTGACATTGGGGGGTAACCATTGGGATATCTTGAATATCCCATGTTTAATTTTCCAACTAAAAGATACTCCTGGGTCACTGCAGTAGTTAACTTACCGTCAGTATCAACACCTGATCGATATTCATAGCCCAATGACTGTCCTCTCAACTCCTTATATACCTTTGGTGTCATCATCATAAATTGTATGTTTGGGGGCATAGTTGGATAAATTATTGCTAGTGCTCACAATGTTCCATTAATAAATATCTTAATTTGTTTGAGCAGGTTTTTCAGAATATATTTTTCATACGATGGGCCATCGGCAGTATCTGCACTTTTATTTTCTGACTTTTTCTTCACTGCAACATTTAAATCAATACATGTTGATGACAGATTATCGAAATAGTCTTCATTTCAAAATATATGAAACTATATATTTTCTGAGAGGGGTTATTGAGGCTGAAATTGTTCATAGTAGTCATACCTGACACTGACATCAACATTTTCGGCATTGAACAGATTCAATGAGGAACTGATTGATGGATGGGATTCCTTGTGGGGGAGATAAGTCATCTTAAGAGAAGAAATCATTCTTTGATATAACAATCTTTTTCTTCTGCCTCTTATTGGTCTTTTTCGTTTGATTCCTCAAAGTCGTTGTTGACGTCCTTCGCTTCCCGCCTGGGTAGAGACTGATGAGTGAATGACGAGCACGTACCGTTTTTAATCCCTTCGCAGTTTGTTGAGATTTTAATTGCTCACCAACACCTCTTGCTGAAAATTTAATATTTTCCTTATCATTCTTGTTGAAATTTTGACGCGACCCCCAAACCTGTAGTGTTGAGGCAGCAAAATTTGATGCAGAAGGTACAAGATGTTTTCTGGCAAGGGGTAGTGCAGAACGAAATAGCCTGGCAAACCAGCTACCAAGACCATAGCCAGAAATTGTAGTACGCACCTTGTGGTATTCCAATCCATGACCTATTTGACATGGACTCAGAGACCCAATATAGCAGTTGATATCAGGACTGACAAATGGAATTCTTCTATTGTTCATTTGAGGCGGTGACGACGATGGGTCGAAAATGACATGTAATCACAGCCAAACCTTTTGTTATTGCCAGAGGATCATCCAATTCACGTCTTAATGTTAACTGCCAGAGTTCCAGATACGAAGTGTTTACAGGAGCATTTTGAAGATGCTTTATATTATAGTGATGAACATGATCATGGGTTGTTTTCGTTCAAGAACACGTAGGAGGGGGATATTTGAATTACCAACTCTCGATGTTTCCACAAAGGATGCATAAGGAAATATGCAAGAGTCCGAGGCGAGACCAGTTGGATAATCAGCAAAAATAACACGATCCATCCCGTCAAAAGTGCCTGCGTTTTTCCCATTGATCATATTATGTTTAAAGCCAATAATATCTCTCAGATTATCATTGAGATGAATCATTTCAGTGTCAACAGGTGAGGTAATGTAAATCATATGGTGTTCCATTGAATAATTAAAATGGAATGTACCATTCCTACTATATGAGATTTTTCTATTGATTGCACGACACAAATCTGTCATAGTACCATATTCTTTATATCTCAATGTAACATCTGGATAGTCTCTTGACTTAAATGCTTCAACCCATTCATACTTGACAAAGAGTGACCAATCGAATGTTATAACTTTATCTCATGCACAAGATCTTTTCTCAGTATATCATAGGTATTTTGGAGAATAAAGTCGACAAGAGTCACTTCATTCTTTCAATTTTCCAAATTGATGGCAGGGGAGAGTTTCGTCAAAAAATCACTAGTTTTATTCAAGTCATTGCAGAGAGGGTCGGAGACGTTGGACATAAATGTTACATAAAAATCATTGGGCATTATCAATATCTTTAACACCGATCCAAGAATCAAAATCAGAGTTGTATCCTAGCCACCAAACAAGTAACTGTTTCTTACCCCTCCGAGTTCGAGTCTTTAATATCTTTTCAATTTGATAGATTTTACTATTATTTTTAACTTTTTGACGTTATACTGGTGTTTCAGAAACGAAAAATCGAAATAGCAAGAATTCAATTTAGAAAAACTATATCAATACCTACTTCTTCCTGTGTGACCGTATTTTTCAGCTCTTTCTGACTCAGAAATCTACTTCCTGATCAAAATCACAGGCATCAGCCAGTTCTAATGGTGTAACTTTTTTTTTATCATAGTTGCCCCGTAAAGGCAACCTGGTAAAGAACGAACTTTAACCCTCAGTAGAAGAAACTTCAAAATTCCTTCAAGAAAATGTCAAGTTAGGAATAATTGCTATTTGAAGTGGATTTAGGATCCGTAACTACTATTTTTATTAATGTTAATGATAATAGTTTTCGGCTACAATAAATTTATGAGAATTTCAAAAAAAAAATTAGAACCATAGATAGATTTTAAGGGCTTATTTGAAAGCTAATTTTTTTGTATGTAATCAAGAATTAAAAAAAATGCAATTTTGACAAAAAGTTTACATACAAGATGATTTAACAAACGTTTCTTTTGACAAGAGGACATAAAACACTATTAAAACGATCCTCCACTGGGGTATGATGTCAAACTTGAGTAACTTCTTTACCTAATTCCCTGTGGTTCTAATTCCCTGTATGGGATTTAAGTTTGGCCCCGTAGGGACAATCTGGTAAAGAGAGAAGATTAGCCTATAATAAACAAACATTTAAAACCGTTTTAAAATGGTTTTCAAGCAAGGAAGACCCGATTGAAGAGAAATGTAACCCAAGTTCAATAGTAGGATCATTTAAATTTGAAATTAAGCAGCTTTCTAAAGGCATCCAGCCCCCTCCCCCTCCCCTTCTTTTCAATTTGATAGATTTTACTATTATTTTTAACTTTTTGTTGTTCATAGTCATAGAAGCCGCAGAGAATTTCTTCATCTCTGGTGTCTCGTAGAAGATAAGTTATGGGTTTGCTGTCTAGTATTTTTACCACTATAAAAAGTTCAATGGACCACAAGTTATTACCCTTTTCAAAAACATTAGTCGTTGTATTAATTCGAACCGTATCACCAAAATTGAATTTTTTTTCACGATCGTTTCATTTGAATACTTTTTAAGAAAAGTATAAAATGTATCATGATAAGAACGATGAACTTTCGTTGGGGTAGAGATTGAAAATGATCGATGAGGTCGTTTATTATAAATCAACATGATTTTATCTAATTCATGAATAAAAACAGGTGTGTTTTTTAATTTAAAATATCTTGAAATGAAAATTCAAATAGTTCTTTTTAATTGTACGGCAAATGCATCCTATATGGGATCATGACCATGATAGAGCATTATATTATGTTTCATTAGTACTTTTTCGACATGGGGATTAACACTTTCACTATTGAGATCCGTTTGAATTTCTTATACGTATCCAGTTCGAGAATACTTTCTATAGCCTGAGCAACTTCAACACCTCTCTTTCACCGCAATGGAATGGCATATGCATAGCGACTATAAACACTGATTTCAAGTAGAATGTACTTTTACGGTGTATTGTGACGCCTTTAAATCTCATCTAGAATTATGACATCTGCTTGCATTATATGTAGGGGGGATAAAGCTTTGGTTTTTCGATAATGATTGGCACGGAGCCTATGATTTCTATGCAGAGTGTAACTTGCTTCATTTTGTTGATAGTCTTGTACACTTTTAGTGTGAACACCAGTGACTTTGGAAAGAGTGGGGGGGGGACTTAAACTTCCCGCTTCACCAATATTTTCATAAACATGTTTCAGAACTTCAACCATTTTGAACGTAAACAGGTAGTTTAACGTCCACTACCCATTTGTATACTAGTGGTTGGTGGTGGTGGTGACTTTGACTTGATACGTCTTCGTATCAAGTCAACTCGGTTCAACTTCGTTTTCGCTTGTGAATGATACGTCTTCGAACAGTGAACAATTGTAGCATTTCCATAGACCATTATTTAGTGGATACAGCAAAGTCGTCAATAAACTACCAACAGTTTTGCTCAAAAACTTTGAATACAGTAAAATGAAGCCTCAGCATGAATTGTATCTGCACACCCGACATAGCAATTACTTTTATTTTATCGTATGACTCCTGCCAAATACTGTAAAATAGTAGATTTTTTTCGGCTTTTCCGCAAACATTTTATCGCAATTTTTAATTATTTTAGTTAAGAGTGTCGTTTTGCCTGACATTGATGGACCACGCAGAAACGATCTGAATGGTGTTTTAAACTGATACGTATTGCTGTTCCCTTCAACAGTTCACCTACAACTAACTGTAGACTATAGATGTCTAATGACTAAATAATTTCCCTATTACTACTGCTCCGTTCAAGAATAATGAGAAGAACAAAATCAATAAAGAATCATATTTTTCTTTTATTATTAACATAAAAGCAACACTTTAATATAATATATTACAGAAAAAAGCACATTAAACAAGAAAAATACACTCTTTTTTTTAAATTTATTTATAATAAAAATACAAAATTTATTTTAAATAAGCACTAGAAAAAACACTTTAATAAATACACTTTTTTTATTTATTTATAATAAAAAACACAACATTTATTAGACAATACACTTAAAACAATATCACCTTTTTTAAATTGAAATGGCCCCCCACCGAGGGCGGCCGCTGCGGCGGCCGAAGGCCGAGGGCGGCCGCTGCAGCGACCGGGAAGTGCCACGGGGCCCACTGAGGCGGGCTGGGCCGGGGCCGGAGGGGGCATTAAATAACTCTAAATGGTGGAAATTATGAAGAATTAACAGTTCTGCTTTGCACACATATCCAAAATTGTTCGATAAGAAAAAAAACAGAATTTAAAACGCCCACCACCAACCCACCAAGTACCAGTAAAAAATTTATGTAAATTTTTTTAGACCGAGTTGTTTTCTACACTGTACACATTAAACTCGGTCTGAGATTAATTAGTGATCGTGTGGTAGTATCTTCACACCCTACTCAATCACATAGACTTTGTCTTTGGAGCACCATATCAGACTCTATGATTGTGAACGATGTGAAGTTTGGATCCGCAATGATTCGAGCACAATCTTCGGGATTGGTTAGAATGTCACAGCGGCTTCTCTTTTATATGCTTTCGCACATTTTACCGCAGGCTGAGTTTAAAATTAGTATATAGACTTCCTTCCTAGCCTTCATTTTAGCTTGCGAACGTTTACTGACAAAAGTATCCGTAACAATTTTCATATAAGGCTTTTGGTCAAACTGGAGGGCTCTATGAATCTTTGTGACTTTGAAACCATTGGACACCATCCATTTCAATAGCACGTGATGTACAACGATATTCTGTTTCGGGTTGAGGTCGGCAATAAGTTTTTGCTTTGAATTTCACCGTCAATTTCATAGAACCATCCCTGTGCCCCATTCTCCTCAACGGTAGCAATGTTGGGGAAATTCGAAGCAAATGGACTGTTAAGACATTTGCAATTCCCACACGGCAAACAGTAGTGAGACATTGCCAGTGGGTAAAGAGAATTCATATCCAAAAAACTGCGATCAGTTTTCCTGTTACGATCCCCGTGAAAAACATACCCACCCCTCATTGACCTCTCTACAAATAGATGCCGATCCACATCGGTGATCAGACCTATTTCTTCTTTGCTGATTTTAAGTATCAAGTCCATCACCCGATGAGTATTTGAAAAATATTAACCTTAATCCAACCTAAATCCGCATAGATTTTATCCGTATTTTTGCACACAATGTCCGGAAGAGTAAGTACATCACTGGCAAAGTATAGTTTACAGTAATCCCACCCTTTCTTAAACCCACCCTTTGCCCAAACCCTCTTAGCAGATTCACAGTCACTAGTGGTGCACTCACTCTCAGTAAGAGATTTTTAAAAAGATTCAATGGGCGGTAATCACACCTCATCTAGCCTCGAGGCAGACTTGTAGTAATCATATGCATATATGCCCTTACACGTTAATAAATCATACATTTCATCATCGGGGAAGCACTGATTAAGGAGGGCGAAACTATCAAAATTGTCGCTTTTCTGTACCTGAATCAACTGACTTAAGGACTTTGGGAAGAAGCTGAATGAGTCTAAAACCGGATTTTATTCAGGCACGTGTTACCCTTGTCAACTGTTTTCCACATGATTTTTCGCAGCAGCAGCTGCATTGATGATTCATGTATGATATTATAAGAAATAGAAACTTCTATTCATGCGTTATCTACAATTCCTTTCATTTCAGTGCAAGTCCACACCGGCAAAATAAACTTTATATCGTAATTGGAATTGTGTATAAAACCGGTACGAAATATTGTTGTCTAACGTTTAAATTGCACGATTGATGTGCAACCCCTTTAAAGTCACTCCTTCCCGATATAATTTCCTGCCACAAATGAGCATGGTCGATCACCTTCCTCTTTCCCCCATTCCCAACACCATCATCAAATTCCCCCTTGCAAACCCAACATATTTTACGATTTTTGATGGCCAATCTGTCATCTTGTGATAGGAGCATAGGATACTTTGTGTAACGAAGGCGTGAAATTACGCCATTCGCTGTTTTAATTAGACTGGTCAATGCAGTCAATGCATACAGTCTTTACCACCCAATGACTAAACTAAATCCAGCAATTTGATGGTATTGCCGTAGTCTTGTTACGCATGAGCGTATGAGACCCATATGGCTTCGTTTATCTTAACACGATTTGGATTTGACAAATCGTACACATCTATGAGTTTCGCTTCGCAGTCCATAACGATCTTACTGCTCTGCAGGAGCGTGTTCTTGAAATTTTTAAAACTTAAGATCGTTTTATCGCCACTTATCGTTTCTAAAGACTAGCTTTCTTGAAGTTCACACTGTCCCATATGATGTTTTAACTGTCAATCAATCCACAATTTGGATAGGCATGTTGGACAGCAACAATGTACATTCCGATTTTTACCCTCACATAAAACCCTACTAATATCTGTAACTGGATTAAAATGTCCTATTGAATAAGGCTCTGTGGTTGGCGTGTATAAAAGCCAGACCCAGTGCTCCACTGACTCAATGGACGGAGCCCGCACTGGAAATAATACACCTTTTTATCTGAACGCTGGCCCTCCTCAAATTCTGTTTCATTCGGCAACACCGTGAAACCAATCTTTAAATGTGCATTAGCCCGCTCAAAAATATCTATTCCTTTTAATGTCACGGGAAATTGACCATTTAAACAATTAAAATCTACTTTAGGAAACTTTGACCCCTCCTTACCATTAACTGCTAATTCTTCCAACTTTTTCTTAGATTCATTGTTTTCAGAGGTCTATAGGCGGCAATCAAAAATGTATACTTGAAACACTGTAGCCTCGCATCGAAACAGATTCGTTGTATCCCCCTACAACCCTCTAAATCAGAATGATATTTTAATTCAATAGCCATCTCTCCATGCTCACCTCTTAAAGCAAAGTCCTTTTTAAACAAACAGATTTTAACCATGAAACTCACAATAAGTAAGACCATCGGCCCTCTACCCCCCCCGTTATAATTATCCAATTTTGTTTGAATGCTACCAAATCAATCTAAAAAAACCTCCTCATAATTAGATAATTGGGGGCGAATTACTAACATCTCTGTATGCAAGTATTTTGAATAGAGCTCGCTCGCATTTTCGTTAAAAAAATTTTTTTAGTGCTATTGATGCTTTTAATCTGTTTCTCCCTTTCCAGGCCCCAATCTGTTGTTCAAGAAGGGCTCGAATATTGTTAACATATAAATTAGTAATATCCAGGAGATGTGTTATTATATCCCCTGGCACTAAATAGTTAAAGGAGTCACCAAATTTTGCGGAGTCGACTTTCGTATGGTGCATGACAGAGTTAGAAAAGAAAAAAATCGGGAAGTGTAAATGCTTATAGAGGTACTTTTTCACTACTACTAGTACTATCGTTAATTTCAATGGTGGGGGTGGCATAGAATCGTCAATAGCACCACCCCCAGTCTGTTCAATTGCAGTAGTGGGCCCCGGTGTGAAATCACCCATTTCGATGAGTATGGCTTCCAGGGTATTTGGGGATATCTGATCTAACCAGCCTGTATTGTCTTGTGACGCAATTTCCTTATTAGAACTCGCTTTAGATTCATTTCCAGTACTATCAGCTAAATAAACATTAACACCTCTATTTGATCATTCCGGAACCTCCACCATATCTATGTCACAAGTTAAGTCATTTAGACCGGTCATGTCCCCGAAACAGTCATTTAGAAAGCCACTTAACCACTCAATATCATCAAGAACTAGAATATTTTCGTCTCTAAACTCTACTGGCAGCGTAACGATTGGCGCAGGTTCACTACTAATAAGTTCTTCTTGAGCAGATGATGGTACTAATTCATTGATCTTAATCTATAAAAAACAGGGTTTGTTTTCCATGTAAAATATCCAATTATTCTATAAAGTTAAAAGACTATGGCAATTTTTTTTTTGTTTCACCCCGTCAAAACTTAATTTCCCCCCTAGCATTATATTGTCTAAATACTTGCCCATTTCAATCATATAAAGTACCCAAAGAGACATCAATGCATTGGCAACATTTATTTTATGATGAAAAAAAACAAGCCAAGGTAAACCTGGACTAAATAAATCGCTGGAAGAACAAGAAGTTTTTTTCGCCCCACCTGAAGAATTAGAAGAAACAAAGTTACGGTGATATGTCTTTCATAATGACAAAAGACAAGCCGAGGTAAAAGAAGAAGTTTTTATTTTGTCTCCCTCCATTCCTCTTTTTCTATAATTACACCATGATCTAATACACACAACTAGCTGATTTTAAATTATCAAGACTAAAAAGAAGAATCGAAGAATGCTATAACATAAAATGTAAAAAGGAGTATCTAACCCCTAGGTTGACGCTAATTTACCGTTCGTGAACTATTTTCCTAAAATTGCTACCTCGATCATAGAAGGAGACGATTTAACAAAATTATTATTATAGCTTAAGAATATCTACCCCCTTCTTGTCTCGTAATTGTAAAACTAGAGTTTTAACATCAATTTCTTTTAAAAACGCGTGAATGATAAATATCATTTCTCCTTAAATTCTAATTTGAAATATGCCTATGTGTACAAGAAACTGCCGGGTGTTTATCCATAAATTCCTTACACCTAGAAGCGATCCGTATCTCATTATGCCAAAGAGGCGCGTTGACCAGGTGTTATTATTATTTCTAACTTTGCCACATTGACGCCACCTATGACTAATCAATACTTGAATGATAAATAATACGCTACTTGTTTAAAGAAAAGGAATTTGTGTAGCGATAAAAAAATAGATTGTGGTAATAAAGATTGACCGCGTCAAAAGTAATTTTATGCTTTAAATTTGTGAACTTACACCTTGTAAGTTCCCCGATAGCGCCACTTCTAGCGCTAAAGACAGCGCAATCTGTGATATTATGATTAAAAGCGATGTACCGATCGCGCCACTCACAGAAATCGAGAAAAAAAATATGTAATTATATAAATGTAACCTCATTTCCTTGGGTTATCTCGAAATCGATTACCTGTTATAGTATGTAGAAATCAGATCCCTGGGAGCGCTACTTTGAAAGTATGCAAACTAATTATCGGTTGTGCGACTAGATAGAGACATATAAAATAAAATAAACACAAATAGAAAGGCAATAGATTTATTGTGACTTACATTTTAGGTGTACAACAATGCTCACTTCAGTTGACGACAAATAGGAGCAGAGATAATAATGATGACTGAATTGCTTTGCCTGAACGCCGAAATAATTCTACTCTTAATCCTCTTCCAAAAAGCACTTTTTACCACACTATCCAACATAGTTTTTTTTTGTCCTGCGCCCTAAGAGATGACTCACAGTTGGCCCAAGTATTGAAGCGGGCCAAACTCCTTGTCCAATAATTTGTTTTAGATATTTCTGATGTGTCGAACGTTCAAATCGCTCTTATCATTTAAACTTCCAACGAAACATTGTATCTATCATTTTTCTTATTAGCAAATATCTTAGCAAAATTCAAAACCGTCTAGCGTCATTGTTTCACTGAAGCTTAATTGCAATTTCTCTTTTGGTGATTAAGAATTTAGGCTCTTGGGAATGGTATTTGAACTCAATTAGGGGACGTTTAATTTATATCAGAATTATCTTTAGAAAAAGGAATTTTATTTTTTGTATTTCAAATATGTCTTATTTTACTGATGATAAATCTTACCCTTCCTATCATTTAATGACTTCCCATCATTAGGATTTGCTTACGTTTGGGCTTTCGAAATGTTTGCTATTCATAAACGATTTATTCTAAATAATTTTGTGTGATATTGTCTTATTTTCTATCTTTATTTTGGGTTAATCAGGAGCTCTAAAAAGTTTCTCTATTACTTTTCTTATTTTATCCTACATCCCTATCTAAAATTCATCTACCGGACTAATATTATTCATAGTTCTAGGTAAGCTACTATACTAAAGATTTTTTTTTCTACATCTAACACTGAAGACTTTTACATTTTCAATAAGGTTGAGGCTATTCTACGTTTACATAAGATTTTTTTTGAGAATTTACCTTTTACAAGTTTTTTATTTTTTTTATTTTGCTGTCTATAGGGCACACTGCTTTCTATCTACGCTACATTAAATGAATATCACGACAACGCTACAAATAACTCTATCTGACATCTAACACTATATACAAGAAAGATTTAAAACACACTATATTGTGTTTACCACGTTCACTGGTAACATTGGCACACTTTCACTGGGGATGTTTGCTAAATAACATTAATGATAGGATATTGGAATTTTTGAGTTATCGAAGTTATTAAGATGTAACGTATGTAAATTCACACCTATTTCATCACCTTCGAGTCTCTTTAGCGTACTCAATCCTTCTGTTGTAAATTATGGTCCTTCACTCCTTTCGTCTTGGCAAAATTTTTAAAGCACCTACAATATAGTTTCTTCATTCAACAGTTCGAGCATGATTGTGTTCATACGACAAGCTTTCTCTAATTTTCAAACGGGAAATGATACTTCCAACTACAGGTGTGGGAATATTCTATCAGAGTTCATTCTCACCTGCTTTTTTTTATAGTTCATAAGGTACTTTGTTTTTAAGGGGTTGAACACTGGAACTGTTGGGACTTGGGACTCGATCTATTATCAACACAGTCCGGATTGGGTTGATTTTCCTCTCAACATATCGTTCTTGGGGTACTTCAAATCGTTCTTGGGTGTACCTGGGAGTATCATTTTTTGCATATTTTAAAGCACATAGAGAATGTAATTCTTGTATAAAATTGTTCATTCGTGCACTTAGAGATTATATTTCTCTTATAAAATTGTTCGTCTCTGGCTTGCGTCTATTAACTTTTGCGGTGATTCCTTGGTTAGTCACATGGGAATTGATTTTTTGGATTTGGAACAGGTCGAAATCAAACTATAGTGACTCCTTCAACATATTGTCTTTAACTTGTGGGAGGGGTATATTGTCACTGAGGGGTGAATTTTGGTTTCTGTAATTCAATGGTTGGTTTCCAGGTCCATTTTTCAGAAATTATCTCTTAACATTTATGGGATAACAGAGATATTAACTTTTCGCATTTGATAGAGGTGACAGGATGGATTCCGAGAAATGGTCGAAAGGGATTCGACGCGTGAATCTGAGACACATAAATGATTTTTGGGGTCATCAAATGTCATATCTATACAGTCGTATGGTACATGGGTCCATAATGATTATCAAGGGTGATATTTATGTACTTATATCTTGTACTGGTCGAAGGTGCTCTAAGGATTTAAGTGATTATATAGTTCGATAATGCACTGGATACTGAGATTCAAATATAGTGTTACCTGATACGCGATATGGTTCGTGGTCGAGGAAACAACGATCAAACGTAACTATAATTTTCGCCAACAATCTAGGATGAAAATTGCCTGGAGTCTATGGTGAGTACTCTTCGTTGGTTGAGGTATGATGAAAATAGATGTTACTAGGTTGTATCTGCACTGGACAACGCATTGCAATGATCGATTTCCAATATGTCAATCCACTCCCTGTAATGAAAATAACGATGCAGAATCACACGTTCTTTATAACAAATAGTCATAATATATAATAAACAATACTGTTAGGTGCGTTTTAGGGTGAAGATTACCCTTCAAGACAATATAAAAAAATACACTGATATTACTACTTAACATTGGTTTTAATAAAAAGACATTATTATCATGTTGGTTTCATATACATATAATTTCCATTGGGAAATATAAAACGGATGTCTTCAAATTTGTTTTGAGAAAGGAAACAACGATAAAAGGCTTATTTAATTCTTCAATACTTATTTAATTCTCCCTTAGATTTAAAACAATCCTTTAAACATAAGTTACGCTAGATTATTAAGTTTGAGATCTAAGTTTGCTACTTATTTCATGCCTTCAGTGTTCGAGCATATCCGTGATATTTAAGAACTGCGTTTTGCACCGTCAATACCTCACATTTTTACTTAGACGATAATTACAATGAGGGAGCAACACATAGCAAGGGTGAGTGAAAACCTCTGTATCCACTCGTTTTCAAATGTCTTCCCTATTTCTTTGCTTAAACGTTCTCATGGGGTTCTGGGTTTAACTTCTGCATTTCGGCCCTTTTCCCGTGTTCTTCTCTTGGTTTTCGCCTTCTTAGTCTCAGGATTTTTCCGTAACTAAAAGTCAATTAAAGGTTCTTATGGTCAGGGAAGTCGCGACTACGAAGCATACGGTCAGTAGTATGTTCCACCAGAAATTGGTTGAGAACAATCCGTATCTATTATCCACATACGTTAATCTCTGGTCTTCATCTGTAAAATAGGGGGATCTGGGAATCTAATGCTTTTCTTATTTTTGTAAGCCTTAATGTCCCTTTATTTTTTTCTATTTTGGACCATAACGAGGTTTTCATTTCCTCGCTTTCTATATTGGGAATAGTGTACGACAGGTTAATTGCCTTGAAATATATTATTTTGAGGCTTATTTTCTTTTTGCTCCTGGTAATTAACGGCTTTTGAACATTTGACTCTCTAGTTACAAATTAACACCCTAGTTTTATGGTTACCGTACCTGCGTTTTGTAATAGTAATTCTCTTTTTAACTTGGGTCTATTCTTTCTGTATTATTGTAAGAAGACAAAGTTCCAACAGTTTCTCTTGGAACAGAAAATAACCAAAGATCATTTCTAAGGTGTATGAATATTTCTCGCTTAGTACTTCTTATCACGGCTTCTTTCAGTTGGACTGCCATCGTAATGGAATGTTACGGGTAGACTTTTTATATTAAAGGAAATTATTCGAATTAATTATATGCAATGTTACTTTTTAATTAGAATGTGATTTCGGGAACTGATATATGTTGAACAGACGGTATCAGACAGTTTTGATTCATGCGAAGCCTTGATATATAATGAAGAAAATTTTTCTATAGCGTTTTTATATTTGTATGATTTTTACTTATGAGTTAAAAGTTTTTAAATTATTATTCCTTTATGACACCTATCTATCAAAATCTTTTAATCCTATATTGAATGAGTACAAGTTTACCAAATGGGTTTTGCAAAAGCCCTTCCTGATTATATCGCCATTCTTTCCTCGACTTTTTTCGGTTTTTTTCGGTTTTTCTAGTAGAATCAGATCAAACATTTTTCGTTGTTTTCTAACAAGTTCCTCGGTGGTTGGTTCAGTCCCTGTTGTGTTAATGGTTGTTAAAATTTGTTTTTACTTCCCTACTTCTTTTACTACTATCTAGTCCGGCTAGCTGTCTTAATCTTTGGAACTGGTTCCTGATGATTCTGTATTATAAGTTTTAGAAGTTTCACCTCGCATTTTTGAGGTGTCACCTCCCCTTCCTTCGTAAATTTCTACTCCTCTGGATGAAAAAGGTTTATTCTCTAAGTCCTCGCTTTGAGTTTTCAACTCGGGAGATTTGAAAGATTCTTGAGAACTTTGAGAGGAATCAAAAGTTTTTGCGGGGTTCCTCCATTGTTTAAACGCCATGTCTTCAGGGGGATGGGGTATTCTTTGCACTAGTGTTTCCCTCCATGAAGTCCATTGTTTAGGTTTGACCTTGGACACAGTTATATCATGATATTGTCATTGCTGGTCATCCTTGGGATTTTTATTGTTAGACAATGTACTTTGACTCGTTTTTATTGGAAAATTTATGAAATCCATAGCTTCTCGCAGATTTGTTTTAGTTGAATCTTTGGGAGGAGTTTTCTTTACAGTAATACCCGGAGTTTCTACAGCTCTGTTAAATTCTTCCTGCAATGACAGGGGCCTTTCTGTTGGTGTTGCAGGGGAAACCATATCGTCTGGCAATCTTTTGGGGGGACAAGGGGTCGAAATTCTATCAGGGAAAAATTGGGTTTTTGGAGATATTGTATAATCTAATTCTCCCGCGCTCTCTGATGATGAACTTTTTGGATCTTTTGGCGTTTTTACTCTCTCTGGTATTAGCGATTTTCTCTTGGGAATAACTAGATTTTTCATAGCTAAAAATTCTTCAAAGTTTTCCTCATCACTCTCATCATCGAAATAGTCTTGCTTGAAATTAAAGGAATTTAGCTCTGCCAATCTTGATTTAGGGGGCTCATTTTCTGCATCTGACGAATCGGTAGACGAGGGACGCGGTACCCATCTTTCCGGAAATTTTGCTCTTTTTATTCGGCTAACATGTGCTTTGTATGTTCTTCCACTATCGGGGTTCACCATTTTAAAAGTATAATCGTTATTGTACTTTTTGACTATTCTGTACGGTCCAGAATATTTGTTGCTAAGTTTTTTGCCTTCCGTCTTTTCCTCGTTCTTTAGGTAGACGCAATCTCCTATCTTGAAGTCTATCCTCCCCTTGACTTTGGATTGGTTTCTTAGCTCTTGGTTTATTTTAAATTTTTCCAACTCTTGCCTAACTATCTTATAAGTTTTCCTAATCTTATTTATGAATTCTTGTTTGTAATCCTCCGAGTTATTGCAATACTGCCAAGATTCGATAATCTAATTATACGGGATTCTAAAATCACGACAAAAAGTAAATAAAACGGATCGTCTTTAGTTTTTTCCGAATAAGCAGTATTGATTACGTTAGTTAAATAAGGTAAGAATTGTTCCCAATCGTTCCTGTTGTCTTTTGTATAAATGCTTAATGCATTCGAAAATATTTTATGCCTATTTTCTATCTTACCATTAGCTTGTGGGTTTTTTATTAATCAATAAAAAAAGTTTTTGACAAAACTATCAAATTAATTACCCAGAGTGAGAATAACTCGTGTGTGGGTTTATATACACTCAACAATAAATAACTAATACTATCTCCAGATACCGTAATAAAAAGATTGCTCTTCAACTCTCCGTACGGTAACAACAAACAAACTCCGCAAAAAATCAAAATAACCAAATAAATAAAATGAAATGAGGAGCATCCACCCCAAAAAATAAATCAAATTAATAATTACTGACTAAATGATTCATTAATCTAATTTTATTATTAACCAATGAATTATTCAAATCCATAAAACTATGAAATTTATTCCAATTATATATAATGCTATGCCTTGGTGAAAAACGGGACCTTTCAGATTTTATTAAAGCCTGACTGACAACAGAACTGCCACGGGTCCAATATGTATGCAAAACCTGATTATCATCCAAAAAAAATTATTATGCAAATAAAAATACTCAGGCAAAAGACCTTGAACGTGTTTAATCATATAAAGAACAGAATGGAAAGAAGAGAAAAGATCCAGTGGAAGGATATTTAAAATTTGATACATACTTTGTGTTGACGATTTACCAGAGTAAGAAAACGGGCTAGGCAGGAAATTTTTCAATAGACGCAGAGCTTTATTTTTTTGCCTCTGAAGAGGAAGAGTATGAGTTTTAAAAGTATTCAAAAAAATAATGGGACAGTAATTTATACATGAATGCACTAGAAAATGATAAAGAGATTTCAGGGCAAAAAACGGCAGAACAAATTACAGATGATTCATCATACCAATATTTCTTGCCAGTTTCATTCGAAGATAAATTGCATGTCTTTTAAATGATAAACTTGAATCCAGTATTATCCCGAGATATTTAATATCATCAACTCTTTCAATTTCAATGGGTAGGCTTTGAATATTAATCATCATAATTTCCGGTGCTGTTTTCCCAGTCCGAGAAAAGATGATGAATTTTGTCTTTGTACAATTAATAGTCAATTTATTTCTCGAAAACCATAAGAGAAGCCTCGACAGTGCTGATTCCAACCTAAGCTTCAACGATCTAGAGTCGGGGCTGCTGACAGTGCATGTCGTGTCATCGGCGAATAATATGTTAAGGCCAATATCATTGATGCTATTACTTATATCATTAACATAGATAAGAAATAGGAGTGGACCCAAAATAGAGCCTTGTGGGACTCCGACTGACTGAGATTGAGATACTGATGAGGAAGAAGTGTCACCTCCGTCTACATACTGATTTCGGTTTTTTAGGTAAGACATTACTAAGTCATTAACTGGGCCTCTTATGCCGCAGTTATTAAGTTTAGTATGCAATATTTTATGGAAAATCGTATCAAATGCCTTTTTAATGTCAATAAAAATTGTAGCAGGAATATCACCTTTGTCGAGGGCGTCATGAACAAACTGAGTCATTGCCATAACAGCATGCTCAGTAGAGTGAGACTTCCGGAACCCAAATTGCATCGGACTAAAAAATTCAGATCTCATTAGAAAGCTGACTATACGGTTATATAGGCACTTTTCAAGCAATTTCCCAAAAGTAGACAGGATCGAAATCGGCCGATAGTTTGTTGGGTTCTTCGGGTCTCCTCCTTTATACAAAGAGATAATTCTTGCAGACTTGAAACAAGAAGGAAATCTTCCGGTTTTAAAACAGAGGTTGAACACATGGGAAAGCGGGTTTACAATATTTGGTGCTATGCACTTAATCAGATTAGTCGATGACCCATCGGTCCCTTCCGAAGATCCATTCTTTAAAAGGTTTGTTGTAAGTAAAAGTTGGTTTTACCAACTTTTAACTTTAAAGTTGGTTTTACCAACAAACCTTTAAAAGGTTTGTTGTAAGTATATGGGGATGTCACCATTTTCTCTATGTTAAGAAAACTCATTATATCTTTTGTTACCTTTGAAACAAAATTGCTTCCGTTGTCACTTAAAACCTTATTTGGAATGCCAAATTTTAACAGTAATTTCACTAACGCTTTACTTGTGGCATCAGCGTCTTGATTTTTTAATGCTTTTGCAAAGGTAAATCCAGAAAAATGGTCTATAACTGAAAGAATACAAGTATGGCCTCTGTTGGAAACAGGCAAGCCTTCACTTGTTCCATATAAGTCAAATAAGACAGTGTCGAAGGGGAATCTCACTACCAGGACTTTTCCCACAGGGGGATTAGGATAAGCATTGGGATTTTTTCTCAAGTTAAACCCTTTGTATATACTTGCAAATTACTTAAATTTCGTTATTGCCGACGGCAAGTAAAAATATTATTTTATTTTGTAGAACGTTTTCGTTACTCCTAAATGTCCGCCTATATCTGAATGAAAATATTCGAATGCAGGTGTTATTAAGTTTTGGGGTAATACAGGTATTATTGATGTTTGGTTTCTATTTGTCTCAGCGGTCACGATTCTACATAGTATTACTTTATCAAGATCATAGTAAAAATTATCTATCTCTTATCTAAGAGTTTTAAATTTATTCGGTAACGCATCGTCATTCAAAAAATAATCGATAAGTGCTACACATATTTCGTCCTTTTTTTGCTTTCTTTTTATATTTTATAAAGACAAGGGAGAATAGTTAACCTTAGTTTCTTTTACCGTGTCCTTATCTTTGTTTTTCTTACGTTTATGTTTGTTCTTAGCATTGATAGCTTTAACTTCATTTTCCTCGGTTTCCGACGGCATATTTTCTGGGTATCCACTCAAAAATTCACAAGCTGCATTTTGTTTACCTTTTAAATATTCAAATTCGTAATCTAGGTCTTGGATTTTCTTAATCCATCTAGCTATAATTCCCGTGGGGTTTTTAAATGTGCGCAGGTACTGCAAGTTTTTATGGTCTGAACGTATTATAAATTTTCTACCGATTAAATACTGTCTTAGTTTCTCCAAGTGGTTGACTATAGATAATAATTCTAAGTTTTTGGCGGAATAACTACTTTCGCCTTTTGATAGGGTTCTACTCGAAAAGCATATAGCTTTTTCTATTTTCTTTTGTTTAGGCGTTTCCTCTAGAGGATTAGGGTTCATTTGATGGATTAGGATTAGGATTAGGGATTAGGGTCCAATAGTATTTTCAATTTGCTTTAGAAAGGTTAAGGCCTGGCCTTTTAATCGTAATAGCAGCATGTCGACTAACGTTTCTAGCTCTGTTTTTGTTAATTCTACAAACTGGGCCAATTGGATATTAAATTCGTCGATATCTGATTATCCATTGTGCTGCGGGATAGAATTTGCTATTTCTATATTTTTGGCGACCAACTTTTGCGCCATTAATAAATCGCTTAGTTCTTCTGACATTTTTTTTGCGTTTGAATAACTCAAAATAAATTTATTATTTTACTTAACCTATTTTGGGGGAGGCTATTATCTCCTATGAGATATTTTAAAGGGTTTTCCAGTAATAGCTTAGCGGTTATAGGCCTAATCACTTTTTTTTATATGTATGTATCTCTCCAATAATTAAATTTAAATTACAAAGTTTATAGCCTAATTAGTTCGCAAGATTTTCTCCAATTTCCGACTGTGCCATATGTAGCGATAAAAAAATTTATTGGCCCTTATAGTGGTCATAAAGATTGACCGCGTCAAATGTAATATTATGCTTTAAAGTTGTGAACTTACACCTTATAAGTTCTCCGATAGCGCCACTTCTAGCGCTAAAGACAGCGCCATATGTAATATTATGATTAAAAGCGGTGTACCGATCGCGCCACTCGCAGAAAGCGAGAAAATAAAATATGTAATTATATAAATGTAACCTCTTTTCCTTTGGTTATCTCAAAATCAATTACCTGTTATATTATGTAGAAATCCGATCCCTGGGAGTGCTACCTTGGAATTATGGGAACTAATTATCTGTCATGCGGCTAGATTCAGACATATAAAATAAAATAAAAACAAATAGAAAGGCAATAGATTTATTGTGACCTACATTTTAGGTGTACAACAATGCTCACTTCAATTGACGACAAATAGGAGCAGAGATAATAATAATGACTGAATTGCAATGCCTGAACGCCGAAATAATTCTGCTCTTAATCCTCTTCCAAAAAAGCACTTTTTACCACACTATCAAACATAGTTTTTGTCCTGCGCTCTAAGAGCTGACTCACAATTGGCCCAAGTCCTGAAGCGGGCCAAACTCCTCGTCCAATAATTTGTTTTAAATATTTCTGATGATTCAAACGTTCACATCGCTCTTGTAATTTAAACTTCCTGAGAAACATTGTATCTATCATTTTTCTTATTAGCAAAGATCTTAGCAAAATTCAAAACCGTCTAGCGTCATTGTTTGACTGAAGCTAAAATGCAATTTCTCTTTTGGTGATTAAGAATTTAGACTCTTGGAAACGGTATTTGAACTCAATTAGGGGACGTTTAATTTCTGTCGGAATTATCTTTAGAAAAAGAAATTTTATTTTTTGTATTTTAAATATATCACATTTTACTCACGGTACATTTGCAAAATTTTGAGCGTGTTATAAACCTAAATAAAAATATGAGGTTATTTGATAAATGGACTTACGTCAGAAGTAGCAGGTATGGCATTGGAAGTTATCTGTCTATCTGAATGGCGCGCAAAGTGGATTACAGTTGGTCTTATCGAGTTCAAGGATCTGATCAGGCTAGTTTCAGTGTTGTCAGGGGCGTCATCCAACTTCGTTCGCTTTTGGGCGGTGGTTTGATTGTCAACGTCCTGGAATAAAAATTAATTTCAGTTTTCTCACTAGGTAACTTGTAGCCTTACAGGCTTAAATCCCTATCATCCTAAACCACATATAAAAAAAGAACGCCACTTCAACATATGACGAAAAAAAAAACACAATTTGGACTATTAGCTTCGTTTGATATTTATTCAGAATTTTAATAGGGGTAGTGTCCCCACCTCCCCAAAACCAAAACTCACTCAAATACATTAAGGATATTGTTTATTTTTAAAGGAGACGTATTGTTCAATTCTAGTCTTAAAAATTAGATGTGTCTGTAAATTACTTTAGCAGAATTTTGAGCTAAATAGCCTATATCAGTACGGGTGCCATCAAATCTATTTTTAAATACGATACATAAAGAAATAAAAAAAAATTTTGGATATTAGCTTCGTTTGATATTTATTCAGAATTTTAATGGGGGGGGGGGGTAGTGTCCCCACCACCCCAAAACCAAAACTAACACAAAAACATTAAGGATATTGTTTGTATTTAAAGGAGACGTATTGTTCAATTTTAGTCTTAAAAATTAGATGTGTCTGCAAAGTACTTAAAAAGCATTATAAGCCAAATAGCCTATATCTGTACGGGTGCCATAAAACCTATTTTTAAATACGATACATAAAGAAATAAAAAAAAACGATTTTGGATATTACTTTCGTTTGATATTTATTCAGAATATTAATGGGGGGTAGCGTCCCCACCTCCCCAAAACCAATACTCACTCAAATACATTAACGATATTGTTTGTATTTAAAGGAAACGTATTGTCCAATTTTAGTATTAAAAATGAGATATGTCTGTAAAGTACTTAAGAAGCATTTTGAGCTAAATAGCCTATATCTGTACCGGTGCCATAAAACATATTTTTAGATACGATACATAAAGAAATAAAAAAAAACTATTTTGACTATTAGCTTCATTTGATATTTATTCAGAATATTAATGGGGGGTGGCATCCCAACCTCCCCAAAACCAAAGCTCACTCAAATATATCAAGGACATCGTTTGTATTTAAAGGAGACGCTTTGTTCAATTTTATTATTAAAATAAGATTTCTCTATAGATTACTGAATCAGAATGTTGACCTAAATAGCCTACATCAATACGGATGTCATAAAACATATTTTAAATACGATACATAAAGAAACAAAAAAAGAACAATTTTGACTATTACCTTCGTTTGATATTTATTCAGAATATTAATGGAGGGTAGTGTCCCCACCTCCTTAAAGCCAAAACTCACACAAATACATTAAGGATATATTTTGTATTTAAAGGAGACGTATTGTTCAATTTTAGTCTTAAAAATGAGATATTTCTATAAAGTTCTTAAGAAGTATTTTCAGCTAAATAGCCTACATCTGTATAGGTGCCATAAACATATTTTTAAATACGATGGGCGCTGTTCACCCACTCTACAACAGCATAGCTCAACATATGATAAAAGAAAAAAAAAATGTATGTCATTTTTCCAGTTACGAACACATGAGATATTTTGCGAACTAGCTAGGAAGCCTTTTAGCCAGATACCCTTATACCCGGACAGCTGCTATAAAACTCACGAATGATATGTAATCCCCTGTCAATCATAAAGCCTGATGATAGATAGTTAAAAGCCAACTATAACGAAAAACGTATCGAATAAAAAGAATAATATATATCTACTCACTCTAATCCTTTCGGAGTTCTCCATCGGAAAATGAATAAATTTAAGTAAGAGAGAGTTATATCAAGTTGTTTTCTTCAACTGATTCAGAAACAGTAATTCCATCTTTATTGATGGTGACAAAACGTGAGCATAAGCCCTCCAAGTCAAAATCAGTATTTTTACAAAAAAAACATCTTTGAATATATGATATAACAAAGTCAAGTTCTGACTATTGAACCCAGAAAAAAACATGTTCTAGTGATAGATGAATGAACCTGGTAAAGTGTGTACCGTCTAAACCCGTCTGGTAACCCATGTGCTCGTCTGTAGTAATAGGTAACTGACCGTGGTAAGGTGCGTAGACGTGAAACTAAACTGTATATTCATGCCTCAGGCGTATAGTTCAAACCTTTAGATAACACACTACTGAGGTCTAGCTTTGATCAGAGATACCAAATACTTAAGAATAAATTACTCATATTTCGGTTTTTTCAAAAGAGAAGCTAATTCTTTAGTTATCCCTGAAATAAACCTTGAATTACATTCACATAAAGTAACGCGTTATCAACTACTCAGATCTCAAAGGGCGTGTGCAAAGGATGCAATTATTAAAATAAGAAATCAAATGACGTAGTTCTACGGGTATTTAATTGCTGATCGTTTTCTTGGGAGAATGAATTTTTTCACCAGCCCCTCATTTACTACTACTGTTTTTTTTTAATATTACTAGTATTATTGTTTTTGTTCGCGCTGAAGACGAGAGGTGGTTGGCCTTTCGAAATATTCTTTTTTTTAGTATCTTTATTTAGCCTTAAGAAAACCCATTTTGATCGTTTTTTTCTTTATATTAAGGAAGGAAGGGTGCCGTCCCCCTTCTTTTCCTTTTAAACTAAATAAACATGCATAGCAAACAAACATGCAGCATGTACTAATATAACTGAACAAATAAATCTTTAAACGAATAAAACTTAAAATTAATATGTAAATTAATCTTAAAACGAACAAAAAATACTACATACTAGAGTTTGGCAACTACCTTTATCCCCCCACCCCTAACTGTAAAAGTCTAAAGCCTTTTATATCGTTTGCGTTTTATTGAACACTGTATGTCTCTTGAGCAGTCCTTGGAAATAACTAGCAAAATTCAATCAAATATTTGATATATAATGATATTAATTTCTGAAATCTCAGGATTTCAAGATTTTATTTCACTGAAATTCTTATTTAGATCTTTAATGTTGTAAGTACAGAAAAAATATTTGTAATTTAATTAGTTCTCAGTGAAGCACAAATGATGCAGTAGACTTTAGATTTATGCAGTTAGGGATGGGGGCAGTTACCAAGCTCTCGTTTGTAGTGAATTTTGTCCGTTTTAAGCATATTCAATTTAAGTTTTCTCGTTCTAAGATTTATTTATTCATTTAGAATAGTACCTGTTCTATGTTTATTCTCTATGATAGTTTATTTAATTTTCACTTGTTTTTGTCTTCATTTATTTTTTAAAAGTAAGTTTTGTTCGTTTTGAGTTTGAATTATTATAGGAGTTTACTTCTGCTGGTCTTAATGTGTCTCATTATTTTACTTTGAAAAACTTCTATTTCGAAAAGTATTTTTTTTTTTTTTCAATTTATATTCGTTTTTCATTGCCAAAATTTCAAGTTGTTCAACATTAAAGTTTCAACGCTCAACATTCCCTTTAAGTAGATGTAATAGCAGATGCACGCAGTCGCAGTCACAGTTGTAAGTTGTCACAGCTGGAAGTAGTCACATTTGCAGTCGCAACCAGTCTCAATTGCAGCCGTAATTGTATTAGTATTAGTAGCAGTGCCCCTGAAAGTCCCAAGCTAATGCTTTTAACTTCCTCAAGATATTGCAGATACGTCTTTTCGATAACTTGGATACAGATAGTTTCTTTTGATTTAGCTCATCAATCAGATATCCCAGAGGCTGACGTTTGGTCAAGTTATTTAGAGAGTATAGAAGGGGAATCCATAGAATTAAGTAAGGAAAATTCAAGCGATTTTGTGTTGATCCCTATGAGAGAAACGGATTATGATTTAGTAAGAGAAGTTTCGTCAGAAGAAATTAGGGAAGATGTCAGGAATATGAAAGGAAGGTCTGGTTCAGGAACAGATGGAATACCAGCAGTTTTGATAAAGAGGTCATTTAGTGTAATATTGCCTGTGTTAGTTCACATACTTAATAGAATTATCAGTAATGGAGTATGGCCTTTTGCATGGAGGGCATCGATAATGGTACCTATATTTAAAAGGGGGAGTCCCAGGGATCATAAGAGTTATTGGCTAATAGCCTTAGCTCCTATCTTTAGCAAAATCTTAGAGAAAATTTTACATAGCCAGTTAATGATTGGCTAGAGGGTTTTGAAGCTATGCAAGAAGAACAGGGAGGTTCTTAGAAAAGGTTATAGTACTACTTATAGTGTTCATTTTAAATGGGCTAATTAAAAAGTATGGATCAGGAAAAAATGAGGTATATGTTGCATTTTTGGATTTAAAAAAAGCGTTTGATAATGTTAATAGAGTTCTGCTTGAAAAAGCCTCTAAATATGTATTTTGAAACTAAAGCGATAGTAAGAGTACCGTGGTCAGTACTTTCGAGGCCTTTTAAAGTTAAGAAAGGAGTAAGACAGGGAAGCGCTTTGTCACCTCAACTTTTTTGGTCTTTTTATTAATGACATTGTTGAATTTTAGAAAAGAAAAATTGGGCTCCAACATTGAGAATGGATAATAAAAACTTCTCAGGTTCAGAAATCAAATGTGGTTATATTTAACAAGAGAAATGATAAATGTAAAAATAGATTTTGGTTTGAAGGGGAGGAGATAGAAGTTGTGGATAAAATAAAATTTCTAGAATATATTTTTCAAAGTAATTGAAGAATTCACATATAAAGGAAACGTTAAACCGTGAAAGAGCAGCAATGTTTTCAATTTTCCAAAATTTTCCAAATAATTGAAGAATTCACATATAAAGGAAACGTTAAACCGTGAAAGAGCAGCAATGTTTTCAATTTTCCAAAATAGTGCAATGGGAATATGAAATTTGTCACTACATAAAGGGGTCTTTTTATCGAGTATAATGCCAACTCTACATTAAGGAGCAGAGATTTGGGGGCATGAGAAAGCAGCTCAGCTGAAGTGTGTTCAATTAGGGTACTTAAAGCGACTGAATGGGGTACATAGAACGACTCATTTCCCAGTTTTTAAACAGTGATCTAGGTTTATGGTCACTAAACAATTACAGACTAGTCTCAATGATTAAATTTTGTTTTAGAGTCTTTCAGTTACCAAATGACAGGTTGTTTAAGGCTGCTATGAAGATTTACTCTCACAGGGAGATAAAAAGAACATGGCCACTAAAAATAAAAGACATTTTAGATAAAACAGGGTTTTCTTTTTTTGGGAATGAAGGTAGAGGACCAATGGATATAAACACAAATTGAGAGAGTGAGATTGAAATAGTGCTAGAAAACCAAACGACCCAAACATGGAGAGGAGATGAAGAAATCAGAAACATGAAAGTTTTATAAAGACGTTAAGGTAGTTTATAGGCAGGAGTTCTATCTTAAGCTGAATTTACCAGCTAGATATTTGACTTTGTGGATGCAGCTCAGGGCTAATTGCCTTCCAATTAACGCAAGATTTTAAAGATACTCAAAGGAGAGATGTTGCAATGATTTTAGGTAAAGTTAAAGAGGCTTAGGTCTTTGCAAAGTCAAAGAGGATAATTTGGTGTATTGCTTGAGCCGGTGTCAGGGGCTCTCTTCAATAAGGGAAGGGATATTTGGAAAAAATATGAGTTGATGCTTCCAGGCGTATTAAATAGTACGTCACCTCAGTTTGTTTGTAGCATAACAAGGTATTTGGAGATTATATTCATTAAAAAAAAATCCTGGTATTAAGTATATGCAGTGTTTATTTAAGTATTTTTTTTAATTGCTGATGTAAGTTTATTATATTTGTGCTTTTTTCTGGTATGCATGACCGTATTTTCTAGTATTAAGTACTAGTATTAGGTAAATTTTGTATTTCAATTAAGTGTTTTATGATGATCGCCGATATAAGTTTCTAACATTTGTGCTTTTTTTGTGCTCATGGCCGTATTTTTTACTTTTAAATGCACTTATCTATCTGTCTATTATACCCCTCATTATTTCCCAAAATTTTTCCTCAGATCCCTTAGCCTTTTTGGCCACATCCAGGATCAAACATTTCCCTCTTTTCCAATGGTAAATCCTGCATGTAAAAAATGGAAAAATTTCATAATTTAAATTCCTTCCCCGGAGGCTGTGGGGGCATGGCATCCCAGGGGGTATACCTATTAGACATTGTGACTATTTTGAATAAATTGGCTTTTTAAGATTCGACTTACGATTTTGATTTCTATTCGTTTTTAGTTTCATTTATTCTTTAATCTTAATTTCTGGTCGTTTTGAGCTAGAATCCTTGTAGGAACTTATTCCTAATGGTTTTAAGTTTAATATGGCTTTATACTTTAAAAAAAAAAAAATTCTTATCCGAAAAGTGTTTTTAATTACTATGAAAAACTTTTTCTATAATAAGGACTCTAAACAAATTTTTCCAAGTTGTGTCCTACCTAGATTGTTATATCAGCCCAGAAAATATTAGTTCGGAAAATTAACTTTGGCATTTGTGTGAAGTCCCACAATTTTGGGAAAATTCGTTCAGAGCCTTAGTTTTTGAAAAAAAATTATATAAATGATGTCACATTCATATACATTTAAAGAGCAGCTTGCTTCCTTTTACCCAGGGGTTGTCGCACCATTTTTGGTATCTATGGGAAAAGCGAAATTGCACAAGATGACGAATAATTCCGAGCTAAGCCAAAAGGAATGGAACGAGCGATAGTTACAATCACATTGAATTGCAGGCAAAAATGTGGCACTACTAAATCAGCAGTTAGAAGACAAATCAAAATTACAATGGAATTAAGGAACTTGTTTATAATGCATAATTTAGACCTCTCAGGGGGTATATGCAATGGAAGATGCCTGGTTGTTACTGAACTATATAATTTCGCAATTAAAACAAAAATATAGTTACCGGGGTGAAACTGGAAAAGAAGTCTCTTTGGTTTCCATGACGTCATGCGAAATTATATAAGACGCTGAATGAATATAAACGGGTAAAGCCCAAAGTAAGGAAATATTTTCAATGTAATAATGAACGAAAATGAAGCAAAGCAAGAATCACATTGAATTCCAAACAAAAATGTTGGACAACGAAAACTGCAGTTAGAAGACAAATCAAAGTTACAATGGAATGAAGGAACGTGTTATTGTAGTGTTTCTGAAGGATAAATAGGAAGGGGAAACTAAATTCACGCCAGAATTTCTTAATTCAATTGAAATTGCTGACTGGCCACCTATGACTTAAAACTAAAGAATAACACGATAATAATACTAATGCGCAATTTAGATATTTCAGGTTGCCAATGCAGTGGAACACGCCTGGTTGTTACTGAGTTATATAACAACGTAACTAAATCAAAAACATAAATACTGGGGAAAGGTGGAAAAGAAGTTTTTGGTATCTATGACATTCCACAATATTATACAAGATAATGAATGAAAACGAACAGCTAAAGCAAAGGGCATGGGGAAAATGTTTGTGATAATGATGAAGGAAAACCAAGCACAACGAAATCTGAGGTTAGAAGACAAGAGACAGCAAGGATCAAACCGAATTAAAAACATTTGTCGTATAAATGACATCACAATCATACGTATTAAAGAGCAAGTTACTTCATTTTTCTCAGGGATGGTCGCATCAATTTTTGTATCTATGATGCATGCAAATTGTACAAGATGACGAATGACTCCGAACATCTAAAGTAATAGACATGGAAAAAGCGACAGAGAGAATTACATTGGAATGCAAACCAAATTTTACACAGCATAATCTGCAGTTAGAAGCTGGAAAAGAGTTTTTTATATCGATGACGTCATACAAGGTTATATATGATAATGAATGAATTCAAACAGCTGAAGAAAAGGCAAGGAAAAAATATCTGAGCTAACGAAGAACTAAAATAAACAACGAAGTCTGCGGTTAGAAGACATCCGAAAGCAAGGATCATAACGAACAGTAAACGAAACCAGTGGTTAGAAGAGAAGCAACAGTGAGAATTACAATGAATAGCAGGAGAGTAAAAATCCTATAAAATGTATTATTCTGTGAAGGGTAAACAAGAAGGAGGAATTGAATTCATGACAGAATTTCTTAGTTCAATTTGAAAACAGATTTTCAGTTTTATTTAATTCGTTTATCTATTAAGAATTCAATTTTTAATTCGATTTTGTTTTGAAAAAATGTTCAACTTTCTAGATCGAACAGTTTAGCAGACACATTCAGAAACACGTAAACACAACTCTAAGACGTTTGATTCGTATTCTATATAGTGAAAGGTCAAACATCGCTAGTTATTGATCTATACACAAAAAGCAAATCCTGAGCTATTTTCTCCTTCCTTCACAGACCAGTTCTGGTAAATTCGGCCGTCAGCCATCGTATAATGTCAATTAACCGAAGTTTTCTGAATTTCCAAAACTCCAAAGTTGAAAAGTGGCACGGGCGTATTCAGAACCGGCGGTAGTGTGACCCAAATAGCGACGAAGACCACACTGCCTTTCCATAATAAACAAAAAAGTAGAACAACAGGGAAATTTTTATATAAGACAGTGGAACGCAACTTTAAATGAATATTTCGACCCTATATCCAAGGGTCGTCCTCAGCAAAACAGACGAAGAGAATAAAAACAATATAAAAGAAACTTACATTAAAATTCACTCATTAAAACTGAAAGGTTTTTAAAAAAATGTTTTAAAACAGCCCTAATATCATTACTTCACGGAAGTTCAACCCGGACTAGTTCCTGGTTGAACTTCCTTGAAGTAATGATATTAGGGCTCTTTTAAAACATTTTTTTTTAAAAACCTTTTAATTTTAATGAGTGAATTTTAATGTAAGTTTCTTTTATATTGTTTTTATTATCTTTGTCTGTTTTACTGAGGATGGCCCTTGGATATAGGGTCGAAATATTCATTTAAAGTTGCGTTCCACTGTCTTACATAAAAATTTCCCTGTTGTTCTACTTATTTGTTTATTAGTGTGGCCCGTTTGACTATGATAAGAAAGGAGAAATCAATTAAAACTTTCTTATCGGTCTCCACGTAAAAAAAATAGTTTATTTTTTATCAGTTGCATATATGGGCAGTTCTCAAATATGGTTTCACATGTGAGGGGGTGAAATTAATGACATTTTTACATCAATTTGTTACTGTTTCTGTTCAGCACAAGTTTGACATTTAAATTTTTGACGAAGACAAACAATTGACAAATCTTCTCTCTTTCCTAATCGACATGTTTGATAAAAGTATGTCTTGCTTAAACCTCCCACACAAATAGATTTGAATTATAAGAATCACAAATTTATCTAAAAACCTTCATAAATTGGAATCACTTATTGCTGGAGAAAAAATTCAAAAAAAGTGGTTTTCATTAATTTAGTTTCGTGATGACTGGAGAAAATACATTACTTTGCCTTTTGATATTATCTAAAACTTCATGTTGGTATTAGATCTCATTTTATATTCATGTGCAGGTTTTATACGACTTGCGTGAAGAAGACATGGTTCGTTTCTTTGATCTTGTGTTTTTGCAAAGTTTACTATCCCACATTCTCATTAGTATTCTGATTCTTGTATTTCGGCGCTTTATCCCCAAATCAACAGTCGCTGTGCTAGCATTTTTCATATGACGTAATACCAAAAAAGAAAACTTGAATATGCTCCAAAAAGCTGTTTTCCAAGTGGCCATTGAGTCCTTTCAGAAAAACTTGAAAATCGCGAAAGAGCGCGCGATGTTCGATGTTCGCGCGATGCTTTTGCTGAAAACGTGCTGTTTAAACCAAAATAACTAATTCAAGATCCTTCTGCAGTGAAAGTTTTCTCAGATTATTCCTTTGCGTTAACTAGCATTGTTTTTCTCAATATTGGTTCAATAGGAAGTGAAATCAGAAAATTCACCCTAAAACCAAAAAGGTGAATAATTTTGTGATATCTCACATTTTCTAGGGTTGAACATCATTAAACTCTCAATCTTAACATTCGTGACGGACCGATAAGAATCAAGAGTTGAAGCAAACTTCTCTAAAATTAGAAAAGATGTAAGAATGGAATAGCCCGTTTTCTGTCTGTAAAAGGATTCTGGTAAAGCATATAAAGGGATACCATTAGTACAGAATAATGGGGAGTGAATTAGTGTCGATATAAGCTTTTCAAACAAATTTCCTGTCATTTTAATTTTCCAGTTTTGTAGTACAACTGCGCCCTATGGTAGTACTTTGGACTGACGCCCTACGAGGGTATATTCAGATCCTATCCCCACTCAGCAAGGTTGGGCGACAGGATTGCAGCTTTTTATTGTAAAAAAAAAAACGGAAATGTCGATGCGACCCCCTATGCACCAGCAATGGCACTGGAAAATCTTTATCATATCTTCTTTTCTTAGTAAAAGTGCGATGATAAAATTAAGAAAACTCCATGTCGTTCATAAATATTGACTTTTATTAAAAGGCATGACAATGGATATGGCTCTTACTGAACTGCAGAAGAATGAGTGAACCTGGCAGTCATACACTGAACCAACTCTGGCAAATTTCTACTAAGAAAAAAACTTTCTGCCAGCTAGTGAATGCTTTCATAAGTGATATAAAGAAATTTAATTGAAGAATTCGAAACTTAATACACCTTAAATAACTATAAAGTCGTCTTTAATAAACTAGATTCAAAATTTTGCTCCAAAACATTTCTATTATCTAGATGACAGATAGTTCATACTAAAAAAAATTCAACTCCGAAAATTTGCAAAAGGAAAAATCTTTCTGCCATCTAACATATATTTACAAATTAAATGTGAAGCACATAAATGAATATTTCATAACTTAATACACCTTAAACCACTAACCCAAACTTTTCTGTGATATATAAACAACATATTTGACTACGCAGAATTACTAGATGGCAGAGTGATCATCAAATGGAAGTTATAAATATTACTAGTTTAGATTTTTAGGGAAGGTGAATGTGTAACTACCGTAGTGGTATAGTTAAGATAGTCTCTTCTCGATTCTAGAGGAACGAATTTAAACCGCACTACTTTATGGGTTACTGGCCGCATACTTTTTTGTGAAGCTTATAGCACTTTATTTCACAGACCATATTATCGAAGTTACACAAGAATAAAGCGCCCATTATGTATGGCGTTCGTAATTTTTCGAGTTGAACATTGTTCAAATTTAAATTCTGAAATTTTTTATTGACAAAGCTCTGTCAAGAGTTAAAGGCACAACTTTTTAGAACTAAAACGTATGTATACTTAAAATGCTAGTTTTCTGTATGTAGCAGGAATCTGGCGAAAATGCAAAGAAATAGTATTATTAATAGCTGTTATTAGTGTACCATTGAATGATTGTTTGTGGTAATAGAAAAGATTTGCTCGTGGCGATAGAGATTTCTTTTATAGCGCCACTTGGAGATCAGATTCCTTTGGGAGCATTTACCTTGGAGACTGGCGAACTAGTTACCCATTATCGGACTAGATTCAGACATATAAGAGAAACAAACACATATAAAAAGACAATAAATTTATTAAACTTACATGCTTAGTTGTACAGCAATGGGTCACTTCCAAGACAATAATGGTGACCAAAATAATTTCGTACTGAACGTTTCAGATCTCACTTCATATTAAAATTAAAAACACATTTTCCCTACTCCCAAACGCAGTTCTTTCGTCCTGCGCTCTAGGGACTGCCTGCCATTGGCTCACGGGCCCCAAGGACGCGAACCCTCGTCCAATAATACGTCTTAAATATTTTTGATGATTTAGGCGTTCACACGGTTCTTATCGTTTAAACTTCCTTAAAAATATTGTGCGTAGCACTTTTCTTATTGCTCACTGTCTTAGCGAAATCCAAAGATTGCAATTTCTTTTCTTTGCTGATTAAAGACTTTTTCATTTTTGAAACTAGATTTAACTTAATTATAGGAGTCCGAATTAAAGAAGGACCTTTATTTTAGTATTTCAAATACATCGTGTTTTACTCCCTGTACATATCACCCTTCCCATGAAATAATGACGCCCCGTCATTAGTTACTGCCCATCAGGAGATTTAAAGTTTTTCAATTGTTTTTCTTGTTTTGTTCTACATCCCTATATAAAATTCATCTACCGGACTAAGATTATTTTTGGTTCTAGGTTAGCTACTATACTAAAGATTTTTTTTTTTTTTTTTCTATATATAACACTGATTAATTTTACTTTTCCAATAAGGTTGGGACTATTATACTTTTACGTTAGTTCTCTTTTTTTTTTTTTTTTTTTTTTTTCTGTATATATGACGTAATACGTACTATATACAAAACGTTAAATTAATAAAATAATAATATTAAACCTAATTCTACTTGTGGTACATACATAAATGATTTATAACATACAATATTTGGTTCAACATATTCACAGATGACATTAAAACACTTTCACTATTTAGATTTTTGCATTGTCAAAGCTGTTAGGAAGTAACACATGTAGCTTCACATCTATTCATCACCTTTCGTGTCCTTAGTGTACTACACCCTTCTGTTGTAAATTACTGTCCTTCACTCCTTTTGTCCTGGCAAAAATTTCGAAGCACTTACGTTATGGTTTCTTCATGGAACAGTTCGAGTCTAGTTGTCTTCACACGGTAAGTTTTCCCTAATAGTCAACTGGGAAATGACCGTTAAATATCGTTCTAATAGTCAACTGGGAAATGATTCTTCCCACTATAGGTGTTGGTGTTTTTTCTTCTCAGCATATCATTTTTATGATTTTTGAGGCACATAGAGAATGTATTCTCCAGTAAAATTGTTCATTTGTGCCTTTTGAAACGGGTTGTCGTCATATTATAGTGACTCTCTTAATATATTGTCTTTAAATTCAACTTCGAACCTCTTCAACTATCATCTAACTTCAAATATCGTTAAGTATCGTTTATCTTGTACTGCTCGATGGTGTTCTCAGAGATAAAGTTCAAATTGTCTTTAATTTCTGCTTCAAATATCCTCAAATGTCTTTAAATGTCCTTTAACTTCAAATATCGTCTATCGTGTGCTGATTGATGGAGTTCTCAGAATTAAACTTGAAATTGTCTTTAATTTCGTCTTCAAATATCTTCAAATGTCTTTAAGTATCTTTTAACTTAAAATATCTTTAATCATGTGCTGATCGATGGAGTTCTCAAAACTTCAAATTTTCTTTAATTTCATCTTCAAATATCTTCAAATGTCTTTAAGTATCATTTGACTTTAAATATTGTTTAATATCGTTTAGCTTCAAATATCATCACTATACTGTCAAATTATTATGGGGTCCATAGTGAGTATCAACAGCTATATCTACTTATTTATATCTTGTACTGGCCGTTGGTTTTCTCAGCGTTTATGCTATTATATTGTTCGTTAAAACACTTTATACTGAGGTTAAAATATAGTGTTACCTGATACATAATCTGGTTCCTAGTCGAAGAAACGATGATCGAAGGCAGCTGTTGTTTTCGTAGACGAAGCTGGGATGAGGTTGCCTGGAGTCATGGTGAGTACTCTTCGCTGGGTGAGATATGATGAAAATAGATGCTACTGGGTCGTATCTGTAATGGGCAGCTTATTGTAATACTCAATGACCAAAGTGTCCATTTACTTTACTGTAATAAAAACAAAGCGGCAGAATCACATGTTCTTTTAAGTAAATACACATACAATAATTCACGAATTAATTGGGTTATAATTTCTTAGCTATGAGACAGAATTAAATAAATACACTAATATTGGTACTCACAATGAAAATCTAAAACAGTAATTTCTTCAAATTTGTTTTGATAACGAAAATATTAATATTAAATAAACATAATTTACCCTACATTATTAATTTTGAGGTCTACTTTTACAATACTTTTCATGCCTGCATTGTTCACGCAAGTCCGTGCTGTATAAGAAACGCATGTGCAGCGTCATAACCGCACGGTTTTACGCAAACGATACTACGATGAGGGAATAAGACATAACAAGGACTAGTGGAGACCTCTATACCCACTAGTTTTCTGATGTCTTCCCTATTTCTTGGCTTAGACGTTCTCATGGGGTTCCGGGTTTAACGGCTGAAATGCAGAGGTTGCAGAGGTTCTTAGTCTCAGGATTTTTCCGTAATTGCAAGTCAACATTGGTGCCTCATATTCGCTTTTCGAATAAGGTCATTAGATGCAGGATTTCCAAGCTTGCCTCCGTAGATTCCAGTTAATGCTTGGCAAAGAATATAAGCATAATGAAGAACTGACATCAATATCTTTTTAGAAGGCTATTGTTTGAGCAAATCCTTCAGAACTAAATAAATAAATTTTATATTAAAGTCTTATTAGAATCCGTTAAGCGAAAAACACCTTCACAGTAATAGGGATTTCCTTGTGGGTTTTACTTAGTCGCCATTGGACATGCACAGGGTTTCAATCCATGTATCTTAACTGATTAAATGGTTTTAAAATTTTACGTATTATTTTTGAGATATAATTTCACATCCGCCGTGAAATTATACATATAAACGTACCAATAGGTTGTTTGGTTATAGTTACCAATAGTTGGCTATTGGTACATATATTACTCGAGTAAGAAACACATGAATGAGCAATGTGTAGGCCTAAAATGATTATAATCTGCACTAAGATAAAATATTTCATATAATTAGACGCTTCTGTATTGGTAGTTTTTTTTGTTTTTTTTGATTTTATAAAGCTGCCAGAGATAAGGGCATAGACTACTGAATTGCATAGTTTAAAAACTAAATTTCTTTTCAAAATACCCGACGCTCCGAATTAGTCGTGTTTACTTCAGCTAATAAAAACAAATTCGCTCTATCAAAATATACTGAAAACTGGCGGAAATTTGTACGGGTATAATGGGGGTGAAGAAATATAGGTTTCAAGAGGAAATTTCTTTAGTATTCACTATATCAGAATTTGATAATTTAATATACATGTTGCTCAAATAAATTTTTCATAAACTAAAAAAAAGGGGGAAACTTGAAATTTTTTTTTTTACAAAAATAAACGTTGTTCGCTAAATTAAGCACAGTCTTTTCAAGTTAAACATAAACCTTAGTCTAACTTAAATAAATTATCAGGTTCTAAATAGTTTATTGAGATAATTAAATTTTAATTAATAACTTATTGAGAAATCATATTTTAATAAATAATTAAAGTAAAAATTGAGTACGAATTGATTATTAGAATAGTTAAATAAGAATTTGACTGATATTTTAAGCAAGAAAAATGAACAAAACGGCAAGTAAAAAGGAAGATTAAACACTGAAAACCTAAAAATAGAGCAAAACACGATTTAGATCAAGTTCTAGCTAAGAATAGTGTCAGATTATCGAATTTTTAAGTCAAGTTAGGCATATTTGATTTATTTTTGATTACAATTTTTTTTTTCAATCTTCACGTGGAAGGCAATTTCAGCAGGGATTATACATCTTAGAAAACTCTTATGCCCGTTGTAGAGATGAGATTTCGCCTCGACTTAATCCATGTATAAAACCATTAGTAAAGATATCACCGTCATCACCTTGCAGTCTTATTATTGGTAGAAATTAAACGATAAGTAAAAAAAATTTTGTTTTGTTTTTGATGACATCAATTTTGTTTGGACCTGGGTCGAATTTTCATAGAAAATTCGAGGGGACCTGAGTCAGTATAGGGAAAGTATAACGTGACTGACTTGCGAAAATTTGCCACAGAAATTGGATATAAAGATATGTCATAGATAAACAAATTAAATTAAAGAACATTTTTGTCACAGAACTATAGAACAGAGATCTCTCTGTTATTGTATACGTCATATGTATAAACTCATGACATTAAAACACTGTTATCTTCTTTTTTTTTTCTTTCGCCTCGGAGCTATAAGAAATTAAACTCTCTGTTTCTCTTTCAAAGCATTCTGATCCAAAAAACGAAAACTTAACTAGCTCACAGAAGTTTCTATTCAACCTTTAAGTATTGTTTTGACTGGCCCTGATTGTCATCAAAATACTAATTTTTTACACTTTAAGGACTGAGAAATATCCCTTCCTACGTTCATTTACGCTCAAAAAAATTACAAAACAATCATGGGCCTTGAATTCCTACCCGGGCTTCCCACAAGACGTGGTCCAACACCATTTGTCGTTCTCAGTCGACCACGAGCTTCCTACCTTTGGTTATTTTCTGTTCCAACCTTTCTATTATCCTTTGAAAGGGTATAGGAATAACACTAACGAAAATAAGACATCTAAAACTTAATCAATTCCTTACTTGGTTAACTCTTAATTCACACTGTTAAATTTATTACGGTGTTAAATTTATTATCTTTGAAATTTGTCTTTACGTTAATTAGGGTTATTTACATCTGTCAGGTTTTTTTAACAGTTCTACCTGACTGTGTCATTATTTTCTACTCTGTTTCTTGCAGTTTTTTATTTTTAGGGTTGTCTAGCGAAATAATGTCAAACTTTTTGTATTGTTTTTTAAAAAACACTTTCCATTTTAATTTAGTTTGTTTACCGTGTGAGGCTGCTGAGGTCGGCCTAGATTTACCTATTTCTTTATCTACTATTTGGTCTGATTCGACTTCAGACTCTTCAGACGCCGACTGGTTGCCGACGAATCTGGATTGGAGCTTTTAGAGGTGGCACTTTGTGTAGTATCACCTGCCATTCCTTCGTAAATTTCTACTCCTCTGGAAGTAGAGGGTTTATTCTCTAAGTTCTCGCCTTGAGTTCTCAACTCGTGGGATTTGAAAGATTCTTGAGAGCTTTGGGGGGAATCAATAGTTTTCGCGGGGTTCCTCCAGTGTTTGAAGGCCATGTCTTCAGGGGGATGGGGCATTCTTTGCAATAGGGATTCCCTCCGTGAAGTCCACGTCCAGTCGTGTTTAGGTTTGACCTTGGACACAGTTATATCATGATATTGACCTTGCTGGTCATCCGTTGGAGTTTTATTCTCGGGCAATGGAGTTTGAATTGTTTTTATGGGAAAATTTATGAAATCCATGGCCTCTAGTATGCTAGTTTTAGTTAACTCTTTGGTAGGAGTTTTCTTCACAGTAATACAGGGGGTTTCTTCAGCTCTGTTTAATTCTTCCTGTAAAGACGGGGGCCTTTCTATTGGTGTTGCAGGGGAAACCATATCGTCTGGAAATCTTTTGGGGGGACATGGGGTCGAGATTCTATCTGGTAAAAATTGGGTTTTTATAGATATTGTATAATCTAAATCTCCAGCGCTCGCCGATAAATCACTTTTTGAAGTTTTTTGCGTTTTAATTTCAGGAAAAAATCCTGGTATTAGGGATTTTTTCTCAGGAACAACTAGATTTTCCATTGCTAAAAATTGTTCAAAGTTTTGTTCATCACTTTCATTTTCAAAATAATCTTGTTTGAAATTGAAAGGTTTTAGCTCTGCCAAGCTTGACCTAGGGGGCTCATTTTCCGAATCTGACGAATCAGTAGAAGAGGGATGTGACATCCATCTCTCTGGAAATTTTGCTCTTTTTATTCGGCTAACATGCGCCTTGTAAGTTTTTCCACTATCGGGGTTCTCCATTTTAAAGGTATATTCATTATCGTACTTTTTGACTATTCTGTACGGTCCAGAATATTTGTTGGAAAGTTTTTTTCCTTCCGTTTTTGCCTCGTTCCTTAGGTAGACTCAGTCTCCTACTTTGAAATCTACATTCCCCTTAACTTTGGGTTGGTTTCTAAGCTCTTGGTTTATTTTGAATTTTTCCAACTCTTGCCTAACTATTTTATAAGTTTTCCTCATTCTATTTATGAATTCTTGTTTATAATCTTCTGAGTCGTTATAATATTGCTGAGATTCAATAATCTCATAATATGGGATTCTAAAATCACGACCAAAAAGTAAATAAAATGGATTGTCTTTGGTTGCTTCGGAATAAGCAGTGTTGATTACGTTAGTTAAGTAAGGTAAGAATTTATCCCAGTCACTCCTATTGTCTTTCGTATAAATACTTAGAACGTTCGAAAATATTTTATGTCTGTTTTCTATTTTGCCATTAGCTTGTGGATGGTAAGGCGCTGTCACCATTTTCTCTATATTAAGGAAACTAATTAAATATTTTGTTACTTTTGCAAAAAAATTGCTCCCGTTGTCACTCAAAATTTTATTAGGAATGCCAAATTTTAAAAATAATTTTGCTAATGCCTTACTTGTGGCATAAGCACCTTGATTTTTCAATGCTTTTGCAAAAGTAAATCCGGAAAAATGATCTACAACCGAAAGAATACACGTCTGGCCTCTGCTGGAAACAGGTAAGCCTCCATTTGTCCCGTACAGGTCAAACGAGATAATATCGAAGGGGTACTTTGCTACTGGGACCCGTCCCATTGGGGGATTTGGATAAGCTGGGGGGGGTTTTCTCAAATTACACGCTTCGCATGTACTTACAAATTCTTTAAGTTTTGTCAGTGCCGATTGTACGTAAAAGTATTGTTTTAACTTATGGAACATTTTCATAACTCCTGAATGTCCACCTGTGTCCGAATGAAAATATTCAAATGCGGGCCCTATCAAGCTTTGTGGTAATACAGGTATTTTCGAGGTTTGGTTTCTATTTGTCTCAGCAGTCACGATCCTACACAGTATTTCTTCATCAAGGTAGTAGTAAAAATTATCTATCTCTTTTCTAATAGTTTTGAATTTATCCGGTAACGCCTCATCATTCACAAAATAATCAATTAGTGCTACGCACATTTCGTCTTTTTTTTGCTTTCTTTTTATATTCTCCAAAGACAGGGGACAATAGTTAATCTTATTTTCTTTTACTGCGTCTTTGACTTTGTTTTTCTTATATCCATGTTTGCTTTTAGCATAGATAGCATTAACTTCATTTTTTTCAGTTTCCGACGGATTATTTTCTTGGTATAGACTCAAAAACTCGCAAGCTACGTTGTTGATTCCCTCTAGATGCTATAAGTTGTAGAATAAGTCTTGAATTTTCAAGATCACTTTATATAGAATTACCGTTGGGTTTTTAATCGTACACATGTACTGCACTATTGAGTGGTCAGTTCTTAGTATGAGTTGTCTAAAGCTTATATAATGCCTATACTTGTCCAAGTGGTAGATAATAGATAGCAATTCTAAGTTTGTGGTGGAATAACTACTTTCGCCTTTTGATAAAGTTTTGCTTGAATAGCATATAACTTGTTCTATGTGTTTAGGTGTTCCCTGTAGAGGGTTAGGGTTTTCTACTGGGATTGCTTGCGAAAGGATAGCGCCTATGCCCTTTGAGCTAGCATCAGTGGTAACGATGAATTTTCCATTTTCGAAATCAGGGAGTGATAAAATTGGTTCAGAAGTGAGCGCCTTTTTGAGTTGGTCTAGGGAAGTTTGAGCTTCCTGGGACCAGGTAACACTATGGGAGTTTCCTTTCGTTAGTTCCGTGAGGAGTTTCGCAATTTGGGAATAATTGCGTACAAATTTTATAAAGTAGCCCGTAAGTCCTAAAATTCCCCTTAATTCTTTCATAGTCCTGGGGGGCTTGAGGTTTTCAACACATTTTATTTTATCAGGGTCTGGGGATATCTTTCCCTGGGTTACTACTACTCCTAAAAATTTAATTTTGGATTGAAATAAATTTACTTTCTCGGGCCGGCATTTTAAATTGCCTTGCCTGAACTTCTCGAACACCTTAGCTAAAGTTGCTAAGTGTTGCTCGGTGTTTTCCCCCACGCATTTAATATCATCAACAAAATGAATTATATTCTTTAATCCTCTTAAAAGGTGCAAAAGGGGTCTACATAGCGCGCTTGAACTTGTTTTAAGCCCAAATGGTACTCTCAAGTATTCATAAGATCCATATTCGGATGCTGAAAATGCAGTTTTATGGACATCCTTTTCGGCTATTTTCACTTGGTGGTAGCCTTGTGTAAGGTCCAAAGAAGTAAAAATTTTGTTTTTGCTTGAAATTGAGTCCAGAATTTCGTCTATTCTTGGTAGAGGAAATTTATCGCTAACTACTTGTTTGTTGAGAGCCCTATAATCTACAACGAGCCTAAAATCTCCATTCTTTTTTGGTACTAAGATTATTGGTGCACTATACGGACTTATACTTGGGCGTATAATCTCGTTCCTTTCTAAGTCGTGGATTTTATTTTTTAACCACTCTTTGTGCTTATATGGCACGCGATATTGCTGTTTTGCTACGGGATTACCAGTCGTTAAAAATTAATTCTGGTAAAATTGGATAATACCGAAGTCAATTTAAGATTCAGAAAAAAAAAACTTAAAATTACATAATAATTAGCAAAATTTTTTATTAATTTACATATACATAATATGATCCAATTTAAATTTGTTTAAAAATTGCGATTTAGTCAAAGGATATTCGTTATTTGAAGTTTTAATACCGTTAACTAGGTTTCTTTTTGAATTTTCCCATGTATTTAAATCATTTTCCGTTAAAACCTGGATTTGGACTAAACACGTCCCCTTTTTAATTGTAATTGTATCATTTTCATGGTTATTGGTTAACCAAATAAAACCTTCTCCTTTGTTATAAGATATAATCTGTTCCTCTCATAACAGATTTTCGGGTATTTCAGACGGTGTCGCAAACCATATTTCTGATTTGATAATTATTGGCTCGATCATTTGTGATATTTGAATTTTTTGCATCGTTTTGGGAGGGACTTTTGTTTTCCTTATCGCAAATCCGTAATACTTCTCTTCATTTTCATTGTTTATTAGATTCATGCTGGTGCTATGCTGCGCCGTTGCGGCATCTTGTGGCGTTACGTTGGGTTTTACTATGTTTTTCCACAATTCCACTATTTTCTTAATTTAATTTGATCTGTACTGTCGCATATCTCCTATTTTTATTTTCGCAGATTCAATACTGTTATTATTTAAATTTACTTCATTTCTGCGATATTTCTCAGGATAATTGAACAAATTTCCAATTATGCCCTGTCTTTGCGAGACATGAGGTTCGAAATACTTCGACATTATACCGCTAGAAATTTTGTTTACTGTTATGTTATCTTCGTAACCTCTGTTACGATTTCGTAAGGTAGGAATTTTATCCCCTACCTTGGCTGGGTTTACTAGCGTCTCGTTGGCTATGTCTAATAGTAATTTATTAGACCTTAAAAAATTTGCCCCTATAATAGCTTCATATGGGAGATTATCGCATATAATAAAATTTGTCATGAAGGTTCTGTTGTCTCTTTTTACGTTTAGGCAAATTGACCCTTTTGCATTTAATTTATGGCCTGTAACACTTGTTAAATTGGGATTATTAGGGTTCTTTTGTCGCCTAATGTGCAGAGGCAACGTATTAAATACGCAAGAGTTTATGATATTTACAGTAGCACCACTGTCAACTAAGGCCGTAAAGTAAACGTTTTCTACACAAAAATCATTAAATATAGGTAACTTGTTAATAATATCACTACAAGAAGGCACTAGTATTGTTTTGGACCTATTAAATATTCCTGGCACCCTCGGGGTCCAACTTCTGTTTCTGAGGGGCCTGAAGCGTTTCCCTGAGGATTTATCTCATTGGTCGGTGCCTGTAATAGATATTCAGACGTATTAGTTTCCGTAGGCATATTTAAATGATTTAAGTCTGCCTGTCTTCGCCATGTATTATTATGGTAACTTGGATGTCTCGTGTCAGTGCCATTTTCTGGCTCTGTTTGCCAGTGCTGTTGGCTTGTAAAATTTTCATTTCTCATCGGCAAATTTTCATTATTTTTATATTGCATTCTCGCATTATATTGGCCTTGGCGAATATTTGGGTTTTCAAACCGATAATTAATTTGCCTGTTTGGGAAAGGGCTATACAAATTTGGTTGGTACGCATTATAAGGTACTGATTGGCGCAATCCCCCCTGGCTATAGCCTATTACACGACCAGTGCTAAAATTTGTTCTTTTGAACAAATGGTTACCGTAATTTTGCGTATTACCGACAGCATTTCTTGGTATGGGATTGGTGACGTAGTGGCACTCTCTTGCTATGTGGCTGACACGATTGCAGTTATAGCACCTTATTATTGTAGGGTTAATGGGCTGAAAACGTATTGTTTTCTGCCTAGCGGGGTCTTGCGTTTTTTGTCTTTGTGCTACTGGGGAGTTATCCCTTGGAAAGAACTTGGGGGATGCCTGATCGCCCGTGAAGAGTGGGTTCGTGTGTGGGTCGCCGAGGCTGTATATTTTTGTATTACTATGATTAGCAACCATTTTATCAACTTCAATTAGTCGCTCTACCTCTTGGACTGCAAGGTACAACGTCTGAATATTCTTGGATATTACTACTCTATATAGTTTTGGGGGTAGCCCTTGCAAAAAGGTATTTAGTATGACTTTTTCATACAGTTGCCCCGAACCACTTCCGTATTTTGCTTCTACAGAAATGCGTATATTATCCAGATATTCCCTTATATTTTGTGAAAAATCAAAGTTCACTACTCCATGTTTTAATTTATTTATTGAACTGGTTTCTATAAATCTCTCTTTGAATGCTTTTAACAAGTCATCAACCGTATTTATTGGCAAGTTGGCGTTATTTCCTATGGTATGCTCGACTTGTTTTAGAAAGGTTAAGGCCTGGCCTCTTAATCGTAGAAGCAGCATGTCTTTTAACGCTCCAACATCTGTTTTTGTTAATTGTACAAACTGTGTCAATTTAATATTAAATTCGTCAATATCTGATAGACCATTGTATTCAGGGATTGATTTTACAATTTATATTTTTTTTGCTAATAAATTTGGCACTAATTTTAATTAATTTATATCGTCCATTTTTTTTTTTTTTTTTTGCGTTTATATCAATTTATATTAAATTTTAATTAACCTATTTTGGGGTAGGCTATTATATCATATTAGATATAAGGGGTTTACTATAGTAGCCTAGCGGTTATAGGCCTAATCAATTTTATTATATTTCTGTATCTTTCCGAAAATTAAATTTGAATTACAAAGTTTAAATAGCCTAACTAGTTCGCAGTTTTCCTCCAATTTTCGACACGCGCCATGTGTACCATTGAAGAATTAATTGCGGTAATAGGAAAGGTTTGCTCGTGGCGATAGAGATTTCTCCTATAGCGCCACTTGGAGATCAGATTCCTTTGGGAGCATTTACCTTGGAGACTGGCGAACTAGTTACCTATTATCGGACTAGACTCAGACATATAAGAGAAACAAACACTTATAAAAAGACAATAGATTTATTAAACTTACATGATCAGTTGTACAGCAATGGGTCACTTCAAAGACAATAATGGTGACCAAAATAATTTCGTACTAAACGTTTCAGTTCTCACTTCATATTAAAATTAAAAAACACATTTTCCCTACTCCCAAACGCAGTTCTTTCGTCCTGCGCTCTAGGGACTGCCTGCCATTGGCTCACGGGCCCTAAGGACGCGAACCCTCGTCCAATAATACGTCTTAAATATTTTTGATGATTTAGGCGTTCACACGGTTCTTATCGTTTAAACGTCCTTAAAAATATTGTGCGTAGCACTTTTCTTATTGCTCACTGTCTTAGCGAAATCCAAAGATTGCAATTTATTTTCTTTGCTGATTAAAGACTTTTTCATTTTTGAAACTAGATTTAGCTTAATTATAGGAGTCCGAATTAAAGAAGGAACTTTATTTTGGTATTTCAAATATATCGTGTTTTACTCCCGGTACATTAGCTTTTCAAAAAAAATTCTGGATATTTTAATTTCTCATTTCTAAAATACAAGCTTGACGTTAAAATCAAAAAACATATGCCATTTATAAAAACTTACTTTTACGACAGGTATAACTATGATGTGACCATAGAATAAATAAGAGGCATGTTAAAGAGAACTGGGGGAAGTTGGGAGACGTTTTGATACGCAAATAATAATAAAGGCAAGGAAAAAAAGGTAGAGAACGTAGATTTAGTTAATAAGATAAATGCCCAGTTTCGAATAGTTATATAAAGTTTGATTTCATCTTTTCTGCCACCAAAAGATTTCGTTAAGCAATTCAAACCTAGTTTTATAAACTGCCCAAATTTGTTGAGGGACCATACAGGGCTGTATCCAGGATTTTTCTTCGGGATGGGTGTGGGGGGGTGTATTTTTCTAGGAGGGGGAGCACAAAAAAAACTAGAAAACGCATCAAAAATTTGTTTATGTGAAATTATATTACGTTTTTACGAGTTCAACAAATATTTCCAGGGGGGTTCAAACCCCCTACCCCCAGGATACAGTTTTGGTGTGATACCAAGACAAAAAAGAGTCCCATAACATAGTCATGGGGAAAAGTGGGAATTGGCTCTGTTTAAATGAAAAAGTATTTAACAATACTTAACAGACTTTAGCTTTCTAATACAGAAAAGACGACCAAATGCACGTTTAGGGGAGGTGGTTATTATTTTGAAAAAACCAAAAGACAATTTAAAACATAAATTAAGAAATCAGAAAGACCAGTTAAAATCCCTACAATTAAGGAAGTCACAGGAGATTCCTGTCCTCATCTTATTCCCCTTTAGTCCACCCCAAGATGCTTGAGCACTGATAATTTGAAATATGCAAGTTTCAAATTATTAATCCTCTTTATAAGCAGCCCAAAGACCTAAGAGTTTTCGCCAAATAAGTCCAAAATGGTGTTTGGTTTAGTAGAGTATTCAAAGCTCCTCCATAAGTACATGGACACTTTAATACAGAGCATGAGTATAAATTTACAAAAATAAAATTCAAATTTTATTTCACAGCATGAAACTTGTCAATTGGGTTGAACCATTAGCAGCCCGCGTGGCAGTAATCAGTGCAGAAGCTTTCTCTTTGAGACAGGACTTGAGTTCCTATAATAAAATAAACAAATTTTCTATAAATAAAACAATCATTATACAATAAAATTTGCATATTGTATACATTTTATATAATAAATTTGTAAAATATGTTGCATAAATTTCATAAAATATTTTTCAAACGTAATTTAATTCTTTTTTTTTTACTTCATAACTTATTTAGAACCCATTAAATAACTTTAATATAAATGCAACAAAACGTCAGTTGGGTATAAAAAAGACATATTTCCATAATTGTAAATTTTCAGAAGAGCAAAAAAACCTCACAACTTTTTCATTTCCCCTCCAATAGCTATAAAACAACAACAGATCGATATGTAAAATCAATCCGTCTTTGTTTTAGTTGTGAGGCTTTTTCTCTGTTCTTCTGAAAATTTACAATTATAAAGATACGTCCTTTCGATATCCGACTGACGAAAATAACGATGCTGATCCCTTAAAGAAAGCATTATGCATAGTAAAATACTATTTCCTTTCAACTTTTTCGTGGAGGCAAATCACTTGGAAAACAGCTTTCAGTGAAAAAAAAAAACCACCTAATTTAACCCAAATTTTAAAGCATAAAAATGATGATAAACAAAACAATTTTCAAAGGTGAATCAGTAAAAACACAATCAAGTCTGCTCAATTCTATCCAATTACCTGATTTTATCCCTCTTCGACAGCATACCAAACGAACGATTGTTTTCCAAAGAATATAGTTTCAGCAACAGTTTTAAATAATTCATCAATGATAGCAAAGTCCATAGACAATTCCTCAAGAGTCTAGGATATCTTCCTTGACTTTCTATACCTCTGACATTTCAAAGTACAGCTTTTTTTAAACAATTGGCAGCACGGGTACCGAGGGTTACTGCATGGGACATGGACCTATGTTGGTTTACTAATCGTAAAGATTGATAATTTGAGAGTGATTTTCTTCAAACAATGTGCAGCATACAAACCTTCCAGTTAAAATGTTCAAGACCAAATGAGCGGGAGTTTTAGAGAGGTCATGGTCCAAGTTTATGCTTTCAATAATACAGATTGAAAATCCTTGCGTGATTCCACTTCAAATAAGGTGCAAAGCTTATCTTTACCTAAAATTTGGCAGTTGGTGGGAAGTAGTGCTATTACAAGCGCCAACGGCCCACTTAGCTTTTCTTATTATACAGATTATTATACGGATTGTTTTGATGGTCTAACCCTAAAGAACACGGCAAAGGCAATAGGAGAGCATGGAAGGGAAAACCCGACGGGATACCCTAAGATGAGAACGTATTAAGGACATGTGCAAGATGTTGGTCTTGGCTGCACAACAAAATATTCGAATCCTGAAATTTGGTGTATTCAATCTACGTAAAGTACCTACCATAGGTGAGGCAGTTTGTGCTACCTTAGTAACCAATGAACTTTCTAGAAAAACCTCTATTAATAGCTTTGTACCCATGCCCCGACGGTGACATGACAAAATTACGTCAATCTGAAACTGATTGGAAATTTTAGCCAGTTGCAAACAAATTGCAGGCCAGAGAATAGATAGTACAAACCGCTCTAAGCCATCATTCGGCGTTTCACTGAAGGAGCTGACCTTTGTTGCCATGGTTAACCAAGTTCCAACTGACCTTAAAGAATCCTCCCTGAAACTATAAATTCCTCAATGTAGTAAAACTGCTTGGTGTGGCAAGTCACGAACGTTCGAAGTATATTTCCCGACATGGAACGACCAACAAACGTTCCTTAGAGAGTTAGTAAAAATTGAGCACAAAACTCCTTAAAGTTGAAGAATTGGCAATTTGTTTTTACCATGTCGCTGCTTTAACTACAACATGACTGGCCACATTGTCGCCAAGTATAAGAACGATACACTATGCTCGAAACGTGGTACAACTGATCATATATCGACTTTGATTCCCTGTGTCTGAGGAATGGCATCTGTGTTGATTGTGACACTATGGGTTTAAAATGCTTTAGCGTAAAGTGCACAAACAATTGCGGACCTTTAAATCCATAAGTTCAACAATTAGTCTATACTCTTGCAATATAATGGCTCATTTGTTAATAAACTCCCAGTCTTGGATATCCTTCACGCCAAGTTTGATGTGATTTGCCATCAAGAACATTTTGTTACCAAACATGACGAGAATGCATTGCCACTTGATGATAAATCTTACTCTGTACCTGCTAGGCTAATTTTGGGCTTATCAATAACATAAGGATTTGCACAAAGAGAATATTCTCCAAGCTTCTTGCTGTGCATCATAAAAAGTGTATCAATAATTACTCTGCTCGCACAAAATCAGGTTAGAGCATAGTTTTCAGGTTTGTTTCTAGTTCAGAAATGACCTCTTCTGTTGCCTTTTCTGCCAAAAATTCTGAGAATGAGTGGTATGCATATTATAAGTCCAAGTTCTCTGCTCCTAATCCCTTCAGAGAGCGATCCTATAAAGACACCCTAGACAAGTTTCTGGCCTCTCATCTAGACAACGACTTAGCTGTTGGCACTGGTTCCATAGAAGATGCTGTTCAAAATTTAAAGTGAAAATCCCCATCCAATATTGATAGAGTCAGTGCAATCCATCAGTAACATGGTGGTAAACTCCTTAAGATTCATTGTTGCCTTCTTACACAGATGATACTCACCCAGGGGATAACTCCCTTCTCGTTCTATATTGAGGATCTCCCCTTCATCCAAAAAAAAAGGAAATCCGAGCTCCCATATTCATTATCTTGTCCAATCACTGTCACTAGATCCCTCAAAAAGTACTTCAAGCTGCTGTATTTAAGATAAGTCAGTAAAATCTGTTATACTCCTCCACATCACTTTTGTTTGAAGCAAGTATCAGGATATACTGAAGCTTTAAATGAAATATTTCGATCAATGCTGATTCTTCCGAAGAAAGCATTGTTCTTGCTGGACATGACATTAAAAGCACCTTCAAATCTTTTGTCCATGTCGCAAAGGTTCTGTAAGCGTTTAAACACTGAATAAATTCAGTTGCCATCTCTTCCCTTTGGAATTTGTGTTCCAGATTATGCATCTAACCGGAGCTATTGCCTGACAAAGGCATGCCACCTGTTCGTTGTAATAGATTTGTTCCAGTTAAGAGAAGAGCCCGTCAAGGAACTGTCACATCTATGGGTGATTAGAAATTTAGATTGCATTTTCAAATTTCATGTTAAGTTTAGGTTGCAACCAATATGTTAGCTCTTCAGCAAAAAAAAGCAATATCGGATGTTCCTGTTGTTAGCATGGGATAAAACTTTTTCCAGTTAAAGAACGAACTAAAATTGATTAAGAACATATAGGACAGCCAAATTTAAAATGAACAGAAAATGCTATGGAAGAATAAATGAAACCCAAAAACCAGAAAAAATTAACATAAATAACATTTGGGCTATAATAGTGTCTGCACTAATCAAGTTTTCTGGGAAGCAAATGATAATTTTGTAGAATAAATACGTTGGTGACAATCAATTCGTTTTGTTCTGTTTTAGAAGGACTATTTTAGTCCAATTTTTTTGCATTTTAATCATATTTAATCACATATGTAGGCTTCCCTACACATGTGATTGCTTCCATTCATAATAATTACCATTGGTGTGAGACTGAATATTTTCAGCACTCGCTGATGCTTTCATTTCTCCAATCTTCTGGCACTCATCAGCAAATTCGTTATCAGTTAAAGACGACCCCATTAACATTAAAAAGCACATTACTCGTAAACGAGATATAACAGCTAAATTGTCCCTTAAAATCCTTTCCCACTTGGGATCTCTAAGATTGATGCAAATAATCAGTACCTTTCTCTAACGAATTTGGTAGAAATTGTTGTTAGCATGGGATAAAACTTTTCCCAGTTAAAGAACGAACTAAAATTGATTAAGAACATATAGGACAGCCTAAGAACATATAAGAACATATATGCTATGGAAGAATAAATGAAACCCAAAAACGAGAAAAAATTAACATAAATAATATTTGGGCTATAATAGTGTCTGCACTAATCAAGTTTTCTTGGAAGCAAATGATAATTTTGTAGAATAAATACGTTAGTGACAATCAATTCGTTTTGTTCTGTTTTAGAAGGACTATTTTAGTCCAATTTCTTTTGCATTTTAATCATATTTAATCACATATGTAGGCTTCCCTACACATGTGATTGCTTCCATTCATAATAATTACCATTGGTGTGAGACTGAATATTTTCAGCACTCGCTGATGCTTTCATTTCTCCAATCTTCTGGCACTCATCAGCAAATTCGTTATCAGTTAAAGACGACCCCATTATCATTAAAAAGCACAATACTCGTAAACGAGATATAACAGCTAAATTGTCCCTTAAAATCCTTTCCCACTTGGGATCTCTAAGATTGATGCAAATAATCAGTCCTTTCTCTAACGAATTTGGTATAAATTGTTGTTAGCATGGGATAAAACTTTTTCCAGTTAAAGAACGAACTAAAATTGATTAAGAACATATAGGACAGCCAAATTTAAAATGAACAGAAAATGCTATGGAAGAATAAATGAAACCCAAAAACGAGAAAAAATTAACATAAATAATATTTGGGCTATAATAGTGTCTGCACAAATCAAGTTTTCTTGGAAGCAAATGATAATTTTGTAGAATAAATACGTTGGTGACAATCAATTCGTTTTGTTCTGTTTTAGAAGGACTATTTTAGTCCAATTTCTTTTGCATTTTAATCATATTTAATCACATATGTAGGCTTCCCTACACATGTGATTGCTTCCATTCATAATAATTACCATTGGTGTGAGACTGAATATTTTCAGCACTCTTGCTGATGCTTTCATTTCTCCAATCTTCCAGCACTCATCAGCAAACTCGTTATCAGTTAAAGACGACCCCATTAACATTAAAAAGCACATTACTCGTAAACGAGATATAACAGCTAAATTGTCCCTTAAAATCTTTTCCCACTTGGGATCTCTAAGATTGATGCAAATAATCAGTCCTTTCTCTAACGAATTTGGTAGAAATTCTGAAACTATGTCTTCCAGTTTATCTTTTGGTTCAACCACTTCAACTGATGTTTTTAGATGGTTGTAGTTTTCTGATAAAGTTTCATTCAAAGCTAATGTCAATTCTTCTGTTACTGAAATATGACCAAGAACCTAGAATATATAAACATTGAATTATTTCAGAAATACTTGAAAAGAGACAGTGGTGTGTCAATGAGTTAGATAAAGGCCCTCCCCATGAGCAATGTGTTAGAAGAACAGTCTTTTATGTATATTTCTGGTAAAATAGGAAGTCTTGGTAAGACTTGAGCTCTGGTCATTTAAAATGGCTCTAATTGGATTAATCCATAGTCGGCTAGTAACAAAGCAGTATAGAATTGGTTAGCACATTCAAAAGTTGGAAAACCTCAAAATCTGAGCTAAAAACAGTAGAGAAGACATTGAGCAAACCAAAAAAGTGTACAATGAATTAGGATACAGGTACTGATGATTCGACAGTGCAATTTTGGAACCCCTCTCAAAATTTTCCTTCAAAATGGAATAACACTGGTTAGCCGTGACTTGGAGCGCTATCTCTTGAAGCTGTTTTTGTAATTCAACGATAGGAAACGTTGACACAATATCCGGTACACTCAGATAAGAAAAGAACATATACTTCAATTAGCTTCCTGTTTTTGACCAGAAAGGAGCTACCGACAATTTTGCAGGTATGCAATGTTCAAACTGCTGTTACTTGGTTATTTTTTGCAAAAAAAAAGTTGGGATTAGCACCTATGCATCAAGATACATCTGATTTTATCTGAATTCCAGTCACATTAGCTTTTGCTTGATAAAATTAAATTAAAATGACTACAGAATATTACATTGTCAAAACTAGGTTCCAAGAGTCGAAAATTCTTGTTTAATGTAGTGGAATACCAGGCACACTAAAAATGTTCCTTAAGTCAAATTCAAACATAGATAATGGCTTCTATAAATTGATTTATTTCTTTTGCAAATATCTTGTAGTAACCTTTTCGAAATTTTTGACAGACAGCAACAGGCCCTGTCGAAATATAGGTGACTCTGTTGAAACTTCATTGAACATGTAAAAAAATGAAAAATAGTTGGTGTCGAAATTCCAGGGTCCACTGAACGAAAATAAACCTGTCAAATTTATGAGTGCCCGCTACTGCCAAAAATTGGAGAGGTTCACATAGAAGTCATTTTTCCCTTTCCTTAGCACTTATCGATGAAACTAAAAAAAAAATGTTTGGGCCGGAAGTTGAACCACAGCTTGAAAAATACTATGCCGTTTTCTTTAGCAACAAAAACCGGGAGGCTCCATATTTTGTTGGCAGGATTCTGGACTTTTCTGACAAAGGACAGTCCAAACTAAAATTTTTCAAGTGCATTAGAATTGCAGATCACACTTTGAAATGGCCAAATGTTGACAACATTTACACTGTCAACAATGACCTTATCTTTGCTGGATCATTAAAACTGACAGGAAGTGGGCCATTTCAGATAGCGTTTGGAGATGCTATTCCAGAGGCATATATGCAACAATTAGAAAAAAGAAGATAACACTTAGATTTATGTGATCTAGGTCACAATATCACACTCCTTATGATTAACCAATTTTGTAATACTACATACTTGAAACAATTTTGTTAGTTTTATTACTTCTACTTTTTGAACAGTGTTTTATACTTTTATACATTAAATGAAGTTGAAGAAGAACAAAGAGACAAGAATATTCATGTCGAATAGACCAGGGTCCACCCACAGATATTCCCCAAGTATTTCGACACGTGTTGAATACACCAGGTTCCGCCCACAGGTATTCCCCCCGTATTCCAACACGTGTCAAATTGGGTTCATACTTGCGTCGAAAACAGGTAACTTTTTATTGTGTCAAATTTGTAGGTGAAAATGCTCTAATTTCGGAAAATCGGAGTTTTGTACCTTTTCCAGATAAAACTTCAAACTTCTCATCAAAGAATTAGATTCCAAGATGTTTTTCCTACATACTGAAACCCTTCTCAAACCAAAAGTCTTAGAATTGGGACTTATGGAGAAGAAAAACTGTTTTTTTTTTTACAAAAACTGTTGAATCATTGGTGCCTTTACCCTACACCCACACTAAATCTTTGATTCCTAGTGTATCGAGTTTTCTTGATACACTAGGAATCATTTATTAATAAATAAATCTTAAAACGAGTGAAACTTAAATTGAATCTGCAAATCAAGCTTGAAACAAACAAAAAACCACAAACAAGAGTTTGGCTATGACCTACTTCTCTCACTGTAAAAGTCTAAAACGTACTGCGTCATTGGCGCTTTACTGAAAACAAATTTTATTACAAATGTTTCCTTTTATACTTAATATTGAAATTAAAAATTAAAATTATAGTAACATTTTGAACTGATGAGCTTTCAGCAACTAATATCATTGTACATAATCTATTCAATTTAATTTATATGCTCTTTTTAAAGTTGCTAAAGACAATCATAATTTCCGTATACACAAGTGTTTCGATATTGCTTACTTTCCAAACTGTAAATAGAAACCGAAAGCCAACTATGTCAGTGGTGTTTAACTTAAAACGGATTATATTACAAAAATTTTATTTTCCAGTTCTTACAGTATTGAAAATAAAATTACAATTTCAGTTAAATAAATTCTTTAACTTATGGATATTTCAAAAATTAATATCATTATAAATCAAAATATTCAACTTGATTTTGTTTATACTTTCCAAGACTGTTCAAGACGCATATAGTTTTCAGTAAAGCGCCAACGACGCAGTAGGTTTTAGACTTTTACAGTGAGAGAAGGAAAAAGTGAATTACAACTTTTAATTTCCAATCAAATGAGCCCTCTAGGAAGTTTATACAAGCATCACTTCCATGACAACCATATATGCCCCCAGGGCATAACTTACAACGCCTACCCCCGGGCCCTGGGGGGCTGTGTCGACACCGGAGTTTTTTTTTATCAGAACTTTTAACTATTTTAAACAAAATGTATATCTCAAAATTTTTATTTGATGAATTTCGGGCGTGGAGGAGGGGGGGGGGGCTAGTTGCCCTCCGATCTCTTTTGACTCTTAAAAAGTGAGCAAGAACTTACAATTACAAATCAAACACGCCCTCTCCGAAGTTTATACAAGCATCCCTTCCATAAGAACTATATATGCCCCTAGAGCATTACTCATAAAGCCTGCCTCTGGGAATTGGCGGGTTCCTGTAAAGATTGTTGCTAGGCTTACGCAAGTTAGATATAAGTGTATTTCTCGTATTTAGTGTTTTATTACGTTAAGGGTATATTTTTGGTATTTAGTGCATGTTCCACTTCAAGGGTATATTTTGGTATGTGTTGTTTTAAGTGCTTGTTTCTGCCTCCGTTTCTATACAAGGTAGTGGATCACCTTGACCAAAACCTGCAAGCCAACGAGAGGCTAATTTGGGGGTCATGGAATCAAAATTCTGTGCTTGGGACTAGGAATATAAGACGGAGGAAAAGACAACTTTTGAAGTGTTGAGCTTTCAGAGCCAACAGTGACAAGTAGTTAGAGGAACACCACTGGGAGAGTTCGAGCAACCTCCACCTTTCTATAATATACGGTGTGCTGGGAGAGTTTGACCATAACCTCCATAACAACTGCCGTCGGAGAGTTCCAGAAACCTCCACTAGCCAACTATAGACGGGGAGCTTGGTGAGTGCAGCAGCCACCTCCAAATCAACTGTGCCAGCTGGTGCAAGTTGACTATAGCTCGGATTCTCTATGGCTTAAGAAGACTGTTCACGAGTGTACTCCAGTATTGTATTTTGTTTATTAGTTTATTAAAGTAGATCTAGCAACATCCTGAGTAGATACGAACTCTGCCTACCACGCAACCCAACGTCTTGTCCTCGTGGAGGCTTGATTACCCCCCACTGGGGACCAATAAGACAGTATTTCCTTAGAGAAATGTACCATACTTCACATTTGTGGCAGCTGCTCGCGGTGTTGTTGACTACTTTTTAGAAACTCTTTCCTAATAATTCACTAAGCGGTCTCTATTTCCTAGCCTTAAAATTAAAACCATGCTGGCCGACTTAGAGGCCCATGTCAAAGACCTCGAAGCTAGGCTAGCAGATGCAGAGGCTCGTCTGTCATTGCAGAAAATTTGTTGTGATATTTACTAACCAACTCCTCCTATGCCTGTTAATTATTATATAGAGCAATGTCCGCCAATTCCTATACTTTCAAATCCAGCCAATATTCATTCCTGGATTTTAACTCTAAAACAAATACAAAAGAGTCAGTCAAGGGGGACGCCTCAATGGTGTCTCAGGCTATCTGTTGCGCCAGGGGGGAGATTCAGAGATTTCTGTATAATGTTGTTCCTGACAGTATCAAAAATCTTTCAGACCTCGAAAGAACCCTTAAAATAGCCTTTTGCCCAGAAAAAAGAGTAGGACAAAAACTACAAGAATTAGTTAGAGAAAAACAGAAAGAAAACGAATTAGTCTCTCAATTTTATTCTAGAATAGTTGGTAAGGCAAAGGATTATTGCAAGTCAGCCGACCAAAATGACGCCAGTAGTCTCATATCAAACATTTTTAAAAGTGGCTTAAAAACTAGTATTGCGCGCCGAGCGCCAGATTGCGATAATGATGAACTACTAGAACTAGCTAGGAAATCTGAAACAATAGAATTAACATTTTGTAGTCCTAATGAAGTTTTAACTGCAGCAGTCCGTAGTCAAAACATTAACCATAATATGTTACAAAGCCGAACTCCCTCTATGTCAAGATCAACTAGAGGTAATTGTTTCAGGAATAATTTTAGTGGTAGAAATAACGCTCGCATAAAATGTTGGAATTGCAGGGGTCCACATAGACAATCTGAATGTAAGGAACCTACAACGTGTATCCGCTGTGGTGAAATAGGGCACAAATCAAAATTTTGTTTAGCTCCAGCACCTATAAATCTACCACAAGCAAACCAAAAAAAACTAAATTATTCGACTTTACCGGAGGCCGAGTCGAACCTTAAGCGAAGTCCTCGAATAAATAATATTTCTTCTGTGAACCATTCTGATTCACAAATTTGTTATTTGAGTATACCAGAATCAACCACCTGTGTCTCAATTCCATTTATGTATGATGTAAAATTGAGCGAATCTTTTGAAATTTTAGCATTTATTGACACCGGTTGTCAAAGGTCACTATTATCGGAAAACTTAATCTACAGCCTTCCTGAGCAAATACGAAAGAAAATTAAAACGTCATTTTCAGCTGTAAAATCCTTGAGTGGAAATATTTTGCCTGTTTTGGGGAAAATCAAAATTCTTGTTGCTATATCTGACGGAGTGAAACAAAGAAAAATCATTGGGAATTTCTCGTTATTAGTGAACTTAAGTTTCCTCTAATAGTAGGCCATGATTTCTTAAATTGCTTGGAAATTTCTCTTGATACCCATCGAAACCAAATCAGTTTAGGCTCCAATAGTCTATATCAAGAAATTTTTTTGCGAAAACACTGGTAACGCTTGTACAGGAAATGTATATGTAGCTAAACAGATAACCATTTCACCAAACTCTTTTAGAATAATCAAAGTGAAACCGCAATCTAGTAACAAAAGTCCTGTAGCTCATGGGGATTGTCTGATGTTCACGCCCTCATTAGCGTGGCATATCTGTATTTCAGAGTCAATCAGTGAAGTGTCTCATTCCTCATTTCCCTTAGTATTTTTTAACCCCACTCAATATCAAGTAACCTTAGTAAGAGGTAAATTTATGGGACATTTTGAGCTTGTCCCAGAAGACTTAGCCTCATGCTCTGGGTTAATTGCGGCCTGTACTGAAAAAGAATTTTCTCAAAGCAGTAGAAATCAGGTAGATTTAAAAACCGAATGGTCTAATGATGAATTTTTATAACATATCAAAACCGGAGAATTAGCCGATGAGAATAGTGAGAAATTTAAAACGTTCATTTGTAAATTTAAAGTTGTATTCGCTCGCACTGCTTATGATATTGGGGGTAATGACTTAGATGGATTTGTTGTTCTAATTGATGAAACAGTTCCAATTAAAAGCAAAAAACAATTTTCATTACCATTTTTAATGCAGGAAGTAATAATGAAACACGTTAAGGAAATGCTTCGAGCTAAGATTATTGAAGTGGGTCGATCACCATTCAACTCACCTGTTTTTATCATTGGCAAACCAAATAAAGAAGGCAAAATCTTAACAAAACATCTTTGGAACGAAGAAAACAGTAGGTTCTTAATTGATCTTAGAGAAGTCAATAAAGGTATCAAAGATAGTCAATAGGAAATTCGCCAAATTGAAGAAGTCATAACTGATATGGTAGGGAAAAAACAATTTTCTACATTAGATATCAAACACTCCTTTTATGTATGCAATTTATCCAAAGAAAGTCGCCAGTTATTTTCTTTCAATGTTAAAGGTATGTCACACCGATTTTTGAAAGCACCAATGGGAGCTAAAAGCAGTCCTAGACAATTTTTTGAGTTTTTGGGAATAGTTTTTCGGGACATCCCTAGTAAAACAAATGACGAAATAAATTTATCTGATTTTCTGAGTTGGTACGTAGATGACCTAACAATACATATGGAAAGCGAAAAATTTGAAGATCATTTGAGACATTTACAAATTGTTTTTGAAAGGATATGTGAATTCAACCTTAAACTCAATTTATCAAAATGCTGTTTTTTTTTTTTGCAAATTCAGTCAATCTATTAGAAATCAACGTCTCACCCAAAGGGATCTCTCCCCAGGAATCAAAGGTTGAAGTGATTAGGGCGATGACACCGCCTAAGGACGTTTCGGACGTTCGTTGTTTCCTAGGCATGACTTCATTTTTACGAAGTTTTTACCTTAACTATGCAGAAATTTCATATCCTTTGGTTCGCCTAACTCGTAAAAATGTTCCATTTGTTTTTGGACCCACCGAAAGCAATTAGCGCTCTATTTTGTGTAAAATGCAAAATCACAGATCGCTTTCAAATAGTTGCAAGTTATTCTAAAATTCTCAGCAGACCTGCATCTAGATATGACAATCATAATAGTGAATTATTCGCACTTTATTCCGGGATTAAACATTTTCAAGAAACCTTTCTGTGGTCCGCTCATACACATTGCTATACAGATTGCAGGGCCCTATCTTATTTAAAGAGAGCTAAAGACGTAAATAGCAAGTTATACCGTATTGCTGTTTTAATAGACAGTGAGCAATTTACCTTTCATCACATTCCTGGAGTTAAAAATCCTAGCAACTATTTGAGCAGCCCTAGTTCTGAATTTGTTGAAAAATACAGAAAAGTTAAGCTTGATGAATTGGAACAGGAATTTGACTGCCTTCAAGGTGAATATGTTGATTTTATTGGACTAGGAAAGAAGGAACTCAGACAGGCTCAAAAGCGCAACAAAGAAATAAAAGCAGTGTACAAATTTTTGGAAACTGTATCCGGAAAACGATTTGATTTTCGGGAAATGGAGTCGCAGGACTCGGGCCCAAATTCTGTAATTTGTAGTAGTCGGTCAAGCGTAAGAGGCATGCCTATCGTGCCTATTAGTCACGAGCAAGTCATGACAAGAGGTCATGTAATCCAGAGGGAAGCCACTGAGGCCCCTCTAAGGGATGCAAAAAAGGATTGCATCCATAGGAATGCAGAAAAGGGTGGCATTCCAGCGCGCAAAGGAGCCACGTGCACGTGCTCACAGGGAAATCATGTACATGAATCTGGTATAGAGTCTCCCAGGCTAAAAATTGAGGCAAATGAAGCAAACATATTACCAAAGTGGCTTCTAAAATATAAACTGGTAATTCATAATGGGCTAGTTTATGCAGTCGATAGTACTGGAGATAAGAGACGTGTAAATAAATATAAAATTTTGGTACCAAAAGAACTTATCTCCACAACCATTGCCTTAATGCACAACAAATTATTGTTAGGTGCCCATCAAGGGTATATAAAAACGCTAGAGCGATTAGACGAATTTGCAGTTTTTGAAAACTTGCCGGTGCTTGTACAAAATTATGTCAAAACTTGTGATTCATGTCTTCCTCAAAATATAACAGGTCCTATGCTGAACCCATGTTTGGCTGAAAATATTCCTCCGTTGCACTTATTTCATGCATTTTCTATAGATAGTGCAGGGCCCATGCCATATGAATGTGCAAATGGAGATTTAGATGTCCTAATAGCTGTAGAGCATTTTAGCAAATATGTAATAGTAGTCCCCATCCCAAACATTAATGCTCAAACAATTCGTAACTTCATTGTAAAGGAAATTTCAAAATATGGAATCCCTGATATCACTTTATGTGATAATCATATGTCTTACAGATCAAAGGTCCTAAATTCTATGGCAGAAAATCTCGGAATTGAAATTAGACACAGTTCACCAAGACATCCTATGTCAAATGGCTTAGTTGAAAACAGGGTTAAAGCAGTTAAATCTATTTTGAAAACATTCTGTAATTCTACAAAACTTAATTTTGATTTCGAATCATTAGACTTCAAAAAAATTCATAGCTTTCTTGAGAGAGAGATGTATTCTGAAAAAGGCATAAATAGCCTAAAATCTATTTTGAGCAAAACAAAATTACACTGAAAAATTAAATCAGCACAGTCCATGAGTATTGGGATCATGACTGGCGGCATATTTATTTTTCTAATCCTTATCCGAATTTCTAAGGTGATTTTCCTCAAATTAAGGAAATTATGGATTGATTATAGAGAAATGAAAAAAAGTGGTTCTAGAATAGTCAAACAAGGGGACAGTGAATAATAACAAAAGTAGTTTAGGGAAGGAATAAAAATTAATTTAAAACGGTTATGAAAAAAGAAATACAAATGGTTTTTTCAATAAAAAGAGGGGGGAATGTAAAGATTGTTGCTAGGCTTACGCAAGTTCGACATAAGTGTATTTCTCGTATTTAGCGTTTTCCTATGTCAAGAGTATATTTTTGGTATTTAGTTCATGTTCTACTTCAAAGGTATATTTGGGTATGTGCTGTTTTAGTACTTGTTTCTGTCTTCGTTTCTATTCAAGGTAGTGGGTCACCATGACCAAAACCTGCAAGCCAATGAGAGGCTACTTTGTGGGTCATGGAACCAGAATTCTAAGCTTGGGCCTTGGAAGATAAGAAGAGGGAAAAGACAACTTGTGGACAGTTCAGCTTTGAGAACCAAAAGTGACAAGTGGTTAAAGGAACACCACTGGGAGAGTTCGAGCAACCTCCACCTTTGTACAATATACAGTGCACTTACCTTGCAGAGTTCGACAATAACCTCCCTATCAACTGCCGTCGGAGAGTTCCAGAAACCTCCACTAGCCAACTATAGACGGCAAGCTTGGGGAGTGCAGCAGCCACCTCCAAATCAACTGTGCCAGCCGGTGCAAGTTGACTATAGCTTGGATTCTCTACGCCTTCAAGAAGATTGTTCACGAGTGTACTCTAGTATTGTATTTTGTTTATTTGTTTATTAAAGTAGTTCTAGCAACATCTTGAGTAGATACAAACTGGCAGCAGTGGGATACGAACTCTGCCTACAACGCTACCCAAGGTCTTGTCCTTGTGGAGGCTTGATCACCCCCCACTGGGGACCAATAAGACAGTATTTCCTTAGAGAAATATACCATATTTCACATTCCGTCAACACAGGAATTTTTCTTATCTGACCTTTGAACTATTTTTAATGAAATGGCCATTATAAAAAATTTATCGGATGGGCTTGGGGAAAAAAGGGGGCGTGGGGGGGGGGAGGGAGGGGGCTAGTTGCCCTCGGATATCTTCTGACTCTTAAAAATTGAACTAGAACTTTCAATTTCCAATCAAATGAGCCCCCTCTGAAGTTTATACAAGCATCCCTTTCATAAGAACCATATACGTCCCCAGGACAATACTTACTACGCCTATCCCCCAGGCTCTGGGGAAAGTTTTTGTTATCTAATTTTTGAACAATTTCCAAAACAATGGCTATCTCAAAAATTGTAGTGAATGGGTTTGGGGAAAAAAGAGCATGGGGGGGGGCTAGTTTAACTCTCTTGACTCTTAAAAAGTGAACTATAACTTTCAATTTCCAATCAAATAAGCCCTCTATGAAGTTTCTACAAGCATGCCTTTCATAAGAACCATAAATGCCCTTAGGGGGTATAACTTAGAACGCCTTCCCCTGTGCCTATTGACACTGGGGGGTTCTATTGACACTGGATTTTTTCTCATCCAACGTTTGAACTATTTTTAACAAAATGTCTATCTGAAAATTTTCATCAGATGAGTTTTGAAAAAGAAGGCGTGTGGGGGGGGCTAAATGCCCTTGGATGTCTTTTGACTATTAAAAAGTGAGCTCGAACTTTCAATATCCAATCAAATGAGCCCTCTCTGAAGTTTATATGAGCATCCCTTTCATACAAAAAATATATACCCCAGGGCATAACTTATAACGCCTGCCCTGGGCCCTGGGGGGTTGTGACAACACCTGAGTTTTTGTTATCTGACTTTTGAGCAATTTTTAACTTAATGGCTATCTCAAAATTTTTATTGGATGCATTTGGGGTAAAAGGGGCATGGGGGGCTAGTTGCCCTCTAATCTCTTTTGACTCTAAAAACTGAACTAGAACTTTCAATTTCCAATCAACTGAGCAATCTCTGAATTTTTTATGAGCATTCCTTCAATAAGAACCATATATTCCCCCAGGGCATAACTTACAACATGGGCCCTTGGCCATGGGGGGGGGGGGGCTGTATTAACCCCTCAGTTTTCGTTATATGATCTTTGAACTATTTAAAAAAAAGCTATCTCAAAGTTCTTATCGGATGAGTTTGAGGAAAAAAGGGCATGGAGGGGAGGGGGCTAGATGCATTCCAATCTCTTTTGACTCTTAAATAGTGAACTAGAAATTTCAATTTCCAATCAAACGAGCCCTCTTTGAAGTTAATATGAGTTCCTCATTGAAGTTAATATATCCCTTCCATAAGCCCCATATATGCCCCCAGGGCATAACTTACAATGCCTGGCCCAGGCTCTGGGGGTTGTGTAGACACCAGAATTTTTGTTATATGATCTTTAAACTATTTTTAACAAAATAGCTATCTTAAAATTTTTATTGGATGCATTTGGGAAAAAGAGGTTGGGGGGGGGGGGGAACGGGTTACCCTTCAATATCTTTTGAGGCTTAAAAAGTGAACTAGAACTTTCAATTTCCAATCAAATGAGCCCTCTCTGAAGTTTATATGAGCATTCATTCCATTAGAACCATATATGCCCCCAGGGCATAACTTATAACCCTTGCCCCTGAAGACTGTGGGGGGAACGTCCTGTTCAAACATATAATTTTCCAGAACTTTCAACTACGTTGAACAAAATGGCTATATCAAAATTTTGATTGGATGTGTTTGGGGAAATGGTGGGCGTGGAAGGGGTGTCAGTTGCCTTAGAATCACTTTCAACAATTAAAAAGGGAACTAGCCATTTAAATTTCCAATCAAATGAGCCCTTTCTGAAGTTTCTACAACAATGTTGTCTATACAAAACCTTATATGCCCCCAGGGCATAGCTTACAACCCTTGCCCTGATAAAATGGATATCTCAAAATTTTAATTGGATGTGTTTGGGGAAAAGGTCGGTGTGAGAGGGCGGTTAGTTGCCCTTCGATCACTTTTGACTATTAAAAAGGGCACAATCCCTTTGAACTTCTAATCGAATTAGCCCTTTTTGAATTTTCTACGACATTATATTCTATAGAAAACGTATATGCCCCCAGGGCACAACTTAAAACCCTTGCCCTGAGGGTTGTTGGGGAGTGTCCTCCTCAAAAAACATATTTTCTATCTGGAAATCAACTATGCTGAACAAAATGGCTATCTCAAAATTTTGATCAGATGTGTTAGGGGGAATGATGGGTGTGGGAGGGGGGGGGGGGGGCTAGTTGCCCTCCAATCACTTTTAACTATTAAAAAGGGCACCAGCCCTTTGAATTTCCAATCAAATGAGCCTTTTCTGAAGTTTCTATGACAACGCCTTCTATAAAAACCTAATATGCCCCCAGGGCATAACTTAAAATCCGTGCCCTGAGGGCTGTGGGGGATTATCCTCCTCGAAAATATAATTCCTATTTGGAGATCAACTATGCTGAACAAACGGGCTATCTCAAAATATTGATTGGTTGTGTTTGGGGGAATAATGGGCGTGGAGGGGGGGCTAGTTGCCCTCCAATCACTTTTGACTATTAAAAAGGGCACTAGCTCTTTGATTTTCCAATCAAATGAACCTTTTTTGAAGTTTCTATGACAACACATTCTATAAAAACCTTATACACCCTGGGTATAACTTAAAACCCTTGCCCTGAGGGTTGTGGGGGAGTGTCCTCCTCAAAAACATATTTTCTATCTGGAAATCAACCGTGCTGAACAAAATTGCTATCTCAAAATTTTGATTGGATATGTTTGGGGGAATGATGGGCATGGGGGGGCTAGTTGCCCTCCAAACACTTTTGAGTATTAAAAAGGGCACTAGAACTTTTGATTTCCAATCAAATGAGCTCCCTTTGAAGTTTCTGCAACAACTCCTTCCATATGAAGTGCCTCTGGGGAAAAAAATTATAAATAATAATAAAAAATTGGAGCTGTATGGCCTTTACTATAGGCAACACTATAGCGTTGCCTCTGATGGATGAAAATTCTGTGTTACTTATGTCCTGAAGCCATCAAAACCTCTCTGATGTTTAAATGCATTATATACATATATTTAAACACTTTGAAATATGGTGGCTTATATAAATAGGAAAAGAGAATTATTACTATTTAGAATTGCAGAAAATAAAGTTTCTAGTAGCATTTACCCTCCCCCTAAGAAATTTCCTGTCAAGGCTGATGATAGCCTGCCTTGCCTTTTGTACTTCAGTGTGATTAGGTATGTGAATGTAACATTTCATGTTATATGGAGAAATATTGCATCATTGGTAAGTGCACTATTACCCCCCCCCCCCACTCCGCCCACACAGACCAATATTAAGGCCATAGACCAAAAATTTTCCTGGAAATCAAGAGGGATCATATATCAGTTTCCAACCCCTCCCCCTCTACACCAAACTCATTCTATATTAAATGGGAGGCCTAACAATAGTCAGGATATTTGACATTAAAATGCACTTTTTGAAGAATAAGCCCCCCCCCCCCACATACTCCCTTTTTCATGATAGTTAATGTAATTTTACACATCCCTGTGTATAATTCTATAGAATAGATAGAACATCAGTTTGCTCAAACAAGGCTTTAAAATAAATATCAGTAGCATTTTTGTGCAACAAGAAGGGAGAAATCATCCTGCAGTACACTTATTCAGGCTTGATCTTGATCTCACCAGCTAAATTAGATCTATAGCCCTGATCATCCCTTAAGACTATTCAAAGAACAAGAATGTCAAAGGAAGGAAGATGTAGAGTTCTCTAGTTAAAGTGTTTAATATATGTTTCTTTATTTATTATGTTGCTTATATTATATTTATTTTGTAGGTGCTTGGGTCACAATAGATGTTAATGCTTAGCTTTTCTGATGCTTGCTCATTTAACGCTTGATAGAATACTCTACACCTTTAAATATTTGCCAGGGCTGCATCTGAAAGTATGAGGGGTGTATTGTCAGAAAACCAGTCATGATATGTCCATTTGGAATGAATTTGTTGTAAGCATAGTAGGCTATTGGGGCTGTTGAGAAGGAAACTTGTTAAGAAAACAATTATATGTGCAGAATAATTCTAGTAGATACATTTTGAATGCAATTCTATGACAATTTACCCCTAAACCCCCCCCCCCCTCCTCATTAATGTGCAAATATATAGCCAAACTTACATATTTCTAATTCTTTTCCATTTCTTGATTTTTTCACAGTTTGAAACAAGATACAGGTTGAAACAGGAGTGACACATGACAAAATACATAGGGAATATTTAATTTGGCCTATATATTAGCTCATTAAGGACTGGGGGGTAAAGTAGAGCAGAATTGTAGTCAAAATGTGTTAACTGCGATATTTATGTATATTGTGAAGTATGAGTTGTTTTCTCAACATGTTACCTTCTCAACAGCACCAATTCTAGGCTTATACCATGAGTTTAAAATGAGGAATCTGAAGATACTACTTTATCTAATTTACATATTTCCTTTAGATATGGTTATACACTTGATATTAACTCAAAAATAAAAACAAACTCATAAAATCAGCCCTTTTGTACATTAGTGAGCTGTAAGATCTTAGAACAAAGATGAGTTGAAAAAACAATCATCTTTGCAGAAAGATCTTAGCAATAAAAAACAGCCCTAATAATTGCTTTTCCTGCAAATTCAGTTTAAATTCTTTTTTGGACCCTTGAAAATGATAATTTCTTTCTATGGTTTTTGAGTGTAAAAAGGGTTAAAAGATTGGTTTAAAACTTATTATTTCATTGTAAAATCTATTTTATCAAAGTTATATAATCAGCAAGCATTGATTTCTAACAATTAAGTCAGATAACAAAATTGGAAACAAATTCACTATTTTTCTATCCACTATGTTTCTTCTGTTGGCTTTGATATTTTTCAACATATAGGTGAAATGACAGTTTTTAAGTGGTCTAAAAGAATAATAAGAAAACATGGTAATATTGTTTTGAATTTTGCTATGCAACATATTCTTGACAAATCAATGTTTTTGAAATATACAGCTTTAACAAAATGGATTTTTAATAAAATAGTAAGTTCAAAACAAAAGTTGTAACCAATTTTCATATTTGCAGGACAATATAATTGTCCTGCATACATGTAAATAGTGATAATCCAACTGCAACATGAAGATTATCAGGTCAACATTACCTGGTGACATCTACAGGTTCTTTAATCTTTGTTGCTAGAAGATGCAATTTAAGGTAATTTAGGTATCTTCTGCAAAATACTTTATAACTTCAATTCAAAATCAACAGACTCTGTCTGTTGATTTTGAATTGAAGTTATAAAGTAGGTTGCATCAAGACATGGCTAATTATAGACAGAAAAAAGCCAAGACAGATAGTTCAAGCAATTGAGAGGCAAATGTTTAAATGACTGGGGCTGCATGGGTAAATGGCGGGAATATGTCTTTACATATAAAAATGTAAAGAAATTATTCTTTTCAAGGTTCCTAAAAGGGCTTAAAATTGAATTTGCTGGAAAAGCAATTATCATATTCAGATAGAGCTAAAATATGGCATAGAATGGTAGCCAATGTCCACTTTAGCCTATTTGTTGGCCAACTAGGCTATAAGAACTGCTCCATATTTAGACCTACTGCTGGTTCTGTCAGGGAGACTGGGATGTAATTTTAATGGTAGTGATTATAATTTTGGGAGATGAAATTTAATTGGGAACATAATTTTATATTTCTTTCTATCTATCTGATTTATGTCCTAGCCAATCCTATAGGCCTAAGTTTAGGCTACCCAATAGCCTAGCCTCATTGTCTCCAAACCGAGTAATCCTAGCATATTGTCTAAGACGATGCAGAAATATGAACAATTAGCCTACCAGGAACCCCAAGTCTTTCATATCTTCCAAAGTAAGAATTTTCTTGACAATTAAACTTGTTTTAATCTTTTAAGTGTTTGAAATTGTACACATAGTTGCTTGGTTTCTGGCAGAATGTATAGCCCGAACCGGCATAATCACTAGCACAACTAGCCCAAAAATAGTGAACGCTGTTTAACCTTATTATGCCCTATTATAGAGCTAATATGGGTAAAACGAAAAAAAATTAAGTCGGCATAACAGATAACCTTCACATAAATATAGATCATAAGTAAATTAAGTGCCTTGTGAACAAACAAAAATTACCACCCCTCCCCGTATGCTGTCGTAAAATTGACTAGTCCTAAAAAGGCAGATTGTCCTTGACACACTCGGTTTATTGCATGTATGATATGATCTTATTGAAAAACAGTGTTATGTAAACTTAAAAGAATGCCTAGTAACAAACAGAAAGTTCACCTCTGCACTATCTTCTTCTAAGATTTTAGCTTACCATTGGTGAATTTATCAGATAAATATGCTTCATAGGCTCAGGGGTGATAATTAATAATAGGCACTACCCACTAAGTGGCTGTTTGTTTCTAGCAGTGAGAGAATAACCTTTATTTCATTTTTTTTCTTTCAGTAAAGCGCTAGTCAATTTTATGACGGCAGAAGAAGAGAAGTGATAATTTTGCTCGTTTTAAGTTTCAACTTAGTTCTATCAGCCCATTTAATCCTTCAGACGTATATACCTTAATAATATGCATTATTATGTATTTAATCTTTATCCATTACGTTCAAATCCTAGAGTAACAGAAAATCAGACTGAAACTATTATTACAGAAAGGCTTATGGTTACTCAAGGCTAAAATAGGTGTAAACTCAGGAAAGGTCAAAAGGGTTAAGGAAATGTCAAAGCTTTCATTCAAGACCTCAAAAATTCTCGCATCTTCGCAGTATTTTTATTGGATGGGGGGGGGGGCAAGAGGGGTCCATATCCAGATAGTCAAGGGGTGTGGGATATATATTACTTTTTTCTCCATATTATTAGGGGGCAACTACCCTCCTCCAAACGACTTCCTCGTCCTCTTATGACTGGGATGGACAAAGCAACTGAAAACCCATTTTGTTTCTATCTTTTCTTTTGACATAATTCATCTCACTGAAAATGTGCTCCGCAAAAGCTATATATATATATATATATATATATATATATATATATATATATATATATATATATATATATATATGATTGATTTATGATTTTGATTTCTCAAATCATTGAAGGTCCGGCTCGTTCACTCTCTTATAATCCCCACTGCTATGCATACAAGTAAACCATGGACTATCAAAGCTAATGACGAAAGGTGAAACTCTATATTTGCAACAAAACGTCTCCGTCGTATAACAGGGATCACCTACATCGACCTAGCATCCGAAGAAGGTCCCTGCAAACTCCTCCACTGCTCATACACTATTATGGACCGAATTAGAAGTCAGCAACTCCGCTGGCTTGGTCATATCCAAAGAATGTCATTAATTCAACTCCCCAAAATCATGTTTGAAGGAGGGGTATATGGCACACGACCTCGTGGCCGGCCTCACAAGAGATCGTACGACAACTTCAATGGCCAGAACCTCCCCCAACTCCTGCGTCTTGCACCAGATAGAACCGAATACCGTCGCCATATTCAAAGACTAATCAGAGGAGAAGAAGCCCCAATACAGCCACAAAGGCCGGATGGGCTATAAGTCAAGTATATCATATATAAATTTATAATATATATATATATATATATATATATATATATATATATATATATATATATATATATATATATACGCTTCAGCTGAGGGAGTGGGCACCATGGCTAGGGTTTTGCATTCTCTAATCAGGCTTTTTTGGCTCATATTTGAGTTGGGCTAGAGGCGGTGTAAATATTTTTTCCTGGACACCACCTACCCTATGAACGGCTTTGTGTACAGTTACAATTAAGCTAGATAACTTTATCTTAATTTATCTCTGACTGCAAGTACCTTCTCCTTGATTGAATTTTGAAACTAACAAAATCCACCTTGTCAGCTTGGCTACTTTTATTGTGATTGGATAACATTCAGAATACGAAGTTTCATTGTATTTTTCATTAACTTTTCAATCTGAATTGGTAATAAGGACGCATGTCTTGCTTTTAGAAGTCGGAAGTGAAGGCTCACAAAAAAAGGTGTCAATGATATGCGTATTTATTATGTTTTTTGGAACCGTAAATGGTCTGCATACTTTTATTTTCAAGGAATGGTGATGAAGATATGGGGGTGGGGTACCCAAAAATGAGAAACGAGAAGGGGTTAACCGCATTCCAAGACACATTATAATTATATTGTGGTCCAAGACTCCAAAAAAGGTAAATGACCAAATAGATATAACAAACAGGATTTTTTTGTTTCACGCAAATTCAATTTCTAGTCCAAAATTAGCAAGATTTTAAACATTACAGCCCAAAAACCCACCCCGTGGGTTTTTAGTGACTTCTCCAACAAGGTTGAAAATTTAATAGCCAAATTGGCGGGATATAGCCCAACCTGGTGACACAGCCGGCGCAACGCAATTTACTCTGCACGAAGCCAAAAAATCCAAAACGAGTTCTTGGAGCAAATTTTGCTGCTTGTCACAGCTAGGTGCTATTCAATACCATATCTATGTGCATGCCCTTCCTAAATTTTCTAAAATAAAAAAAACACGGAAGCTATTAAGCGCTTAGACAAAGAAAAAAGCTATCTCTATAGTCAGAGTCAATTTACAAACGACCACTTTCAAGATAATATAATATGATAATATCAAGTTTGGTATTTATGCAAGATTCAAAACTATAGACAGTTTTGGGAAATTAAGCTTAATATTAAAGACGTAACATAAAGACTTTACTTATTGTACTAAGTTCTGGATAGCTTTTTAATCCTTAATAAAATCACTTACTGTACCTAAATTCAGGTGCATACATAGCACACATACACATTGTATGTAATACAGTTTGCTCTTAAAGTGGTTAATATTTATTCTTTGGCGTTGAAATTGGTATCCCAGCCGGACATATAAGAAAATGATTTTGGGTGTCAACGAGGTCTGTAAATTAACCCATATTAATTAACACAGTTTCTTATGTGAAACTTTCGAAATGTTGTAGAAGTTGTTCTACGTGTATCTATGTATTAAAAAATAACTAATATTTTACTCTGAAGTAAAACTGTTGTAATTTTGAAAAAATTGACCGGTCGATAAGGATCCACGAGATCATACAAGATTAAAGACTTAAAAATCAATATGTTTAGAGAAACTCGTTTTGTCCACACTTGTTGATATTCTCAATATTAAAGGTGAAAATATGCATTGAGATGCTTTTTGCTACACAATTAGAGATTGATACCGGAGCATAATACATTTTTTTAAGGTTGTGGGACTGTTTTTGATGGACAGCAGTGTGACTGTTTTAACACTTGCCGGTGTGTCTGATACAGAGAACAATTCTCAGTAACGATGCAATGAAGCCTTCGAAAATGGAGCACAGCTCATCAAGAGTATATGCTGACAAAATGAAAGCCCTTTTTATCTTTTTATCTATGTTTAAAGAAAAATTAGAGACAAGATGATTCATAACATAAACACTTGCGTTATCTTTTTCATAGAACTTTGGTGGCTTATGAACTTTCTATAATAAATCTTCACAAATAGCAAAGTCGGGAAAATCACAGACAACTGGAGAGCAGCCTATTCTACCAGCTATAACGGAGGTCTTCGTCAATATAATGCACAAGCCTGCATTTGATATTTTAAAAAGAATTTCTTTTGAGCAATATTACCGTTTTGAGACAAATATACAAGATGGGTCATGACGTGGAAAACACTTTATGCAATTTCTGATATAAAAACAGATTGTTCTCTCCATTGGACGAGTCGGCCTTACCCGGCAACGAGACTCTGTTGTTAGAGTGTTTTGTATGTACTAAGGGTGCTCAGTAGCGCTACCAAAGTCAAACCCAAAGTGGGCTCTATACGTTATTATTCTTCTTTTTTTTCTCCAAGACATTTTATACAGAAGGAGTTTTTGTAAAAGCTTCGGAGGTAGCTGATTCAATTGGAAATTAAAACTTCTAGTGCCTTTTTTAATAGTCAAAAGTAATCGGACGGCATGACTCACTTTTTATTTCCCCATATATATCTGATAAAAATTTTGAGATTAGCCAATATGCTCATGATAGTTGAAAGGTTAAATAACTATGCCTTTGGGGTGACACGGCCCTTGGAGCAAGAGCTGTAAGCTATGGAATTCACCTATTGTTTACATACATTATTTGTTGTTTGTAAGGGGGGGGGCCTTTTTGATCTTTGGAGTTCAAAGAGGCAAAAGGGTTTTAAGGCGAACCTTTCAGGGAATGTTGAGGGGAGCGTTGAACTAAATAAAAACAAAAAAATATGCATGTAAGTTGCCAAAAGAACATATCCCAGGAACCGCTTAGGGTGTTAGATTGGAACGCTCAAGTAATGATGAAGGGAAGTTCAAATGACCAATAGGCAATATGTTTCCTCTTCTACTACTAATATTGCTACTGCTGCTACTACTTCGACTGCTACTACTACTGCTACTGCTAAGACTACTACCAAGGCTGTGGATATTAAAGTAAAAATTCCAGGGAGTGTTTAGGGGGAAATTGAACTAAATCAAAGTAAACAATGTGCATGCAGGGAGCCAAAAAGGCGTATCAGTAATATCCTAGGAGCGGCTTAGAGCGCAAAGTTGAAGCTTACAGGGTAAGTCAAGGGAGACATTGAACTAACTGAAAGGTACTATGTGCACATTACTGGTACTACTTTTACTGCTACTACTACCACTTTTACTACTATCAATAATACCACCGCTACTGCTTCTACAAGTACTAGATGAGAAGTTTAACTAAAATTAAACATGTTATGCACATGCAGATTGTCAAAAGTAAGTACGAGCAATATCTCGGGAACAGCATAGAGCATTAAGTTGACACTTTCAGGGTATGCTTCTACTACTACTAATACTACTACTGCTACTATTATTACTACTATCAATCAACAGTGGAATCAATCAACAGTGATATAGACAGAGATGAAACACCTTTGTCTATATTTATAGATATTTGCAAAGCATTCGATACAGTTGATTTTCAAACTCTGCTAAGTCGGATGGAGTCGTTAGGTGTACGCCGCAACTGATGAAAGTAGTTTGAAAGTTAACTCAAAGGGCGATCCCTCAAAATAGTGTTGAATGATGTGGGCTCAGCAGCATTTCCAATGACATGTGGATTACCACAAGGATCAGTGTTAGGTCCGCTGCTTTATCTCATCTATGTTGATCTCATGCGTCTTTATTTGAAAGATAAGTGTCTTATCTCGTTTGCTGATGATACCGTTTTAACTATGTTTTCCTCATCTGTGAAGGACCTGGTGAGAAAAGCGAATCTCGCATTGGAAAGGCTGGAGATTTTCACTTCATTAAGTCTATTGTGTGTAAATGTTCGCAAGACATTTTTACTGATGTTGTGTAGAGTTGGTACACCACTGGATGTGTCTGGCCAGGTAACTTTATGTGGTAATCTAGTTCAGCAAGTTGATCATCTCCGCTACCTTGGTTTTTATCTTGATTGCCATCTGGTATGGAAGTGTCACAGTGACGCAATTTCATCAAAAATGGCCCGTGGGGTAGGAATACTTCGACGTCTGCAGCACTTTCTCCTTTAATATTATTCGTTGGTTTATTCATATATCTCCTACGGTTACCTCCAATGGAGAAGTAACTTCTTATGCAGCTATAAAAGAGTGCAATCTCTACAAAATAAAGCTTTTAGAACAATCGGTAGGTATGTCTAGGATGTATATGACGCATGTCCTTGTTTTAGGTACCTGAAGCTCCTCAATGTAGGTCAGATAAGAGACTATCAAGCTGCAGTATTTGTGTTTCAGTGTAAGAATGGCTTAACCCCTGATGTTCTTAAGAATTTTTGCCAAATTAATAATGACGTGCATAATTATGGAACTAGGCAAAGTGAAAATATAGTTGTTGATTTGCGTCATGGTACCAGGTCTTCATTTTTTTCATATTCGTATTCGTATTCCTTTAATCAAATAGCTTTCGTAGCAAACAAAACTGAACGCTAAATTATGCTATTTTACAGTCGTTTAAGAAAAAAAAAATATCACTTATTTAGTACACTAACAAAATATGGTACGAAGGAATTTGCAAATCTCATCGTTCGGCACTTGACGGGTTGTAGTCTGTTCTGATGCCTGGTGAGTTTGGGGGTCGGTTTGGTTGGAGGAAGAATTGAGCGATGTTTCTCGCTTGAGATGAGTGATTTCCTGAATCTCATTATCAAATCGTGTCTTCGGGCGAACAAAGTGGGCAAACTCATATCCACAAGGGAATGCTCGTAACTCTCATACCTGAGTCCAAGAACTATTTTAGTAGCACGTTTTTGAACGTCTTCTAGTTCCTCTGACATGTAGGCAGTGTTTTTTGCTTGGGGACCCCAGACAGGACAACAATATTCAAGGATTGGCCTGATATATGCCGTGTAAGCCAGTAAGAGTTGACGATCTGAGAAACCCAGCCTTCGCATACTCGCTAGACTTTGGATTGAGTAGTGTCCTTTGCGCACGATATTGTCTACGTGCAGTTTAAACGAGCAATCGCTTGTAAAAGTCACGCCTAGTATTGTTGCGGACAAAACAGTTGGGAAGGGAGCATCTGGTATTGTAATATCTCGTTTGAGCGGCTTGAAGCGTATAACTTTCGATCTCTGCTCGTTCAGTTGCAGGCTATTAGATTTACACTGGTCAAAGAAGTCCGAAAAAAGTGTTGGTTCGAACTGCTGTTTTGCTACTGCGTTTTCTACTATGTATTTGAGAAGCGAAGACAAGTCGTCAACGAACTTGAAACGATCCTCAAATTCTACAAGGATTTTATTGATGACTGCCAGGAATAAAAGGGTTGTTTCTCAACTTGTTCCCCTCCGATACTTCTCCTACGGCATGGAGATTGCATCGTTTTTTGATCATTATTTTGAGCTCTGAGTTTAGCCACGGCTTATCTGTTTCAGAAACCAAGCGCATTTTTACAGGAAAGAATTCGCTGTATTTTTGTTGCAGAGTCGAATATAGTGTCTCGACCTTTTCATCGATGTCAGTTATAGCACAGATTGCGGCAAAATCGAAGTTCTCAATCCATCTCCCAAAGGCTTGGAAGGAGTTTTCACTCAGTGGTGTGTATAGTATTCTAGTCTTTTTTGGTTTAGGTATACAGTTTCTGTTCTTCGACTTCCAGCATAAAATGTTGTGATCAGATTTTGCAAGTGGTCCTAAGGAAAATGGCGGTTCATAGTACGCTTCAAGATTTTTCAGTATGAGGTCCAGTATGCTTCCACTTTTATGAGTGGGAACATCGACAACTTGTTTAAGGTTCAACACACGTGAAATCCATTTTTTGTCGGTTAAGTTGAAGTCTCCTGCTATGATAAATGCTGGATTGCTGTACTGTTTCCGAAAACTGTCAACTTGATATTGCAGATACGTCACTAATTCTCGCCTATTACGCGTACCTTCTGGATAGTATATCGCTGCTATTATGATGCATGAGTAAGTCCTTGGTAGCCCCTTCGGCTTGCACCAGAGCCAGATTGTCTCGTGGCACGAATCTGAGGGGATACCAAGTTTTTTGCATGGTAAGTCTTCGCGGCAATAGATTCCTACGCCAGCTCCACGTCGGTTGTCCTCTCTATCGCGTCTGGTATTAAAAAAGTTCAGATATCCTTTGATTACACCCGTTTCGGTTGGTAAGGTTGCCCCTGCTACTAGGGCTAAAATTTGGTAGCGTATTGTTACTGATGCGTGTTGGTAAGATTGGTACTCTGAATTCAGTGACAACTGATATTTGTTATTAAAGAAATAAAATGAAATTATTCTAACTCTAATTATAATAATTCTCAACCTCTTCTAGGTCTGTTGTCTAGTATCCAATGGGTCTGCTTGTTCAATCCACCAATTTTTACTGAAAAAAAGGATTTAGTTAATTCTAGGCTATCTAACGTTTCAAATTGAAATAACTACACTTGGATGATCAGACTGACTTGGGCACTGGTGTAATTAAAGTTCTTTGCGTCAAATTATAGTTCCTAGGAATAACCTTTTTATCAAATCTCAATGGTTGTATAAGTTAAACCAAGTTTAGAGTTTATAACCTGAAAGGAAAGTTGATGTTATTCGGAACTCTGATAAACTACAACTTTCTAGAGAAAAATGGATCTTTAGACCAAAGAGATTGGAAATCTTAATGTAGCAATTTAATTCTTCCTTTATTCCCCATCCATTGTGTATAAACATCAGGCCTGCCTTTATAAATTGTTAGCACGGGATGAAATGCTAAAGTGGCTAAAAGAAGAAACCGACTCACTCTTTTGTATAAAGTCAGAGAATTCACTAGGGGGGGAGTATTGTAGGGTCCTATCACTCCATTCTTTTTATATATAAGATTTTAGTAAACGCTCGGTAAATTTCAAAGGTCACTAAGCTGGAAAAAGGAGGCAAAAAGGGCTCTTTGATTTATTCTTTAAGGTCAAGGAGTTTATGTGGTGCTCAAAACTTCGGTTATTCCCACGTTCCAATTTCTAAAGCGATCCAATCTTATTTATCTTCTAATCTTTATGAATTGCTGTATTTTGCTTATGGCCCTCAAGCCTGTCCAAACAAACGTATTCTAAAGCACTAAATCATAGTCAAATGTCTTACCTTAGTTTCAGAACTATTTTTTATTCTTGTCTTGTATATGTGTATTAAATTTGTATCCAGGTGACAGAAATATCTTAGAGAAGGTTTACTGATTATCTTAATTTTATTTTCAAAGGGAAATTCAGAACGACATTGGCAGCCAATCTTAATTACAAAGAAAACACTTACTCGTTGTTAGTTCCAAAAAAGACTACCCCCTTTCTGTCCCCGAACCATTATTACAAGCTTTGTCTTATTTTGTCAGTCTTGTCTCCCATTGGCGAGAGACCCGTTTTGTAACAATTCCTCTTTTTGTAACAAGGCTAATAATAGTTCTTTGTTCAAAATGTTGGGTTCCGCTTTCCCTATTCAAAAACGCTGTTTTTGTTCTATATCTTGTCTATATCTTTTATATATTTTTGTCGCTTAATATTCTAACCATTGACCTCTGGTTTGAAGCGGTCCGGTTTATTTGCATTTTATGGACCTTGTTGAATCAAGGGTATTTTTATTCAAATCTGATTTCACAAAGTTTGGTTTGTTTTTCTTACACAAAGAAAATTAATGCTTTGCTTCTTTAGCCACTGCTCAAAAGTCATAGTAAAGCTTTGCTATTTTTACAATTTAGTCAGGTTATGATAGCTTTCTCACAGGTTGTCATATCCCAGCATTCAGTAATTACTGCTAATGGTGCGAAGTTTATGCGCAAGACAAGTTCTAATTCATCAACCTTGTTCGTTAGGGACCGGAATTTGCAAAGAATCAGGTTTGGAAGATATGTCTTGGCATACAGCGTTACAGGTTTCATTGCGGGAGGGGAACTATTCGAGGGGAGGGGGTCCACAGGATTATCAGGAGAGTAAGGTGAGAGTAGGTTTCATTTTCAATGAAACACCTGAGTCCATCAGTATGGAATGCGCTACCATTGAGCATTATAGTAGCGGAACATGCACCTCAATTTAAAAAGAATTTAAAAGATTAATTTTTGGGGGGAATTTTGTTAAATTTTATTAGGGCTGGTAGGATGGGTAGGGGAGGAAGAGGAGCTAGAGAGGTAAAGGTGGGCTGGGAAGGTAAGGGTGGGTTGGGGCTAAAGTAAGGTTGGAAGGGTAGGGTGGAGGAAGGGAGAGGGAGTTGAGTATAATGAGTGATGGAGATTGGATTTGTTATTATTAATTTTCTTTCATATTTTATTTATATAATATTATTTTTAATTCAGTTATTTATTTATTTTATGTTTATTTTTTTATATAGGTTATAGTTTATCTATTTTTGATTTATTTATAATAGTTTTAATTAAATTGCTGAGGTTTATGTAAATAGTTGAGTTAATAGGTAAGTACTTACGTGGACTTTCGCGCGATCGCAAACCTTCATAGGTTTTCTCCAGCGTGAAAAAGTTGTTTAATTTATTTATTTGTTTGTGAATGTGGATTAATAAACTTATGAACTTATGAACTTACTACAACTACTACTGAGGCTAAGGGCATTAAGGTGAAACTTTCAGGAAACATTTAGGGGGACGTTGAACTAAATCAAAACACACTATGTGGATATAGGTTGTTGAAAGGATATCTCACAAAAACCTTAGTAGCGGCTTAGAATATGTTTTGAAACTTTCATGACATATTGAGAAGGATGTTGAATTAACCATAAGGCACCATTTGTATACTACCATTATTGCTACTACTATTACAGCTATTACTTTTTACATTGCTGAGGCTAAGGTTATTAACGTAAAAGTAATTTCTTAGACCACATTGGCATGTCATTATATAAAAAGAAAACGAAAAAAAAAAGGTTTTTCTTTAAGGCCAAACGAAAATACTGAAAAAACCACACAAAGCGAATATTTTGAGAGGACAACGACCTCTCTTCTTCAGTGCAAATAAAAAAAAAATGTATTTAAGGAAAATGCCAAAAAAAAGACAAAGAAGAAAATAAAGCAAACGCGGAAAGTCAATGCGAAAGTCAATGTAGTTGTTCACTATTATCTGTCGAGGGCAGTTCAAATTTTGGATTCTGTGCAAATTGCGGATTTTGGTAAATGACTCACTTTATGGTTGTTAGGTATTTGGTTCTAATTCTTCTAATTTTGGCTTTTATTGGATTATATACATCTTTTAATTTTGTTTTTTCATTGGTGTTTATTTAGCTTCTTTTTGGTTTTCAGGGAATGTTGAGGGAAATAATTCTACCGAATTTTGAGGGGACGCTAAACTAAATCAAAAGACACTGCATGCTTGCAGGTTATCAAAAGGGCACATCAGCTATATTTCAGGAATAGCTTAGAGCATTAAGTAAAACTATCAATGCATGATGGGGAAATTATGAACCAACAACAAAAGCATAATGTTAATACTAATACTGCTACCGCTATTAATACTACTACAGCTGTCACAACTATGACCCCCATTGCAGTTTTTGTTACTATAAAACTAAATCAAAGGGTGCTATGTGCTTGCTGGTTGTCAACAGATTGGATATAGGGGAGTTACATTGGGAATTTTAGAGCGTGTTATTGAAGATGCTGAAGAAATCAAAAGCCACTATGTCGATCTAAGTTTGTATCCAAGTATGAGGGTATTAGATTGAATCTTCCAGAAGTACTATAGCTACTACTGCAACTTTTACTACAACTGCTACTACTGCAACTACTACTTATGCTAATACTATTACTGTTACTATTACTACTACTACGATTACAACTACTACTACTACTACTACTACTGCAACTATTTTGACTGTAACTGTGAATATTTACGACTGCGACTGCTAGCATTTGCGACTATTTACGACTGACTACTTGCTACTGGGACTCCATTTACTTTTAACTGCAACTGTAAGTATGTGGAACTGCAATTGTGACAACATGGGACTGCGACTGCAAAAACTAATCCCGTCTGCAGCTACTTACGACTGTGACTTTAGGTACTTGCAACTGCGACTGTAAATACTTGATAAAATAACTGTGACTACTAATGACTGTGACTACTTGTGACCACTACTTCGTCTTCTTCGAATTACGACTGTGGCTACTTGCAACTGCAACTACTGTTACTACTAGTAATATGCTACTACTACTACCTCAACTACTACAGCAACTACTATTACTAGTTCTGCTACCACTACTGCTACTACTACTACAACTACTACTACTACTGCTTCTACTACTACTACTATTACTACTACTACTATGACTACTACTACTACTACTACTACTACTACTACTACTACTACTACTACTACTCCTACTAATAATAATAATAATACTAATACCACTACTACTACTAATACCACTACTACTACTACTAATACTTCTACTACGAATTATACTGGTACCAAGTCAAGCTCAAGACATGCCAAGACTTGCACTAAGGAAGTAGGAATGTATCAATTATTGTGATTTCTGTTTGTTTTGGGATTTCTTTATTTACTGGTAGTGATTTATGGAAGTTTTACGCTTTGTAATTTGTTTATGCTCATCTTTAGTTTAGTCTACCTCTTCACTTTTCTTTGAAAAACTTCTTTCGTGGAAGAAAATTTTCAAAAGTGACAGTCTTTTTCATTCGCTAAGATAAAAATATCTAAAATCTTTTCCGTTTTTCTCTATAAGAATCCAGATTTGACTTACAATTTATATTTCGTACAATATTTTGCATCAATAGTGGTACTACTACTATTGCTAATACTACAAAAACTGCTACTTCTTATATCTCAGGAAAAACTCAGGGGAATTACGTTGGAACTTCAGGGTATGTGCTTGGGATGTTAAACAAAATCAGGAGACACTCCGTGCATCGAATTTTGTCCAAATAGTATGTCTGTAACGGCTAAGGGTTTTAATTTAAAATTTTCAGAACATTTTGAATAGGAAACTGAACTAGATCAGAATAAACTAAGTGCATTTAAGGTTGTCAAAACGGTGCATCTGCGATATCTTGGGAAAGGTTAAGGGAATTAAGCTGCAACTTTCAGGGTATATGGAGGGCGGGGTGACTTATTAAGCTGTTCTTATGCTCAAAGTCAACATGTTGTGAAGCTTTATTTATTGTATTTGGGGGTTGTAGTCTTAGATGCCTTTATTCTCCCTTTATAGGGGAGATAAACTCTGGCCCTAAGGTAATTGAACTTTGGTAGCGTGCCTTAGGCTATGACCGAACCAATGAGGCGTACCGACTGAGTATGTTCGAGAGGCTAAAAATAGATCGTAGAGAGTTCGTCTAAAATACAATACTTTTTTTCATTTATCAGATAATAAAATTGGATATATTCTGGCTACTGGGACTGGCTGTCCCAAGTAGCCCACAAGTCTCAAGAAAACAACAATTAAATATAAATTAGACACTTACGATTATAAAGAAAGGTCCCAAAGTATTGCTAAAACAACGGACCACAGGTCAGTCCGGCATATAGTTTGTAAGAGATTTTTCCTTCCGATAAAATGTATCTTTTATACATTTTTATCAACCACACCTTCCCACGTAAATGCTAGGAAGTGGTAATTTCTTAATTTCCCGTTAAACAGAGCTTAGCAGGATATGTTTTTTTTATCTTAATAAAAAGTGGTATTTCCAAACTTCATATTTGCGTCATATATATTTTTACTAAATTAATAATTAACTAATATTAGTAAGCTTTACCACAATGCTCCCCATTTAAAGAAGAATTGTCCCAATTCTCAATATTTTACTTTTAAAACAAATTAATTTCGTTTAAAGCTTTTTTGCTGCCATCTTTGGGTAATTTTGTGCATCTACCCTCAATGGGTTTCCTTTGGGTTATGTTTCTGGTCCATTTTAGGCCATGTTATTTTTTTTTTTTTTTTTTTTTTTGTCGAAGGATTTAAATTTTAAATTCATCCTTTTTTATATTTTTATATGTCTCTAGGACAAACAATTACTCTTTCATCCTCTTCATATGCATCTTCTGTTTTACTTGACCCCAAGCGGCTTGTACATTATATTAGTGGCTTTTCTTAAATTAAATTTATATTAGAATAGTTTTATGAATTTTTTTTAGTTTAAGTTTAATTCCCATTAATAATTTAATTTATCTGTGTGATGTGGTTGATATACCGTATATTTTTTTTTGTTTTAGGAATGCCTTGGGTAAATCACATATAACATTATTGATTTTAAAAAATTTTCACATATATTTTTTTTCAGCAAAAAGCATTTTCACATATTTCCATACATAAGCCATTTGGCTATATATCACATATTCTAGGCCTAAATTAAGTTCTTTTTTTTATCTCACTTTCGATGATTTTGTAGTTCTGTAGTTTCCAAATATCAGTTGATCAAGTATGGTTTGGTTTCTGATGGTATTAGGATATAATTGAACTGGCTTTGAAATTTTCTACTTTCCAAAAATGCGTCAAAGAAATGATTGAGAAATGGGTCCAAAAGGATGTTATGAAAAATTTGATTTCCAAAAAAAAATTAGCTAAGGCTGTATCTAAAATAAATATTCACATTAGTATACATATAAAGCATATATTTTTACATACATAGTAGAATGAAACACTCAGCATTCGAAAGTTAATTACTTTCTTTCTCCACTTTTTTTTAATCACTCCAAAAATAATATCCCGCTTAAATTGAAACATATACCAAAAAAAATTATTAATACTTTGACTCGAGGTCAAACATTATCATATAACAATAAATCACTAGTTAAAATTTAAAGTAAATTCAAACAGCGTATATATAAATAAGCATTGTATAATAACTTACACAATTATGTTAAGTAGCAATTATACTTTAAAGCATCAAGCATTCTTTTTTTTTTTTTTTTTATTATTATTATTTTAAACGTCGATTTTTCGCAAAACAACTTAAAAAGTGGTATAACTCTTTTTTTTCCTTCCGTAAACACTTGAATTGCGAATTTATTTACATTAGTAACAAGTATTGCTGTGACACAGTAATAAAATCGCTTCAAAACAATAATCGATTTCTCTTTTATTTTCATGTTCTTGAAAACATAGTGACAATCGAATTGTCTGCGGTTGTAGATAAGTTTTTTTTTTTTTTTTTTTTTTTTTTTTTTTTTTACGATAGATTATGGTTTCGTGCAGACAGGGTTTCTTATATCCTTCCCTCTGGGGTTTGATGTTTCCTATAATACCAATATTTAAAAACATATATAATCAATCCCATAATAATTAAAGCATTTATGGTTGTCAAAACCCTGAGACAAGTTTTTTTTTTTTTTTTGTATAATACTAGGTTTAACTGTAGTAATACACATATTAAAGGTTTATTCTTTTCTAAAAGAATATATATCTTTTTTTTTCAAAATTATATTCAACAATATAATAAGTTTGAAAAAGCTTGAGATGGAATTTTCTGACTTTTTACATTCTTGTTGTGCCCTTACCTCAGTAATGTCTATTTGGTGCTTGATCACCATAAAAAGCGTCTGGTAGGTTCAACAGCAGTTTTCCTTGTGATTCTGTTCAATCTAATAGGTTTATTAAGAACACTAGACACAACAATATATTATGTATATCTAAACTTTTTATTTTTAGCTAAAATCTTCCCAGAGGCTCTTCCCTTTATTAAAAAGGTGGTTCCTTTCCAAGGAATATATCCTTATCTCCATATTTTTTTTTTTTTTTTTTTTTTTTTGTTAAAATTTTAATTAAGTTTTGCCTTGCATTTGCTAAATTTTCTTTATTAATAAAAATGTACGTTTATAATATACTGATTCCCACAAATTTGTGTGGTTTTTGTAGCAGACATATATTCCATGTCTGCGGTATTTTACCAAAAATTTGTGCCTATGTCGAGCTAAAGTTGCTCAGAGATAGGGTTTATCTTTTCTTGGCTTCCCTATAATTTTTTTTTGAATATATAATTCGTGTCTGGAATTTTCCTCAGTTTAATTTGCGCTTTTGTTTAATACAGTCATTGAGTGTAGTTTGTCCCTTTTGTGATATTTTGGATATTACTCTGTTCTACAAGTGTATGAGTTTAGTGCTTGTATGAAAGACAGTGGCGCCATTTCTTCTAGCACGACGTACTCCACACAAACACTCGGCCCGAACCTCCTCCAAAGTTTGACTTTTTTTTTTATCTATATTTGGTGAGCTTGGTGGATTCCCCCTAATGACAACTCTTAGCATTTTTTGTTTTCAAATGCAGTTCTGTCATTGTTGTTATTCACCTGCAATGTTGTCACCCTGTAATTTCTGTCAATGGCTTGTAGTGAATTTATTTATTATGTGAAATTAATTACACCCGAGAAAAACTTTGCTTCACGCTATGCTATACTTTTTAAATTGTGCCCGTTTTATCTACGTTTTCTTGTTTATACCTATTTTCCTTATTAGTAAGTGTTTAATTTATTATATATTCTACTATTTATAACAAGATCACAGCTAGCTTTTACATGTAGTCGACTTAACGTAAACTCTTGCTGTTTTTCCTACTATAATTATTTTAAAATTTTCTAAAACCATTTTTTTTTTCTTTTTTTTTGAATTATCCCCCCCGAAAAAAAAATAATTTTTTTTTCAATATGCATATCAAAAGAATTGCATTTTAATGCTGATTCTAAATATGTATAATTTAATTTGGTTTACTACCCCCATTTAAAAGTTACGTGGCCTTACTTATTTCCCTTTTTCTCTGAATTGAAGCCTAATTCGTTTTGTCAATTTCACCGCTCGCGAAGTCTTATCTCGTATTGGAAACAAAATGTGTTGCAGGAACCCACGATGTCACTTCCGATCGGAAATAATAATTTGACTTTGGAATGTGACGTTCATAATTTTTACTGGCGATATGTATTTGAAGGAAACTTAATGTTATCTATGTACCGATTAAAAAAATATAGATATTTATTTAGTGGCTTTTATGCTCGTTTGATTTTTATTTAAAATATATTTTTTTTTTGTTATTATTGTTTTATTCAAATATTAATCTGCTGGGTGCTGTGCTTGTTCTGCCTTTCTCCGTTTCTTGGTCCGAGTTTTGGACTCCAAATTTTTGCTTTTCTACTTTATACTATTTGCAAGTTTTTCCGTGATTTCTATAGTGTGGTTTGAAAGGCCGAGTGCTGTTTTGTCGCCTCGTCAAATATCTTAAATCGTTGTTACTCTTGACGTTTGGCCTTCTTCATGAGTGTTTTAGTGACTTGTGCTGCTGACAAAGGAACTTCTTCCTGCCCCTTCGGTTTCTTCACTGTTCTCCATAATTTTTCGCTCAAAGAAGGTTTTCTTGACGATGGCCTAGGTTTAGCTATATCAATTTCTGTCGAAGAATTTTTTGTGTCACATTATGTTAGCTAGCGTCTGGTAGATGGCGTTTGTTCCAAAAGCCATTTTTGTGCTACGACTGTAGGTGAGTCTAGCGTATTAAAATCAGATACTTCTTTGGTTTCTTTCAATTTTTCTTCCTCTTTGGATTTAACCTCTGGTTTATTATGTCTTAAACCCGTAGGTTGTGTTTGAGGCTCTTCTATTTTGCTTACATCGCTTGTATCCGATGTATATTGAACTTTTTTTTTTTTTTTCTTGTTTGTTGTGGAAAGTTTACAGCCAAGTCTGTGCTAAGTATTCCTTCCACTTCTCCCAACTGTTGTGGTCGTTAAAAAGGTCATAAAATTCATATGGTCTTTTTATCTTCTTCTTTTTAACAGCAGGCGGGATTTTCAGTAAAACTATTTAGCCCTTTTCCTTTTGCTTCACTCTGTGGGCTACAGAGCTACTGGCTTGATTGCCTCATATTTATTATATATATTCAGATATCTTTCAGTAGATCTTTTGACTCAAGGAGTTCGAATATAAGATGATAGATGTCGATTTCTATGCTCTGTGTGCAGGTATAGTTGGCTAGGCTCTTGGCAGATAGTGGGATTTTGTGGTGTTTGAAGTATTTTAACAGTTTACAAAGCAAGGTATGTTGTGCAGACGTCATCATATTACATTCAAATAGACAATGGTCAATTGTTTCATTATTCATATTACAATGCCTGCAAAGAGGGGACAGGGGAATTGAGCCACTTGAATTAGAAAGCTTATATGAGAATGCAAGGAAATTTAGTCCATTTGTTCCAGAACGAATTCTATGATAAATTTTAGAAAGATGCTTATTGGGAAAGGGGGAAAGGATAGGATTAATCTTATTAAAATTAATATCTGATAGCCTCCATCGGTAAATATCTCTAATTGGGATTGGTCTCCCACTTGGCTGGTCAATATTTAGAGCATTTTTTGCTATTTCATCAACCTGATGATTACCACTTATGCCAGAGTGGCTAGGAATGTACTGAAAGTAAGTTTTTATGCCACTTGAAGCAAGATTATCAATAATACTGAGACAATGATAAGTGTCAATGTCCAACTTATATTGAGGAGCTGAGGCCAGCAACTCAAGGCTTGATAAAGAGTCGGAATAGATGATAATATTATTCGAATTTTCAATCAAAGGTTGGTTTTGCTTAAGGTGTTCTAATGCCATGATTATGGCATTTAACTCAGCAGACATTATAGATAAATTATTAAATAATCTCTCGCCCATTGCAATTTTCAGGTGAGGAAGGAAAACACCACTTGCAACCATCTCATTCATTTTTGACCCATCAACAAATATTTGGAAGTGATTTTTATAATTAATTGTATTAAGTTCTGCAAATTTTTTCTGGACAAAAGCAATGGGGGTTAAATCTTTATTCCATTTTGAAAGTTCAGTATTTAATATTGGAAGTGACCAATTCCATGGAGGGGATTGGGGGAAAGTAGGTGCAATAGACTTTGCTGGTACAGGGAACTTCTTTTGAATATTGGCATACTCATTTGCAATATCTCTATACATGGCTGGATTTCTTAACCAAATATGCAATGTGTGTGAGCTATTTGATTCAATTTTTGTAAGATGTTTTATCAAGAGAAAGCTACGTCTCTCCCTTATTGTTGTTAATCCACTCTCCATAAGCAGAAACTTGGTGCTTGTGGGTTTCCTAAGACCAAATATGAGACGTATTATATCATTTTGTGTTGTTTCAATTTTTTGCATCTGGGTCTTTGCACATGCACCATAGACAATGAGCCCATAGTCAATATGGGGTCTTATATGTTAAAAAACTGGAGTAAGGTTTTCTCCTTACAACCCCAGTGTGTGGAAAGAAGTCTTTTTAGTATATTTGCTTTTCTATAACATTTTTTTATTGTGTTTGAAATGTGGAGGTGGAAATTAAGTTTTTGGTCAAGCATGAGACCTAGGTAATTAATATTATTATCTTCTGGAATAGTTGTTTTATTTAGAGTTAGTTTTGCCTTAACAGGGTTTCGCTTCCGGTGAAATTGGATTATTTTTGACTTGGTGGGTGCAATGGGTAAATCTGAATGTTGAGAGAATTTTTCAAACTGGAAAAGTGACTTTTGCAGATTTGACTGTGCTATCTGAAAGGTGTTGCCAGATGACCATAGCACCAGATCATCAGCATATTGTAGATTCGTGTGGGGTAGGTTCATGTCCCAGAGATATAGGGCAAAAAGGAGGCAACTGAGGACTGCTCCCTGAGGTAGGCCTTTGGATATTGTCTTTTGGGGTGAAGAGGCTGAACCAACACAAACAATAAAACATCGCACTTCTATGAAGGATTTAATAAAGGATACTAGCTTAGGAGGTACTCCAAGGTTTGCAAGTTTATTTAAAAGGATTTGGTGGTTCACATTGTCATAAGCTCCTTCAAAATCTAGGAAAGCTGCCACTAGGATATTATTTTTTGAGAAAGATTCATTTATTGCATTTGTTAGCAAAATGAAAGCATCTGTTGAGGAGTGGTATTTCCTGAATCCAGTTTGAGTGTGTGGGATCATGTTATTTTTCTCAACAAACCAGAGGAGTCTGTGATAAATCATTTTCTCCATTATTTTCCCCATCACAGGTGTACTCATGATGGGCCTCTAAGACTCAGGGTTATCTTTTGGTTTATTTTTCTTTAGGATTGGTAGGAGGGACGAACATTTCCATATATTGGGGAACCTAGAAGATGCCCAAGCATGATTATAACAATTTAGCAGTTCTTGTTTGTATGAAGGTGTGAGATTCTTTATCCATGTAGGGTGTATATTGTCATAGCTACTGCTAGTTTTGGACCTAATATGATGTATTGCATTATTCAATTCCTGGATTGAAAATGGATTAGTTATGTACTCGGATCCTGGGCGAGGTTGGTAACTAGGGTTCATAGGAATTGTGGACAGCTTGCTTTGATTATTTGATGTTAGCTTATTAACAAAAAGAGTTGCAAATAGGTTAGCCTTTTCGTTATCATTGTCATAATGGGTATTATTATGTATAAGCTCATACAGGAGTGGGTTCGGAAAAGTCTTTTTCCCACATATGTGGCTTATGACTTTATGTATAATTGGCTCATTTGTTTCTCTGGAGAGATTATTTGCAAAATTATTCCAGTATTTATATTTAGCATCTATTATAGTCCTTTTTAGAATAGATTCTGCTTGTAATTTTTTTAAATATGTAGTAGGTGTTGGTTTTTTTATGAATTCTGTCCTAGCTGCCTTTTTTATCCTCCATTTAATTAGGCACTCATTTGTCCACCATGCTTTAGGAATTTGTTTAGGGAATGTTTTCTTAGGTGTTGTCCTGGGGATAGCATGATTAGCTGTATTTATTAGTAAAGATGTCAATGCTTCAGCATGTGTGTCAACTGTTGTGTTAGAAATGCATGAACTTTGGGTGAAACTTGTAATTTCATCATTTAGCTGATTTTGGAAAATAGACCAATTTGCTTTAGTGTTGATATATTTGGATGTATAAGATAAAGTTTCAGCAGGTTCATTTAGGGAGCAAACTATAGCAAAGTGGTCTGTACATAGACTATCAATTTTATTTATGTAAATTTTGTTCAAAAAATTTAAAGACACAATTTGTAGGTCAATTGTGGAGAAATGGCCACTTTTGGGGTTGAAATAATTATTCAGGTTTGGAGGGGTAGCAACAACTAATTCATTATTATTTGAAGTCATATGCTCAATAAATTTACCAGCTTTATTTGCTGGTTTATTCCCCCACAAAAGGCTGTGGGCATTGAAATCTCCACAAATAATGATATTTTTTAACATATTAGAATTATTTATATAATTAAAGAAATCCTTGGCATCTGTAGTTTGGCCATTAGGGTTATAAAAGCTTATTATGTAGGTTTTTAAATTATTCAGCCAAACACTTATACCAATTACATCAACATCATTTTCAAAATCTGGAAATTTGATGCCACAAAATTTTATATTATTATTAACTAATAAAGCTACACCACCTCCTTTTCTCTCTGAAGATCTATCCTTTCTCAGGATAGTATATCCCAGAGACTTAATTTGTTGATTTTGGGTTAAATGAGTTTCTTGGAGGCAAGCAATATTAATTGAATTATTATTCATAAATGATGTTAGTTCATTTAGCTTATTTTCTGTGAGTGATCTTACATTCCATTGGAGTATTGATAAATGTTGTGTTGTTGATTTATTCTTCATATGGATGTGTATCAATGTTCAGCTTTGTTAAGAGTAAAGCAAGATCGTTTTTTGCTTGAATGAGCATATCATCTGGGATGTAAATTTTTGCAAATTATGCAATAATATTTGCTTTCTGTAGTTGATGTATGTTCATGGCCTGAACTGCATTACAGTTTAGAATGAATAAGCATATATTTGGGGATTGCATTTTTGGTAGTGCATCCTGTTTGTTGGTTAATGAATTGATTCCTGGTAGTGTTTCTGGTTTGTTTCGTCTTGGGAGGGAGGGCCAGACTGGCCTCATCTCACCGGACATGGAGGCTTGTTGGCTTGGTGATTGCTTCTGATAGGGATTTGAGCTAGAGGGCTTAGAAGATGGTGTTTTCTATGGGGTGCTTGATGCATTGGGGGCATTTGACTTTGGGGTTTTGGTTGGTTTCATTACAGGCTTTATTTGGTATTGTTGGGCAGCATTTGCTTCCATTGCTGCAAAGGGGTATGGGATTGCCTTCTCTGTTGATATTTGGAGTGTTAGAGCTCTTTTCTTGTATGCAGGGCATAATGATTTATTTGTAGATTCATGTGGGCCTTTGCAATTGATGCATGTAGGCTGAGCGTTGTTGCAAGTTGTCAGCTCTTTATGATGGAAAGATTTACAATTACTACACTCTTGGAGAATTTCATTGCATTTGTTTGTTGTGTGTCCCAGTTTTAAAACACTTCTGACACTGAATAGGCTTAGGTTTGTATTCCTTGTGTGGTTTGATTTGCCCAAATAGGAATAATTTTTCTGGGATATCAATTTTATCCTTCAGTGTGAATAAGAAGGATCTACTAGTTTTTAGGCCATTAGAGTTGGGTTTTCCAAGTTGGGTAACATCCTCAACTGGGATTGTGTTTCCAGCCCTATCTGAAAGGCCTTCTTTTAACTCCTGAGTAGATATCTCTGGGGGAACATTATAAACTACTATTTTTGTTGGTGATTGTTTTGGGTTCCAATTAGATGCAATAATTGGGGTATTCAGAAGGGATTTAAGGTTAATTATTGTATCTGCTGATTTCTGATCTTCTACAGCTATTAGCAGAGATCCATCACGGTTAATGTTAAGAGAGAACATTGATTTTAGCAATTTAAAAATTGCAACTCTTATTGCAGTGATCATTTTTATTTCAAAGGGGGTAGTGGGAGTAATTTTAAGGTAAATTCCTAAGTTTTTGGAGGGAGGATCTTGGGCAGGGAGAGGAGAAATGCTTTTAATTGGGGAGATTTTTTTCCTTTTTTAGAACTTCTAGAGAGGACCTCTTGAAACCCATTATCATCATTTATGGTTACATTAGCCCCTACACTTATCATTGTCCTATTCTCCGAATTGGAGCTATCATTTGAACTTTGAGAAAGTGTGCTTGACCAGCCAAGATGGGTATCTTTCACTATGGCACATTCACTGAAATTTGATTTGGGATCTGGGGGGACAATTTTTTTGGAGGACTTCTAAACATTGCCTATTGGAAAAAGCTTTAAACAGAGAAAAACAAAACTAAAGCAAGAAGGGAAAATGGAATGATATCAAACCGTCTGCACTATACTATGGGGAGGAGAACACCACAGTATAGCCCTGAGGATGAGTTGAGCAGGATTGGTTTGGTATAACTTTTTATATATACTGGTGAGATCGTTTCTTCTATTTCTTCTTCTGAAAGTATAGGCTCTGTTTTCCACGGTTTTGAAAAATATCCCTTTTTCAATCTATTATGGTGTATTACTTCTTTCTTTTCCTTATGCTGATGTTTTGGAATATATGTTAAGTTATTTGGTAGAATTTTTGTAATCGTATCAGGTCCGTCCCATTTTGGTTTTAACTTTTTTGTTACTTCTAGATTCGTTTTGTGAACATAAACCAAATCTCCTAGACAGTAACTCGTTTTATTTTTGCTTGTTCTGTCTTATTTTTCTTTTTGTTCTGTTTTCGCATCTTCCAGATTGTCTTTAACTTGTTCCATAGCTTTTTTCATTCGCATCACCATTTCTTGCTTATATTGGTCTAAGTTGTAATATATTCTGTCATTTTCTATTTCATTTAAACAAATTCTGGGATCTCTTATGTGTTGAAAAAAAACGGTGTTTCTTTAAAGGTACATGAAAAAGCCGTATTTATTGCAAAGAATAAAATTGGTAAATGTTCATCCTAATTTTCATTTTCCTCTCTTGCATGTATTCCCAGAATGTAAGCTAATTCCCTATGCTTAAGTTCAACCTTCCCATTGGCTGCTGCAAGGTAAGACGAGATAAACCATCGTCTAAACCCCAGATATTCTGTAATTTCGTCTAATAATTTGGCTCTAGAACATGGTCCGTTGTCGCTAAGTAAAACTCTAGGGATAACCCCGTGTTCCAAAAATAAGCAATGTACCAAAACTTTCGCAATGGTTTTTGTCTTTTTATCTCTAATTGGAAAAGTGTAAAAATATGAATTAAAATGGTCGACTATGGTGAGTACACACCTGTTTCCTGTCCTGGACACTGGTAAACTTGCACCTGATCCCCACACATTTATTGGTGTTTTTTCTCCTAGCCCTTAGGGGGTCGAGTTTTGAGGTTATACAGCCTTAGGGGTCTTTGGTGGCGACTGTTGTTTTACATACTCTTGGCAGCCGTGTATTGAAGTCTATACTTTTGAGCACATTTTTCAAAAACAGAAATTCCTTTTTTGTCTCCCTATAATTTTTGTTCTCCGGTGTGACAGCCAAGTGTAGCATGGGCCATCTGTAAAACTTCTCCTTCAAGAGATTTTGGAATCACTGGAATAAATTTTAAGTCATTTTTCTATATTCTTGCGATGGTCTATGGTATCTTACTAGAAGATTTTCACTTTCGTCCAGATCAAAATTATCTTAGTCCTTTAAAAAACGTTTAAAGTGCTCTGGCAGTTCCGTTCCTTTTGATAAACAGGATTTCATTGCTAAACAAAAATCGTCTTTATTTTGATGCTTTGAAATATTTTCATTAGACAGTATTTCTACCCCTTCCAGTTCGTTCTGGATGGTTGCTATCACATTTTACTTCTTACCTGGATTTCGTGATAAATAGTCTGGTAAAATATTTGTATGGCCCTTTATATATATGGGAGTATATGAATATGCTTGCAGACGCAGTATCCACCGTGTCAGCCGGGCTGAAGTATTTTGCATCGTATGTAGCCAAACTAATGATTTTTGGTCTACTCTTAATATAAATTTTTTTCCAAGTAAAAATTGTCGAAAATATTCTGTAAAAACTATAACTGCTAAACACTCCCTTTCGACTGTCGAGTATTTTTTTTCTGCTTCCGTCAGTGACCTACTGGCGTATTGAACTATTGATTCTACTCCCTCAGAATTAATATTTAATAATATGGCCCCAATACCGTACCCCAAAGCATCTGTTTGCAAACAGATGTCTTGTGACAAATCTAGTAACTTAAGTATTGGTGTCAGTAATAGTTGTCTTTTTGTTCCATTTAGCGCTTGTTTTGCGTCCTCTGAACATTTGAATGTACCTGATTTGTTTAAAAGGTTTGTCAACTGTTGTGCTATTGTGGCATAATTTTTAATATATCGTCTAAAATAGGTTAATAGCCTTCAAACTGATCTGCAGCTTTTTTGATCTTTAGGAGGCTTTAAATTTTCGATGAATGTAAAATTTTCTGGATTTGGTGAAATAGTACCTTGGTATATCAGGTGTCAAAGAAATACTAATTTTGGTACTACTATTTTTAACTTTTCTGGTTTTATTTTTAAGCCTACTTTTTCAAACTTTTCCAGTATTTTCCTAAGTCCTATCAGGTGGTCTTCCAATTTTTCATTAAACAGAATTACATCATCTAATTAAGCCAAGGTATCTTTTTTCCTTCCTGGTTCGATATGTTTTAACACCAAATTCATTAGCTTACTGAAACAATTAGGACTAAATGATAGTCCGAATGGCATACGTTGAAATGTGAATGTTCTTCCATCGTCTAAGATTACTGTAGCCTTATGCTTAGTTTCTGCTTCTAAAGTGATTTGCCAATATCCTGCTATTAAATCAAAACTAGTGTAATATTTTGAACCCCCTAACGCATCTAAAATTGAATCCATTCTTGGTAACTTCATTACGTCTTTAACCGTTATGGCGTTTAGTGCTCTAAAGTCTATACATAGTCTCCAGGTACCATCTTTTTTTCTGACTGTCACTAATGGAAAGCACCAATCACTAATACTTTCTTTAGTTATACCCTGATCTTCCATTTCTTTTATTTGGCTATCTAGCCATGGCTTTAAATGATAAGGTTTTTTATACGGTGACTTTTTGGTTGGAGGGCCCTCTGTTGATATCTTGTGCGTGATTAAGTGATTTAATCCGTAATCTGATTTGTATCTTGCAAAAGTCCATTTAAAATCCCAAAGAATATTTTCCACCCTAGTTTTTACGTTTTCCGGTAAATGTTTTAAATCAAATTGTTGCAAAAAATCCGTTTTCGTCAGTCCATACTGTTCTCGTGGTTTCGGTTTTAATGAGGATAAATGTTCGTGGCTAGAAGTGAAGTTTACGCTTAATTCTGGACTGCTTAGAGATTTTATTTCTGAATCTGAAATCTTTTCTACTGATCCAAGTTCTACCTGGTTCAGTTTTATTTTATCATTACTTAGATTTGATGTTTTTAAGTTTGCTACACCATATTCAATTTTTATAATTTGATTTTCCACGGAAATCATTGGGTATTCTCTTATTGTGTACCCCCCTATCACTGCATCCGTCGTTTGCCCCTGTTCTTCTTTTTCATTTAATTTAGATAGAAATTGCGCTGTCGTCCCCGTTTATTGTGATTTTCTCGCTTATTCTTAGGTTGACATTCGAATATTTACTGTTGGTTTTTGTTGTTTAGCAATTTTACTATTACTTTCATTTGCCTGGTTTATTGTGATTGTATTGGATATGGGCTCCCATACAATCCCATATTTTCTGATGGCATCTACTCCTAGAATACAAGGAAATGGTAGCTGCTTGCATATTATTACTGTTACTATTATTTCTTTATCCCCTGCACTAAATTGGAGCGGACGTTCTCCCAAAATTGTCAGTTTGTGCCCTGTCCCTAATATTAGGGTATTTTGGCATCTGCTTACTTTATTTTTGACACTAAGAGGACACATATTTAAGATTTCCTCTCGAATTAAGGATTTGGATGCGCCTGTATCTAGTAAATATAGTAAATTTTGAAAACACTCAATTTTAAAACAACACAGAATCGGTAGATTGTTATTATTCGCATTTGTATCACAGTATTCCAAACTATACAGGGGTTTTTGTAAGGAAACTGCTCTGTCGAACCATACAGGCTGGTTTATCTGTTTAAGTGCCCACTGTTTGGCCAAAAATGTCTGGAAATATCCCAGTTTTCTTCAGCGCTGCTACTTTGACCCTGGGTATATTTAACCGTTTGCCTTCTAGGCCTAAATTCAGGAATATTATTAGGTGTTTGCCAAGTATTATTTGTTCCCTGTCTTCCTAAATTTCTGTCCCCTTGCGTTCTGAATTGGTGTCTTGTCTTGTACGTCTGACCTTCTTTGCGTATTCTATGCCAGCAATCCGCTGCATAGTGGTTTGGTTTGTTACAATAATAGTAATAAAATTTTCTCTTAATCTGTTTGTTTATTTCCTGGTTATTTCTAAATATTTTTGATCTGTCCTTGTTGGTTCCCCAACTATCTGTCTTTGGTGGGGGAGGGTGCCCATATTTTCTATAGTTATTAGCTGCTAATCTCTCAAGGTCGTGGAATTTGTCAGTTATCTCCCTAAACGGCAACCCTCGGCCTCCGTCGCGCCTTTTTGGTTCACGATTCGGCTCTTCAAAGTTCACCCTTTTCTGTCCTCTTTCATATTTTATATTTTCTTGGGCTCCTGTGTTATTTATTGACATTTGGTCAAACTTTTTCATAGCCTCGTCAATTTTTACCTCTGTTTCGACTAGTATTATAGCCTGCTCTAAATTTTCAGGTTTCCGCGATAATATTAGTCTTAATAACTTTTTGGTAACCCTTGGGTAAAAGTATGTAGTTGTACTTTCTGTACTGTCTCGTCATTTCCGCCTTTCTCTAATTGTAAACAAACGGATCTACAAATTTTGTCAGCATATTCCCTGATAGTAGTTGAGGTATCGAATGTGACTACCTCTGTTCTTAACCTCTCGGAGATGCTTGTCTCAATCAATCTTGTTTTAAAAGATTAAGTTAGAGTACTGATGTCCTTGGGCTCTTTTTCCTTAATTGCTTTAAAATGTTCAAGGGTACTTCCCTTTAATATGGCCGCAACGCAATGCTCTTTGACGTCATTTTCAAACAATTCTGTTAGTTCATCGAAAATTTTTAATTTTTCGATAAATTCATCTACATTTGAATTTCCATCATATACCGGTATAATTTTGAAATTTCATGTACTGTTGATAAGGAAGTCGTTTTTTTCTCTGCTAAAGACATTTTATTTCAATCTACTATTTTTTATATAGCCTTCTCGACCGAGTTTTTCTAGCGACCACCAGTTGTTGTGATGCTTTATTTATTGTATTTGGGGGTTTTAGTCTTAGATGCCTTTATTCTCCCTTTATAGGGGAGATAAACTCTAGCCCTAAGGTAATTGAACTTTTGGTTGCGTGCCTTAGGCTATGACCGAACTAATGAGGCGTACCGACTGAGTATGTTCGAGAGGCTAAAAATAGATCGTAGAGAGTTCGTCTAAAATACAATACTTTTATATTATCAGATAATAAAATTGGATATATTCTGGCTACTGGGACTGGCTGTCCCAAGTAGCCCACAAGTCTCAAGAACACAACAATAAAATATAAATTAGACACTTACGATTATAAAGCAAGGTCCCAAAGTATTGCTAAAACAACGGACCACAGGTCAGTCCGGCATATATTTTGTAAGAGACCTTTACTTCCGATAAAATGTATCTTTTATACATTTTTATCAACCACACCTTCCCACGTAAATGCTAGGAAGTGGTAATTTCTTAATTTCCCGTTAAACAGAGCTTAGCAGGATATGTTTTTTATCTTAATAAAAAGTGGTATTTCCAAACTTCATATTTGCGTCATATATATTTTTACTAAATTAATAATTAACTAATATTAGGAAGCTTTACCACAATCACAATGGGGGTTAGAATGCCATCAGTCCTGTAGAACCCCAAAGATAATACAAATTTTCAACCTATATATTTGAATCTTTTTCTCAGAACCAATCCATCGAAAGCATAATGGTTCAATCGTGGTTAAAAATTGTTGCAAAATATTGTCCAACATATAAATACTAAGCCAAAATCTTGATTCACATAGAGAAAAACCAAAAATTCTTAGATGTTCTTTTTTAAAACCAATGAAAAAGAGTATTTTGGCTAAAAACTAATTTAAATTAATCCAAAAAATGTTTTCCATAAAATAAGTCTTTCAATGAAAAGTGTAAAGGAACAATAAATCAGTATCAATAAATAAATGAACGTCGAAAGAACAAAAATTACAATAAATACTACTATCGTATTACATTTAATGGAATAGAAATAATCTTAGTGGATTAGAGGAATAACCAAGGTCTGTTTTGAGCTTGACTTGGTTATTTATTGCAATTCCTGCTCATTTTGGGATCAATTTATTTGTTGGTATTGATTTACGTTAGTTGTACACTTGAAAATTATTTCTTGACTTTATTTCTATTCATCATTGGTTTAATGTAATTATTTTCTTTTGTTTGAAAGACTGCCTTTTTGGAATTTTTTGAAACTTAAAAAAAATGAGAGCAGCTTTTTTTATCAAGGAGGCACACTTGTGCCTCTATAAAGAGGCGACCCACCACAATGTTAATTGATTTCAGGTCCTAGAGGTCGCAGAGAGACGGCGGTAATTGCATTTTGTAGCCCAAGCTCGAACTAAGAAACTTGCAAAATTTCATCCTCCTCCGACTTTATCTTCATGGGGTAAACTGGGCCGGAAGTTTGGACCCTCCCACCACAGCCCCCCTTTAACGTTGTCCGATTGGGCTGAAATTTAGAGGTTAAGCTTATATAGGGCCCGGGAGCTTATCCTCGACATTTCAGCTCAATCCGATCACTCCTTCCCTGTTTTCAAAAAAACAAATATAGCCACTTAAAATTCATCATCATTTCTTTTTTTTTCTTAGCCACGCCTACAGGCTACAGTTGGCAACGAATCCGGTTGAATGAGGACTCATTCGAAGCAGAATTTGGCCTGTTAGGGCCTTTTGATATTTTCAGACCGAAAAAATTATCTCCCGAATTTACATTTACGAAAAACCTCGTTTTCCTATATTAGCCCATGTTAATTTTTCTCACCAGAACCCCCTTTAACGTTGTCTGATGAGGCTGAAATTTGGAAGATAATCTTTCCTGGGGCCTGGAAGCTTATCTTTAAAATTTCAGCTCAATCTGATCACTCCTTCCCTGTTTTCCAAAAACCAAATATCAAGTTTTTTGGGAATTTGCTTGCGTCAAAAATAGCTTCAATTTACTACAAAACAATTACTATTGTGTCTGTACAGTCCAGCGGTTGATACTCCAGACTGTCAGGCGGGAAACTCGGGTTCGATTCACCATCAGAGCAAATTTTTTATATACTGAATTTTAACTTTAAAAAGAAATTCAGTTTCTTTTTTAAAATATTTGAAAAAAATTACGTTTTCTAAAGAGTTAAAGAGGCTGAGTTACAAGGTCGCCCTTAAAACGTACAGGGATTAGGAGGCACAGTTGGGGGGCTGTTAAAGAGGCTAATTCACAAGTTCGAACCTTAAAACGTACAGGGATTAGGAGGCCCCCTGTACGACGTGATTTGAGTATTCAGGAATTAAAAGCCTTAACACAAGAATGTTCAAGAGCGGGGGGTTTGGGGGGTGGCAGCCCCGCAACTTTAACTCCTGACACGATCAGCTAACAGTTAGTCAAGCAATAATAAGTAATAAACTGTACAAAACGTGCAGAAATTATTTGAAAAAAACTACGTTTTCTAAAGAGTTAAAGAGGCTGAGTTAAAAGGTCGAACCTTAAAACGTACAGGGATTAGGAGGCACAGTTGGGGGGCTACCGCCCCCCAAACCCCCACTTTCGCAGCCTTTAAATATAAAAAAATTTCTTTAAACTGAAAGTAAGGAGCGACATTAAAACTTAAAACGAACAGAAATTATTCCGTATATGAAAGAGGCTGTGCCCTCCTCAACGCCTCGCTCTTTAGGCTAAAGTTTTTATTGTTTAAAAAAAGAGTTGTGAGAAAGTCAAACTTTAGCGTAAAGAGCGAGGCTTTGAGGGGGCACAGCCTCTTTCATATACGGAATAATTTCTGTTCGTTTTAAGTTTTAATGTCGCTCCTTACTTTCAGTTTAAAGAAATTTTTTATATTTAAAGGCTGCGAAAGTGGGGGTTTGGGGGCGGTAGCCCCCAACTGTGCCTCCTAATCCCTGTACGTTTTAAGGTTCAACCTTTTAACTCAGCCTCTTTAACTCTTTAGAAAACGTAGTTTTTTTTCAAATAATACATATTTAGAGACAGATATAAGAGGAAAGTTGATTTTTTTCAAGCCATGGAACTTTTTTTTGTCGGCAAAGCTATTCAACATAAGAACAAAATTTCTGTTGCGACTGAAGGTGCACCATCTATGGTTGGTCGTCACCATGTCTCTATAGCTCATATAAAGGGACAAATGCCTGAAGTGCTGGTTATCCTTAAGTGATTCCCATGGAGCATTTAGTAGTAAAAAATCCTGAGTCCTAATTAGCATTAGTCTTTACAATATGTTACAAATTCTTTTAACCAAAGTTGAAGGAATTTCCTGAACTCTCACTTATTTGCTCAGCTATGTGATAAAAATTACGAAGTCTTTATTCGATTATTCCTGCACACTTAAGTTCACAGGCTATTAAAAGTCTCTTGTGTAGCAACATTTTCAATTATTTTTAAGTCTATATCGGAGGTTTTGCAAGGAAAAGGTCCGACCTTGAAACCAAATCCAAAAAGTCGTAAAATAGATATTCATTACTTAATTGATATCTTTTCTATGACTGAAGAAGTTAAATTGTAGCCTCAGGCTGACGATCTTAGCTTAACTTATCCTTTATGGAAGACTCCAGTAGGATACTATGTTATGGTCTGTAAGCGATCAGAATTGCAAGATTCAGTAACGAGAAACACCTTTGCACTTTTAAAGGTGGGAAGATGGCTGCAGTCTAAGGGTTCCACACTTGTGTAAACTAGAACTTCTCTAAGACCTTCAATTCACCAAAATATAACAGCTTGAAAAGTTGAAGAAGATATGATAAATATTTACTCGAATAGCTGTTTAAGGATAGCTTACTTACTCGCTTGGTTGCAGGTTTGATCGACTTTCAATAAGAATAAGCATTGCAAAAATTCAGTTCGGTCCAACTTTTTAGGACTAAAGTGAAAGAAAGGAAAAAGTCACTAAGCCATGTTTGAAGCATGAAGTATGATAGATCGCTCCAAATTTGAAATTTTTTAGCATTTTGGGGTACAAGAAAAGCTTAAGTAGCTTCAGTGGCAGTTCCAGAGGGGGTGAGGGGTCGCGTGCCCCCCGCCTCCGAACATAGTCTAAAGCACTATAATTTACCTAATTAACGAAAGTTTGCGTTAATTAAAATTGGTCCTAACGCAAGTTTATCGGATCCACCTATTTTGCACCCCACCACCCAAACAAAATTCTGGATCCGCCACTATGTAGCTTTGTCGGCCTTAGGTGGCAAAAGTTTACGATGAGTTGTTAAAAGTAGTAGCAGTATCATGCCATAACAGAAACTACTCAAAATAAGAATTTAAAATAAAATTTCTTAGCTAAATACGTAAAAATGATTCTCAAATCACAATAAATTATATATTATGGGTCTTGTGTCAACCAGTGTAATATGCCTGGGTTGCCAATGTAATATCATCATTATAGTTGTATATTGTTATCTTCTCTCGATACAAACCACTTAACAAACACATGTAAAATAGTTTTTGTTTGGCCATCTTGAAACAATCTACCAGCCAAAAAAGGGCTGTATTGTTACGCATCTTAGGTATGCCATTATGATTGGCCAACTTTTGACTGAGCCACATTATTGTCAAAATTGTGGATAAAATCAAATTTATGTATATGTGCAGCACTCATAATGTATTCCATGTGTGCATTGGTTAATTGAGCAGTATTGACCTTCCAACCCTAATGTGTGTGATTAATTAATCAGATTGAAGAATTACAGCAAATTTTTCTAATATTAGAATAGACAGAGTCCTAGAACAATAGTTTATATGCCCACAGGTGAATTTGATCCAAGGTAAAAACCACCAGTACTATTAGAAAATACTAAGAAATAACTTAGTGTTGAATTTTGGCTTTCTAATGCTATTTCTTGCCACTGTAATGTTTCATTTCTATAGCAGAAATATATGTGTTTATATAAAAATCAACAAAGATGATTAAAGAACGAAAAAAAGGCAACCAAGACTTTGTGTATTTAAGAAACTAGTTATCGTAAAAACATTCATAATTACTTACTACCTTTATTCAGAAATGGCCTAAAACAACATATCTCGCCAATATATTCTTACTGTATATGGAAGATATAAATATAGTAATCTGATCAAAACTAACCCAAATTGGTCTTAAATGTTGCTGTATATTGTTTTGGAGCGAAATAAAGAACAAACAGTTAAGCATGTATTCATCATGTTAGAGGCCATGCTGACCCTGGAAACATGCTTTCTACATTTTCTACTACTTCAAACAAACTGGCTATCATAAATTTTTAGCCTGATATTCAGGACAGCTACAGGAGAAAAACAGGTACAAGGAGGGGTTTGGTTGCATTCCACTCAAATTTAGCCTCTAAAAATTACAATTGAGGCCTCAATTTCCAACAGAGTCACCCTCTTTGTTACCTTTTACCAGTTGAAGGCATAAGGCTCATGATACTAGAAAGTTTCCATAGACTTTTGATTTGGCTGTCGTATTCAAGAAGATGCTTTAATTGATTTAAAATCAAGCAAGGATTTATTTGGAGAATTCTAAATAAAACTAGAATTTGATAAAATCGAATGCTATTGGGAGAATTTTGATCATTTTTGCAGAATAACAGTCATAAACTTGAATAACAGGTAGGCTAATATCGTTTGCAAAGTTTTAAGGTACATCAATCTACGCTTCGTTTTAATGATTAATGTAAATTTCAAAGATACCTGTGTTCGAGAATTTGTGGAATGGTCTCGGCGTTACATCAGCAAATAGAAAAATAAAGTTAAATTCTGCCGAAAAAGTATTAGCTCTTATGATTTGACATACGCTGCAATTCAAATAGTGGAAGAAAACAAGACAATTGAAACTTGAAAGATGGGCTCAGATATCAAAAGCAAACAGAGGATATCTGCCGTAGTAAACTTTACGAAGACAGCATTTTATTGGGGATTCATACCAACGGTCTTATATTTAGGTAATTTGAACTAGAAAAGACTCGAGAGCTTCTGACCTAGTTTAGTAGGAGTGCATTAGACCAAAACAACTCTTTGATAGCCAACAATTTCTAGGGCCTATGTTACAGCCTAGATTATAGTTTATAATTGCTACTCAGACATAGGCTAGTATAGGGTAAGGGCTAGTGGCCAGTTTGATTATTTTGTGGTTATTTGTAGTTATGGAGCTTTTTGCCATTTTGGAAAGTCAAATAAAACTTCCAGGGATGGATATACAGATTGAAGTAGGCCTATATTCTGGGAAGGTATTTTAATGAGTGAATTTTTGGTAAAATTCTACTTCAGCTACTTTTGGATATCTTGGAAAGGGGTTAGGTTAGGAAAATGAAACTTTCAGGGATAGGTCTAAAGGCTATGGTATGTCCTGGGAAGGTATTTTGAAGTACCTAGGCTACCTCCATTCCTTCTCCCTCTAGAGGGTACTGACCTTTGATGACCTTTAAAAATCTGTGTGTTATAACAATGAAACCTTGCAAAATAGATCATCTGCTTAAATGAAGTAGGCCTACAACATAAGGTAAATATTTACTAAATCATATTATTGAGTTACAACTAAAGTGAATATACCACTTGATGCCCTTTTTATGCTCTTTACAAATATAGTAATTATTTTTGTTGGAAATGAATTTTAGCCCCCACCCCTATATATACCAATTCAGGGTAGGTCTATATATTTGCACATTAGGGGGGTGGGGGGAAAGTTTAAACTTACCTCTCATTTACATCAGAAATAAAATTACCCCAACCCCCTAATGTGCAAATATATACCCTGAATTGGTATATATAGGAGTGGGGGCTAAAATTCATTTCCAACAAAAATTACCTTAAATCACACTTGCTAGTGATAGGACAAATCCTGTGTCCGCCAGCTTCGGTGATGATAGTTAATCATCATATGTGGTGTCCCAAATGGTGCACCACAGTTTGTAGAGGTTACTGTTTTTTCACTAAGGGAGTTCCACAAGCTGACAACTCTATTTGAGAAGAACTTGTTCCTTAGTCTGGTGTTGGCTTGTTTCTGGAAAAGCTTTTGAGAATGACCACAAGTTCTATTTGAATTGTCCAGTTGGAAAAGGCCAGGAATGGTATCCTCAGCATTTAGAAGCTTGTATGCTGTTATCACATTGCCTTGTTTGCGACAATATGTTAGAGATGGTATTCTAAGCTTACAGAGACGGGATGGATAAGGGACATCATAAAGGTCTCTAATACATTTTGTTGCCCTCCTCTGGACTGATTCTAGAGCTCCTTGGTCTGTCTTATTGATTCGGCATGCGATACACATTCCAAACTCTAGCCTTGGTCGAACTAGACTCTTGTATAGCTTGGTCACAACAGTTGGAGATCTGCTAGTGAACATTCTTTTGATTAAGCCAAGAGTCTGATTAGCCTTCGTAATAGTTACTTGTGCATGAATATGAAATTTCAATTTGTTGTCTACCAGGACACCAAAATCTCTCTCCACGTGGCTGCTGGAAATGGCATTTCGGGACCCATCCCTACAATCCATATGGTACTGAGTGTGTGGGTTTTTCTTCCCAAGGTGGAGAGTCTTGCATTTTGATGTGCTGAATTCAAGCCTCCAAATATTAGTCCAGTGAGTGAATGTATTGAAGTCCAGTTGGATCAACTTAATATTCTCTGCTGTGTCTGCATGACTGATAAGTTTTGAGTCATCAGCATAGAAGCTTACTTTGTTGTTTAGGATTTTTGACATGTCATTTATATATATATTAAATAAAGTTGGACCCAAAACTGTGCCCTGGGGGACACCACTTCCAACAGCGGCCACCTTGGAGAAAAACGTCCCTCCATCCTTGCCAAATACTTTAACCATCTGTTTCCTATCTGTTAAGAACTGCATCACCCACTCAACCACACCACCACTCACCCTAATAGCTTGGAGCATGATTCGAAGTCTTTTATGGCAGACTTTGTCAAATGCCTTTGCCAAATCGAGTAGTATGATGTTGACTGGGAACCCCTGGTCTAGAAGATTGGTGATATAATTATAAGAATCAATCAAGTTTGTTTCGACCAACCAGACCTAAAGCCATGTGGACATGATGAGAATAGTTTATTGGTTGTCAAGTGTTTCAGGAAAACAGTGTTAGCAAGCGCTTCTAGTAGCTTCCCGACTGCAGAGGTGATACTGATTGGCTGGTAATTGCTTTGCGTCCTCTTTGCTGCCACCCTTATGTATGGGGGTTATGTGGGCCGTGCGCCAATCCTGCAAGATACACTTTTCATCAAGGGATTTCTGAAAAAGGTGAGTGAGCGGGCCTGATAGTTCAACATGCAATTCTTCAAGAAGCATTGGGTGTACACCATACGGTCCCACCTTCTTATTTGGATTAAACTTTTTTCGGCGTGCCTCTCCATCGCCCATAGGGCCGGTAATTGGAGTAATAGGATTTCTGTGGGTTTAGGTGGGGAGGTCTGGAAGAGGGACATTATCAGGTGGAGTAAATACAGATGTAAACTGCCTATTTACGGCATTGGCAATTTCTATTGGGTCATCTATTATACAGTCATTCTCTTTAAGTTGCGTAACAGAGTGTCTACCAGGTTTATGGGCTGAGGCATAATTCCAAAAGCGTTTGGATTTAACTTGCTTGCTGCTGCTACAGCCTCCTCATGCTGTTCAAATAACTTTCTGGATAGATTTCTGACTTGATTTTGTGTCTAGGTATATTTTGTGTAGTGGTTCTTATTGTGTATATTCTGTTTATATAGTCTCCAATACCTTTTCTTTTTATTTCTTGCTTTCTTTAATTCTTTGGTCATAAATGGTAGGGTTTTGGGTTTACAAGCCCATCTTACTGCAGTATTTTTCTCTGAGACCTCTAGCAGTATTTTCTTCATCATATTCCACGATTTATCAACATCATTCTCAGTGATAAAGGACCAATCCTGCCCCTCCAACTCTTGCTTCATCAGACAGTAATCTCTATACACATGTTTGGTAAAAACTGATTTTTCTGGATACAGTCTAAGGGAGCATTGTATGGCAGCGTGATCGCTTGCACTGAAGGGCAGTAGTGGGGCCACGTTTAAGAGCGCTTTGTGGTCGTTTACTATTACGAGGTCCAGCAATGACGGGGGGTGGCCATCCCGGTGCCTAGTCAGAAAATTTACAGCTTGGTAAAGTGAATTGTTAGCTAGACACTCAAGAAATGGTACAACTGATTTTTGTCCAGAATAGCCACTGCCATCTATCCATCGGACGGAAGGTAGCTTAAAATCCCCGACTATGAGAATGTTTCCCGTCAGCGCTACTTTTCTATGTCAGTGCTACTTTTCTATCAATTGATTTTACTACTTCAAGTAGGGACCTCTCTAAATTAGGGGAACTCGGACTTCTGTAAATTATACCAATCTGTATTCGCTCACCAGGTAGGTTTATTGATATCAATACTTGTTCTAGATAAGGATCATAAACAGATTTAATATTAATATTTCCTACCTGGAAAGTTTCTTAGATGTATAGGACGATTCCCCTTCTTTCCTGCTTTGATAGGTTGCTGATTATTTTGTATCCCGTTATCTGTATCTGTTGTTCTGTCAGAGGGATAGTAGTCCTTTTTGGTTTCACTTCACAGAAGACATAAATATCTGAAGCACCTGATCTAATAACACACTTAATTTCTTGAAAATTTGAAGTTAGACAATCAACATTGCTGAAAATAACACTAAGGGCACTAATCTTCCCACAGCTTCCACTATCAGAGGGAGTTGATGATCTTTCAGAACTCGGCAAATCAATGGTTTGTCCAGATCTAGCACTGTAAAAACTATCATCCCCGCTAGCAAAAGTATCACTTACATCTAATAATGCACTAGAAGAGAAACTATGTACAGGTTTTGGCAGCCCACTTAGAGTTCCATCTGAGTTGGAGGGGCTGGAGGTAGCAAGTTTTTTTATACGATTTTGCCACCCCAAATCACAATATCCGTCTCTCCATTTGCTCGCCAAGCTTGGATATCTTCAGATAGCTTGGCTCTTTTAGTCTGGTCTGCTTTGGATACGTTGTTTCTGAACTGAATTCTGCCAGTTCCTCTCTTTTCATATGACTTCTGGAGAATTTGTTTCAAGGTTGACAATGGAAAAAATGATAGGTGAGTTTGAGCTAGTTTGGTTATTTGGGTTAGCTAAGCAACGGGGATTTATGATGGATATATTTGGGAGGCTATACTCTTGGGACAATTACTGCTGGATAAACTGTCTGTTGTCTGGTTTTGCTGGCACTCCAAACACAACAAGGTTCAGTTTACGTCTCTGTCTGTCTCTATCTTTGACTATTAACTGCTTTATTTTGTTCTCTAAGTGGCTATCAAGATTGCTTTTTAAAGCCTTTACCTGCAAGACCACAAGACTATTCAGCAAGTCCTGGTCAACGGCAACGCCAGACATTTGCTTGAGGGTATCTATCCGTGTCTCAATGGCTTGAAATCTACGATCCATATCTTTGATCACTTCACGCTTAAACTCACTAAAAGACATTTTGACAGTATGTTGAATTTTCACATCAAGATCCTGAATGACCGCTAGGGCTGGTTGAAGTGGTTCAAGGGATTTGGTAATAGCATTTTGGATATCTGATGCATTTAGTCTTGCTTGTTTGTCACCTTTACACATAGGACAATGCCACTTGTATCTAATACACCTTGTCATCTTTGTTAAGAGAGCATGCTCTGGCTCCGTCATTTCGAGACAATCTATACAAAGCCATCGATTGCAACCATCACAATTCATCGCACTTGATTCTTCATCTAAATTACAACCACTAGCTGCACACTGATCAGTTCCTTTTTTTGGACTTGTGCAAAGTCATTTTGGTGGCATTTTTACAAGTATAGGACGAATAGCGCACTGTGGTTTCACTCTATCGGCACCAAATTTAAAAAAGCGGGATCACGTGAAAAATGTTCTGGAACATCAATGTTTACAAACAAACTTCACAGGTGTGTTTGTTTATTAACTTCACAGGTGTCTTTATTTACCTGGCAATATTCAAACAACTTAATAGATGGTACTTAATCCATTTACTTTTCAATGTCCAAAGATCTTCTTTCAAAGGGGAGCAGGTGGGTCCCTTTATTAAATTTATTGTTCTTTATGCATGGAGGTTTCTATTTCTCAGTCTCTTTCTCTGGGATTCACTATTCTACTATCTCAATTTAACTAATTCACATTATCAAAATCTAGCTAAAGTGGCCATATTTGCATCACTATCATCACTGATGATATTATATCATCACTGATGAAAAAAATGATTATTTTATTTGTAAAGAGCATAAAAAAGGCATTGAATTGTATATTCACTTTAGTTGTAACTCAATAATATGATTTGGTAAATATTTACCCAACAAAACTGTTTTCAGCTTCACAACTTTGCTCAATTCCAACTTATAAAGTTTTAAAGATATGCAAATACATTTCCTAACTTAAAAAAAAGACACTGCTATGGCTTAAAATTCTACTCAAGTAACTAGAATTGCATTTCCAGAACTAAAGCCAGAGGAAAAGAAACTGATAACAGAAAATTAAGGTAAAATGTTGTTTTGTCAAAATTTCAATGGGTAGGCTATAGACCTGTCATGTAGGCAAATTTCAGGACCCTCTAGAGGGAGAAGGAATGGAGGTAGGTACTTCAACATACCTTCCCATGACATTCTTTGGCCTCTAGACCCATCCCTGAAATTTCCATTTTACTAACTTAACCCCATTTGAAGATAGCCAAAAGTAGCTAAAGTAGAATTTTACCAAATTTTTGCAGTTCATATTATTGATTTTCAAATAAAGTAAACATGCCACTTCATGCCTTTTTTATGCGAATATGATAATCATTTTTGCTGCAAATCAATTTTACCCCCACCCTTATATATACCTATTCAGGGTACATATTCACACATTAGGGGGAGGGGTGAGGGTAAAATTTATTTCTGATGCAAATGAGCAGTGAGTTTAAACTTTACCCCCTCCCCCTAATTTGCAAATATACACCCTGAATTGGTATATATAGGGGTGCAGGTAAAACTCATTTGTGACAAAAATGATTTTTATATTTGGAAAGACCATAAAAAAGGTATCAAGTGGTATGTTTACTTTATTCGTAAGTCTTAATATAAACTCCAAAATTTTCACCTTTTAATGTCCCTAACTGCACCCATCCCCCTCTATATAATGCAGTTTATTGTGCATTAATAATCAAAAAGGCCATTGAGGTGCTAGTGGATGTTTATTTTGCAATTGACTATTCAACTGTTTAAACTCATATACTTTAATAGGTGCTTATTCATTTACTTAGTATAAAATTTTAATAGATAAAGTACTAGTAGTATATAATGTAGTATACCTACCTACCTAACTTAGCTACCTACCTAACTAACTTAACTACCTAGCCAACTAACTAACTAACTACCTAACTATGGGTTAAATCCTCACGATAATATGTTAATTTTATTTTTCAATACTTCTATTTTAGTATCAATGGGGTTCAAAGCTTTTTTGTTTTGTTTCTATAAGAACATTCTGTGTTTATTTGTTCTTAGAGTACATTGGGTTTTTGATAGACTTTCCACTTTTCCGAATAATATAACTTTATAATTCTGTAATGTTATTTTATCTTTGATGATATTATTTTTGATTCCTTTTAATTTTTTCTTTGTTTTAGTTTCATTGTCACCCTCTTTTAAATAAGTGTATATTTTTGACCTCAAACCTACAAACTCAGACATTATTGTTCCAGATAATTCATCCTTCATCATTCCTATCACTTTTTTTTTGACTGCAGGGAAGTTATAACAATTATCTTTTTTGTAATCTGAAGTATTGAATTATTCTTGGAGGTCAGCTTTAATGTCTCCATAAAAATCCTCAGTTTGAATATCATAAATAAAACTATCTGTATCCATGTAGCATAAGTCAATATTTTTATCATACTTAGGTTTCATGTATTCATAATTAAATTCAAACATTAATAGCTTGGATAACTGTAATACAGCAAATCCGATATAAATAGGTTTATCTAGATTTATTTTTGACTTGGCCATTCTGGCTACCAAGAAATTTTTGCTAAAGATTATTTCTGATCTAAAGTTATGTTTTTTAATTATTATTTGTCTTTGTTCATCACTAGTGATTATTTCAATACTAGCTCTTTTTCTAATATTTTCCATAGTTTTCCCAAAACAAGCATTATTCAATAATTTAAAGAAATCTTTTTTGAAATCATTCTTTCCCTTTTGTCATAATTTAGTATTATGATTGATATATTCTTTTAAATAGGGTGCTTTGGTAAATGCTAGTATTCTATGTACTTTTTTCAATACTAAGCCATGTTTTAAATAAAATTATAAATTCTTATAATGCACAACATAGTTTATTTTATTATTTAAAACTGCACTTATTTTACATTCAAAATGTTCAGGAGCAAGTGGTAAATCTTTGTGTAAATTGTGTAGCTCTCTTGGATATTCTAAATCAACTTCAAACATGCCTCCTACATTATCCTTGTTCATTTCTGATTGGATATGTTGTTTTAGTTGTTGGTAGTAATCTAAAGAATTGTTTTCTTTTAAATTTTCTGGTATACCGGTATTAATAAAAGTAAAATCTTTTTCTGGTAATTGTTGGGACATTGCCCAACCATATAAATTATTAGCGTCTAAATACATTAAATAGTTAGAAGGTTTTGTTTTATCAAAGTTTTCCATATATTTATTATTTGCTGTAGCATATCTTTTCATACACTGAGATATGCCACCTCTTATACCTTTTTCAATAAATGTATACATATCTTCATCAGAAAATAAGGGAATTTTAGCTTCAGAATGTTTGAGAAAAGCTTCCCATGTTAATCCCGGTGCTGAGAAGAAATGTAAGGGATCTAGTTTATAATTATTTAAAGATACATTTCTAAAATTTTCAACAACATCTGATAGAATTAAAACATCACTTTTTAGGTATAATTTAGTGTAATCTAATAGCGTTTTACATTTAAATAATTTTAAAATAGTGTGTGCTCTTTTCTAATCTTCTTCTGAGATATTTTTTCCTGTTAGTCTACAATAAAGTTTATTAATTGAAGGTAATTTTCTAACATTCATTTTATCATATCCATCGACATATTCATAAGAATATACACCTCTCTTTATCATTTCTCTAAATTTTTCAGTATTTTCAAATACAGCAGAAGTATACTTAAAATTATTTCTCAAACAGTTGCAATTTAATTTACAGTCACATTTTGCTAAATTTTCAGATAATTTATCCAATGATGAAGCCATAAATCGAAATGAATCTATGAAGTGCATTTTGTATTGGGTTTCATTAACAGTAATTTTTTTATAAAATGATTTAAAACTCTCCGCTGAATCAAAAATACCATTATCAGGTATTAATTTTCTAAGAAATAAATTAGTCATATTTTGAGAGATTATGCTTTACAATAGGTATATGTTTAGGAATTCTAAAGTTGTTATTACATTCTGCATCCGTAAATCCACGTATATTACCACTTATATGCACACGATCTAAATGGAAATTATTATCACCTATTTCACTTTCACAAATATGGCAGCTTTTATTAGTTGTATTTTTCCATTTTTCTCTAATTTCTTCTTGTGTATAACCATGTTCTTTTTGCCTATGTTCATACTCATTGGCTATTTCTTTACAAACTTCTGTTATGGTAGTTACAAAATGTTTGCTAGCATCTTCACTAAAGTATTAATAATATTTATTTTGTACTGCATTAAACCAACATCATACTTGGAATACATAAGCAAAAAATTTCTGTTCTGCTACTTTGGTTGTCATTTTTCCTTCCTTTTGCTCAAATTCTTCAATATATGATTCAAAATCACTTATTGCGTAATAATGTATTTCAGTTGTTTATCCATGTTCTTAAATTAAATTTTAGATGCTGGTATTGGCATAATGATTCACAATTTTCTTTTTTATCATGCTTTTCAAATTTTTCTTGTTCATTATAGTGTCTTCCACAGTAGGTGCAAAGATGAATTTTCCATTTAGTTTTGATATTTGAGATGCAAGTAGTTGGTTTAAATCTTTAATTAAAACATAATGATTAATAAAATAGAGTAAATTAATCATATGTGTAGCTCTTCGTTTTAGGAATATGAGTTCTAATCACTTTATTTTCACTTATTTCAAATAAACAAATTTTAATATTGTATTTGTTTTCAAATTTATAAATATCTTGAATATCCATTGGAAAATTAGTAATCCCTGTAATTGAATTCATTTTCATATTTTTGATAGTTTGATAGTCTGTCTACATGATTTTTAGCTGGATGAAGGTGAGCCAAGATTGACCAAAGAAAGCATTTATTATCATTATTTTTTATATTAATACACACTTTTTTATTTTTTACAAATTCAGGTAATTCTTTATAAGTACCTCCCACATAATTGGGTAATCTTGTCATTTGATAATCAGTTCCATCAACTCTTTCAAATTGTAAGCCTGATCTTGGGGTATTTTCAATGATTAATGTATGTATATTCCTGTGATTACTATTTAGATGGCTTTGATTGATATCACTATTTTTATTAAAAATCCAGAAATAACTATGATGGTGAATAGGCTCAACTTATTTCTTATCCTTCTGAGAATAAAATATTACACGAGTTGTAAATTGAACTCTATAACTATCTCTTTCATTCATTCTATTTTTAAATCTCCAACAACAGTGGCAAAAGTGTTCCAAAATCAGCTCCATTTGCATTCATTGAGATATTAACTGTAAGGGAATTTTCTCTAATCCATTGAATACTTGGGTTATTATTATTTTCTTCTTCTATTTTAAAAATATACTCTGGAATATCTGGTACTTCCCTTGTTTTTTTGTTACTTAGAAATAAATTAGAAATGTCAATATTCCTATCTTTTTTAACCCTATTTTTACCACTTAAGTCTCTAATAAGTTTTTGAGTTTTGTCATTCACTTTTTTATTAATCTCAACTTATTTATTGAAATGAATTTTTACTTTATTCTTTACTTTGTTATAATTTCCAGCAGTTGTAATCTGTTTTGATTTTAAGAATTTTTTAAGTTCAATAATATCTTTATTTCTCATAGTGTTAACATGATTTTGTAAATCTGAAATAATTTGATTCTTTTCTTTTATTTCATTTTCTAATTTTCGTAATCTGTTTTGATTTTAAGAATTTTTTAAGTTCAATAATATCTTCATTTCTCATAGTGTTAAATTGAGTTTGTAAATCTGAAATAATTTCATTATTTGCTTTTATTTTATTTTCTAACCCTTTTTTTAACTCTGGAATAACATTAAATCTGTAGGGTTTCTTATCATCTCGAGGCTTTGCATTACACTATAACTTAATCAAATTATCTTCAAGTAATATATTATTATTAAGATGATTCTTTATTTTATCTATTAGTTCCCCTTTTCTAACAACAGCTTTTAAAACAAATTGTTTCATTACTGTGCGTAATTCATGACTTGTGCAAAATGATAATTTATTTTTATTTTGATGAATTTGGATTTTCGTTGTAAACAACTTTTAATCACTTCTGCAATACCCTCCATTTCTTTAAAAATTATTTTATAAAACAAATTTCCAAATCTTAAAAATTTTCAATCCTGAGGAATTTCAGTTTTTTTTTTTTTTTTTAATTTATATTTGTTTTATATGTTTAATTATATTTGTTTTGAAATAACAAATTATTTTTAATTAAATTTTAAGATAATTTTGATAAATTGTATTATATTCATTTATCTTTAATATTTTATTTTTTAATAAGGAATTTAACAAAGTTACAGCTTCATTTCTAACTTCATCTGATTTTTCGAGCAGCTCTGCTACCTATTAGACTGTATAATCGTTCAGTCATTTCATTTGCACTCAGAAACAATCCAGTTCCTACTTGTGGTATTTCTATGTCTATTTTAAGGATTTTAGCAATCTTCAACAATCTCTACCTAAAAACTTTTACAAAATCAACTATTTCTTCATATCCAGGTATTCCATGTCTTTTTTTCCCACCATATTTTTGATTCAATCACCCGATTTCTTTATAGCATCTTGGAGGAGTTCAGGATAATTTATGTAATAATTAGGCAATTCAAAAGAAGTTGGTTCCTGAGGATACTTATTTTTTATCGTCTTCATTTAACCGTTTCAGCAGTTTAGTGTCAATATTCAAATTAAGATCATATACTCTCGGTGATTTATCAGGATTTTTTGTTTTTGGTATTTCTAATCGTTCAATACCTTGTAGTAACAATGATGGTGTTGGTAATGATTCAATACCTTGAAGTTGCGATGGTGCCGGTAAAGCGTTTCTTAAACTTTGATCTAATCTTAGAAATCACCGTTTCAAATTATCATCATTTTCTTTTAAGTTTTCTACAATTGGAGCATTCAGCTCTTCAGTATAATCATACAATCCTTCTTGTATTAACGCATTCTGTCTAGCCTTTTGTCTTAGTATTTCCCTGTTGTTGACTATATTTGTTAACAACTTTTTAATTCTTTAACATCCATTTATACAGATTAAATTATATATAAGAAAATTATTATTATAAATCAATAACTTTTGATAACTCTTTTTCATAAAAAGCACCAATGATTAATTCACCCGATTTATCGGATAATTCATACGTAATAGGAGTTGTCTGTTTAACTGTAGCAATTTGAAATATTTCCATTGTATAATTTGGAAGATAGCCTTTATCAAAAACACTCTTTTTCTTATTAATTCTAACCAAATCACCTACACTAAATTTATGTTTCGTTGTTTGAGATTGTATGTCTGGAAACAGATTTTTATACACCCTGTGTTTATTTTTTTTTTTACTAGCTTCTTTTGGTTTAATTTACACTGACCTATGATGTGACTAATTATAATTGCCAACTAATGATAGTAATACATCTGTCCAACGTTTAGTATTGTTGCAAGTTAAAAGTTTCCGAAATTTTTATTTAATAGTTCTATTTAATTGTTCCACTATTTGAGCTTTCAATTGACTTTAAGATGAAAACAAAAGAATTTTATGACTTTTTAGAAATGATTTAAAGTTTTTCACAAAGAATTCTCCACCTTTATCAGTTTTCATATTTTTAGGTTTTCTATTTTTAAATAAATCCGTGAAAGCATTAATAATCTCCTTAACCATTTTATTTTTTAAAGGGATACACCAAGCATATGTACTAAAACAATCAATCACTGTAAGAATGTAATTAAAATTATTATTTTATACCTTTAATATACCTTTAATCACATATACCTTTAATCATTGGCACATCATTTCTTTTTGAAACTGCTTGAGTCATTGAAGTAGTAACAGTAACCTTTTTACATTGCATACAGTAAATCTTACTTTGTAAATTCATTTCCATTTATAAGAGACTGAAATTATTAGATAAATTTTCTAAATAATAAAAAAAATTGTTCTTAAAAAAAGGTATTCTATTAAATGGGTTTGATTATAATTGAAGGTAATAAAAGTGAAATTGAACAATCTTATATAAGTAATCCAAATAGATTAGATCCTAATTATGATTATGAAATCGCCTTAACGCAGTGTACTTTATGGTATTCATGGCATAATATTAGTGATAAATTATAAAACAATACATTTGAGTTTAGAAAAAATAAAGATGAACCATGGCTAAATGTTGTGATACCCAATGGTATGTATAATGAAGAGTGTTTCAATTATTTTCTAAGTCATTATTTTAATGCTTCTAGAGAAAATTGCCCAATAAGTGTTTCATCAAATCCTGCAACAATGAGATTCGTTATATTATTAAAAAATAATTATGCATTTAAATTTAATAGTAACTTAAGTATTATTTTAGGATTTGAAAATGATGTTAAATTATCATATAAAATTATTGAAGGTACAAAAGTTCCAAATATTAAAAGAAATGTTGATAAAATTTAAGTCTATTGTTCATTAGTTGATAGTTCAATCGTTAATGGAGCTAGATCTGATGTTTGCACCTAATACTGAACCAGGTTGTTTAATTGTAGAAATTCCTAAAGAAAGACAATATCTCTTAATAAATCGAAAAGAGTTTATTAATTCTTTGAAAATGACAATTACAGATCAATTAGGTAGACTTAACGATTTTAATGGTGAGAATTTTGGTTATGTATTGGATTTGAAAAACGCTTAATGAAATTAAAAAAGTTTTAGTTAATGATATTCTCTTATAAAATTTTTACTATAATAAATGTTTATTAATAAAAAACAATTGCTATACACAAGACAATACGGTAGTGGTATTGGTAGTTTCTTTAAGAATATAGATAACTCCGAATTATTCAAAACTTCCCTGAAAAATATAAAAGATGGAGCTTTATCAGTGTATAATAATATGATTAAACCTTGATTAGAGTTAGTAAAAAATAGAGGTATTGACTATGGTAAAGAATTCATCAATTTAAATAGAAAAGAATTAGATGATGTATTTAAAAATAAAAAATAGACGAGAGAAGCTATTGGAAATAATAAAAGGTATATAGATAGAAGAGGTCGAGATCTCTTAAATACGTTGATTACAGGTAAGAGATTAACAACTTAAAAATGAAAAATTATTTAATAAATTTCTTCTCTATATAAATGGAGGTTGTTAATGAAGTTGTTGCTCCTTATTGGCAAATATTTGAAAAGCCTATTGTTGATGATTTGACAACGAAATATGAATTTAAAGAAATTAGAGAAACAAATGTTAATGTTTCAAAATTAGATAATTATTAATTGACAATAAAAGATTTAGAATCTTGGATCCTTCCTAGTGATAGCTATCTTCATGCAAAAATAAAAATATTGCGAGAGGATGGAAAGAATATGGATGCTGTAGATAAGGCTACTTTAACAAACAATGGGTTTAATCTGTTTAAAAATGCTGAATATAACATTAATGGTAAAACAATTGAATCTATTGATTATGTTGGTATATCGACAACCGTTAAAAATCTATTAGAATTTTCTGATTCGAGAAGCGCAGCAACAAATATGTTTTGGTATAAAGATAAAACGCAAACAAATGATTCATTTACAGAAGAATGTAAGTTTGTAAGTACTTCTACAACTGCAAAAGCAGGTGAAAGTCCAACAATTAAAACAAACAAAAATGATAAATTTATTAGTGGTTTATTAAAAAGATATAATAAAACAAAAGAAAGTCATGTAGTTAGTAGGCATTTACCATTGTCAAGGTTATTTTGATTTTGTCAAGACGTTGATCGCGTATTTAGAGGTATTACAAATAAAATTGAATTGAAAAATAACAGTAACAATATTATGATTATAAAAAAGGGTTCTCAAAATTTTTAAGTAGATATAATAGATTTATCTTGGATTCTACCAGCATTAAATCCTAGTTTATCCAATAGAAATGAGTTAGAAGGTAAATTAGTTAAAAAGAGTTCATTTGAATTAAGATGGGAAGCGTGTAATACTTATAAAAGTGATAATAGAAATGACAAGAATTGACATGGAGAGTCGTCAGTGAAAGATGCAATACAACTAAAATTGTTGTAGTATTACAGAAAACAGAAAAAAATAGTAATTCTTTACAAAATAATATGGTATTTGATCATATGAATATTGAAAAAGTGAGAGTGAATGGCTATAAATATCCACACGAAGATTTAAAATGTGATTTTAGTAATGATAATGAAGATTATTCTAATGCTTATCAAAGATTTTTACATTTAGGATACAAACATCGAAACGTTGATAGTGGAACTATTGTTAGCTATAATGACTTTAAAACAGTATATCCATTATTTTGTTTTGACGTTTCAAAACATGAACCTAATATTTATGCATCTGGATCAAATGTTGATATAGAAATTAAACTTTTGTTAGATCAAGAGCCTGCTGATTCATACAACATTTACTGCGTTATATTTCAGAAAGAAAAGCAAACATGGATGTCATTGATAATAAATTATATGTTAATCTATAAATTATTTTCGATTCAGAAAATTTGTTTAATAAAATAATTTATAGATTAATGGAGAAACTTTTAAGAGAAATGGAAGTGGAAAATAAATGCAATCGAACCGTTAAGAAAGAAGACTTAGACATTGGAATAGAATACACAGTTAAAGCAAAGAAAAACGTAGTAACTAAATACGGTAATAAACTTGTTATTATTATTAATTTTGAGGGTGAAGTGGTTGATATCTTTGCACCAAAACGATTTGATTCTAAAGCAGTTCATTTTGAAAAGAAATTAAAAAAATTAGAAAAAGATAAAGGTATGATTTTAAAGGTTATTGAAAGACAAGGGAAAGATAATAATAATTATCTAGATATTGATATTTAACCTAATTAGTAGTATATCGAACTATCTAATAAATATTAAAATATTACATTTTATCAGTAGTATAAGAAGAATGGAATATTTTTTCAAATTACATTACAAATTCTTATTTCAGAAGAACTTTATAGTTGTTAAATCTCATGATGGAAATTGTTAAAATCTTTGGAATTTTCATTTAAAATGGGCTGAATTCAATTGAAAAGGGGGTAAATTTAATTAATTAATGATGTGGTCCAGCTCCTGTATATCTTATACTACTCCTGTTTCACCCCACATCAACTGTTTGGTTTTGGGGGAATCATATTGATTTTTGTATTTAAATTTTTGTTAAAGTTAATTAAATATACCACTATTACTATCAAAAATGACTAATAATTATCAAATTTGATCAGAGCTAGACTAATAGAAACTTCAGGAGCAAATTTAGAGCATGACTTATCTCAAGGGAGGATTTTTTTTTGAATTGCAACCCCTGTCACAACTTGAAAAATTCCTTAATTCTGGGTGATTAATGAAAACTTCAGGAACAAATTTAGAGCATGAATTATCTCAAGGGAAGATTTTTTAATCCCCCCCACAACTTGAAAAATTCCTTAGGTCTAGTTTAATGACTTTAATGGTTATCAAATTTGATCAGAGCTAGATTAATGGAAACTTCAGGAGCGAATTTAAAGCATGGATTATCTCAGGGGAAGAATTTTAAATCTCCCCCCCCCCCATAACTTGAAAAATTCCTTAATTCTAGTTTAATGACCAATGATTATCAAAGTTGATCAGAGCTAAATTAATGGAAACTTCAGGAGCAAATTTAGAGCATGAATTATCTCAAGGGAAGATTATTTGAATCCCCCCCCCCCGCAACTTAAAAATTTCTTAATTCTAGTTTAATGACTCTAAGGATTATCAAATTTGATCAGAGCTAGATAAATGAAAACTTAGTGAACACGTCTAGAGCATGAATAATCTCAAGGGAATATTTTTTCGAATTCCCCCCCCCGCCCTCCACCACTCAAAAACCCCTTAATTCTAATTTAATTGCTCTAATGTTTATGAAATTTGAACATTTCTATCTTTCAATTTCTAATAAGTTATTTCTGCTTTGTCTACTCTTGTTTTCTTCCTGTATTTGAACCACAGCCATATGCCAACTCATAAGAGCTATTACTTTTAGGTAACACTGAGACCATTCCACAAATTCTCAAATACCTTTTGAAATTTACATTAATTATTAAAAATTAGCATAAATTACTGTACTTTAAAACTTTATAGATAACAGTAGTTTATGTGTAGTTCAATATTATCACTGCTATTCTACATAAATGACCAAATTTATTCCACTATCCAATTAAATCAATATCTAGTTATATATGGAATTTTCCACACCTTTCCTAGCTAGATTTTAAAGTGATTTCTGATCTTCTTGGAGGCAAGAACCAGGTCAAAAATTAGTGGAAAGTTACAGTGCCAAGAGCCATGTGCCTTCAACTGGTAAAAGCTACCAAGTGGGATTGCTTATATGTAAATAGTATGTTACTGTATTCTGTCTAAATGCTAAAAAGTGATATTGCTTTGAGGTTCAAGTTCTTGATAACCCAGGAAAAGCCATCTATAGCCTATGGAAAATTTGGGATAACCATGATTTTGCAAAGCAACTCTGTCCAGAACCCCCTTCATACATAAAACTGCCCTAACAAGTTTTTGGGTTTTCTAGCAAATATTTGAATTTTCCTTATAATTTTGCTTACTTAGTAGCAAAAATACTATTGAATGGTGATTATTTCAAAATTGTTTCTGCAATCAGAATATACATTACAAGGGGGTTAAGCTTTACAATTAAAAACAGCTATATTATACATGCTGAAAGAAATTGAGTTTTAGCTATATATAATTCTATTGTTCTTTCATTTTTTCTAATGGAACGATATTTAGTTAATTATAAGTAAGGTTCTGTTAAGCAAAAGTACACTAAAAAAGGTGATCACAAGTTTTTTCATTGTAAATTTTTTTAGTATCCCAATTTTAGGGTTAGGCTCTAGAGATTTTGGCCCCCTCTGAACAGCCATACTTTGATTTTGTAATATGAAGGAGGAGGGGTGGTGATAACTTTTAATTACAGTACACATTACAAGTGTAATTAACTTATATGTATTTGATTCATTTTGCTCAGGATGTCTCCCCATGTACATGTGTAGAGATTGAGTTTGGGAGAGGGGAAGTCTTATGAACAACAGTTGTCTTCTTCCTATATTTTTTGAAAATAACATATTTTATTGTATATAGTAATCTGCAGAATTTGTGTCAGTTTTAAAATACCATTAGCATCAAAATAAAAGTATTTTTGTTCCCTGGACACATCTTTGGTCTATTAAAACTTAAAAACTGTGATTTGCAAGATTTTTCTTTTGGTATGTCAAAAGTATGAAGTTTTTATGGTGGTACCACATTTTCGTTTGTTTTGTTATGCTGAACTGTGAATCTGAATAAGTAACATTGATTAGTTAATTTTGAGAATGCTTTTCATCCATAAAAATTCATACATTAGCAATCTGTTGACTCCCAAAGAAAGCTACATCTTCAAAGGCAAGCTATGCATTTGCAAGTAATATGCATATGATTGTCTAGTTTCCACTTAACAAATTCAAAAAATCTGGTTTCTTTCTCAATGTCCTTTGTACTTAAAGATCTGTCTCAAGTCTTATAAACTTGATTTAGAGATTTTTTTTGTTTCCCTCTCTCAGTTTCATGGCTGTAATAATTAAAGGCGATAAGGATGGCAATCAGGTTATCAGCCCTGTGTTTTGCTACAGTATCCTCTATCATAATGTTTCCATGGGAAAGAAGTTACCAGAACATATTTGGGTAGCAATAGCTTATATCAGGTAATAGACCAACTAACCTGCTAGAAGAATAACCAAATGCCATCCCTACTAGATTTGACAACCACTAACAACCCAGGATTGTTAGTGAACACTTAGTACCTCCATCCTATTGGTGCCAGTGACCACGTCTGCATCTGCCATGACTTGCTGCTTAGTGAACGAAAAAACAATTGCACTAAACAAACTTACATCAGCTACAGCAAAATCAGGGAGATAATACAGGCAGTAGAATGGGACCAAGTGATTGCTGAGGGAGGCATTGAGCTAACCTGGCAAAATTTTAAGAACACTGCGGCAATCTCAGAGGACATGTACTTCATGTTAATTTGTGAAGGCACCAACAACACTGCCACACCTGAAGTGGCCTATTAAAAGGGCTATGAACCATACAAAGAAGGCTTTTTCAAAATATAAGAAATCCAAATGCACACACCACTGGGATTGTTTATCAAGAGCAAGGAATAAACTGAGGCAACTTACTCAACACTTCATAGCTGACTATTAAAATAACTTGGCATTGAACATCAAAGACAACCCAAAGAGGTTCTAGAGATATGTATCTGCTAAAGATAAGAGTAGACAAACTATGCCATAGCTGACTATTAAAATAACTTGGCATTGAACATCAAAGACAACCCAAAGAGGTTCTAGAGATATGTATCTGCTAAAGATAAGAGTAGACAAACTATGCCATTCCTTCTCAACCCTGAATGAAAAAAGCTAGAAGATCCAGATGACATTACAAATTTGCTGAACAACACATTTGCATCCAATTTCTCAGTGGACCCCACTGACAAGCCACCATGCCCTGCCCCCAGGGTGGTCAAGCACCCAATGCCAACAATTTACATCACAATGGACAAGATTAAGAAAAGGCCGGACCCCAAACAAGCTAAAGGCCCCAATGGTATACAACCCAGGCTCATAAAAGAACTTGCAGATATATTAGCCGAGCCGCTCTATTTACTAGTTAAGCTGTCTCTTCAGACTATTATCTTACCTGCAGATTAGCGGACAACCATAATTACTCTGACATTAAAGAAAGGATCTAGAACCCAGCCTGAGAACTATTGACCTATTAGCCTGACCTCAGTTGTGGTCAAACTTATTGAAGGGATAGTCAATGATGCAATCATAGCACATATGACCATGAAAGGCCTTCTTTTTGGTGGTCAGCATGGCTTCAGGAAAGGCATGTCTATTGAAACAAATCTAATACTAGCTTTTGAATCTGTAACTGATCTGCTGGAGTAGGGTTTTCCAGTTGACATGTTAATACTGGATCAGGCTAATTCCTTTGATAAAATTTCTCACTGCTACCTGATGATCAAGCTGTAAGTATATCAGATAGACAATCACGTTGACAAGTGGATTCACAGCTTCTTATCCAACAGAATCCAGAGTTGTGCTATCCCCCAAGGGACCAAACTAGGCCCAACAATGTTTAACTCCTATGTAAATGACACTCCTGAGGTGGTCAAGAATGGCTTGGAACTATATGCAGACGACTCCAAACTCTTTGGTCCAGCAGCCTCTACAGAAAATTGCTCTTCTCTGCAAAAAGATCTCAAGAACCTTTGTCTGTGGGCAACAACCTACACTTTCAGAGTGCTGAGGAAGAGTGTGATTCTGGGGTATTAATTGACAATAAGCTTAAATTTCATAGTCACTGTCAGAACCAAGCAGCTAAGGCAAACAAGGTCCTTGGTTTGATCAAGCGTTCAGTAAAAAGTTGCCTACCAAAAGTTGTCAAGAAGCTTTACACAACCCTTGTTTGTCCCCATTTTGAGTTTGGCATGCCAGTTACCAACCCACACTTTAAGTGTGACATGGAGATACTTGAGGAGGTCCAGTGTAGAGCAACCAAGCTCCCTTTTGCCAAATAACAAATCAAACAAAAAAACAAAAAATTAGCCGCAAGGGAATCCCATAAAACTGCATCAAAAATTTAGCAGAAAGCATGAGAAGTACAACTCTTTGCCTATCGTGTTGTTCCACTGTGGAATTCACTCAGCAAATCTATTGTGTTGGCCAGATCAGTTGATAGCTTCAAGATTAATGTTGACCATGATTGGAGTGGCAAGTCATTGAAGACGCAGTGGGACAAATCAGTATCATCGAGCAGGGTCTATTAGGTCCCACCTGCTCTCTTTAGCCCCCAAATACGCCTGGCCGCCAATATATATAGTGACACCCAATGAGGAAATCAAACTGTTCTCTATATATGAAAATATTGATGATCCACTCATAAACTGTGATATGAAACTGTGTTTACTGTCCTGTTGTTATGAAATGTGTTGATTGTCCTATATATATGTAAATAGTGATGTTCCACACATGAACTGTGACATGAAGATTATCAAGTCAACATTACCTGGCGACAGCTACTGGATCTTCAACCTTAGTCACTAGAAGATGTGATTTAAGGTAGTTTAAGGTAACATCCATAATCATCCAAAGATTCATTCACTTCTTAAGAAAAGTCAGAAATGTCACATTATAGCCAGTACCTGTAGGGATCTCATACCTGTTGACTTTTGCTAAACCAGCTTGGGATGTACTGCTGCCTATCCATGTACATACATAGAAGATAAGTTTGCTATGTTTGTGGCACAAATTAGAGCAAGTAATTGGTGGATTGTTTAAAATATCAGCATTCAGGGGACATATTGTAAAAATATTGCAATTCTGGAAGACAGGAAACCCTCTTCCTTGTACACTAGACTTAAAATCAAACACAAGTATCATTCAATGTTTTTGTAGACTACTGTGTTTTTTTGCATATGTGTATGCTAATGAACTTGAATTTTGTTAGAGATCATCTTGTTTCTTTTAAAGTTAGGGCCAGTTTTGAAAAATGACCAAACTTGGAAATTGTTTGTATTCACCATAGGAACAGGAATTTCAATAAGAGAGCTTAAAAACACTTCTTCTATACAGGGGCGTCCTGAGGGGGGGGGGGGCGGGGGGGCCCATCTTTTTTGACATTCGGTACAATTTTAGCCGAAGGCGAAAATTTCGGTAGAAGTTTTGCAAAATCGGCCGAAATTTAACAAAATTCGCTACTTCTGCAGAAAACTCGGCATAAATAATGCAAGGCTTCGATAAAATATACAAAGATCGCCCCCCCCCCCAAATAAAACGAGCCTCGGGACGCCCCTGCTTCTACAAATGTAGTCATGCATAAAATTTGTAATTTGGCTTGTTAGTGAACAATGAGTATCACCATATTAAAAGTTATCAGGATCAGATATTACCTTTTTAAATTCTACCCTCAAACCCATCCTATCCCACATCACAGAAAATTAGCTTCCTTCATCCTTTTTTGGAATTTCAGGTTAATTTTGTTGCACAATTCTTAATTTGCTACAATTTGAGTCATTAGTAACAAGTTTCTTGTTGTCTCTTGGTGTTGTTGACTGTCTTTGGAAACACTATCAAATTTATTAATAAAAAGAGACTTTAATTTTGCTTTTAGAATTAGAGGTAGACCTTTATTGTTTCTTTATTGCATGAACTGCCACCTACCTTCACTATATCTGTGAAAGATTTCAAATTGTTTGGTGATGTGTTTCTCTGGAAAGAGATGTAAAAGATGGTGATCTAATTACTTTATTTTTAGTTTGTCATTCTACTTAAAGATTTATCATAAAATGGGGATTGCTTGAATCCTTGTCTCTGTTTTCTTGAAAACAGAAAAAAGCCATCATTCCTGATCACTGGTCATTTACTCTATTCTCTTGGTAATTTTGATGCAATAGGCCTATCCCTTTTTTTGGGTAGAATTCACATGCGTTTTTTTTTTCTTGGGAAGTAGACAAGTTAGGTGAATGGAATTTTCAGGAACAAAATTAGGGCCAAATTTGCTTAGTGCAGGTGTTTTTAAGCTTTAGTTTCAACCCCCTTCCTGTTTCCAAGGCTTAGAAAATAACATAAAAGACAAGTCTAAGCCTAAATAAACTCGTGGAAAAAATATGGTCTTCCATAATTTGTTTGAGCCTACTTTCCTTTCACTCTAGGTTTGGAAACCACTTTGCCCAAACACTTCGTTTGGGCATTATTGTGCTTTAAATCTATTTCTGAAAGCTTTGTCAAAGTCCATCAGTGGTCAGTGCCCTTTTTACTTGCACACATAGGATAAAAGTAAAGCATTTTGCAATACACTGCTTTCTTGTAGGACTAAATGATGCATTTTAAAGTACTGCAGATGTCAAATTGAACGATATTTAATCCTCCCCCTTACAAAAAAAATATATCTGACCACCCCTGAACACCAGAACTGCTTATACCTGGGACTTGTGATATGCAATGAAATTTATACTTTTTTTTAGGGTTCAGGAAAGGTGCTGAGCCAGGAATGCCTCCTCTGTCTGTAATGAGGTATTTATTTCTCAATATTTGCATTTCATTTAATTCTGGAAGCTTGTCTTAGTCTTTTAAAGCTCTTTAGATTGTGGGTCACCAACTTTGTGTTTGATTTGTTCTTGTTGATATTTTAGGCCTGTTTCTGCCAGCTCAGATAGTACCAACAGCTTTACATTAGTTGGAAGAAATAAACACTGACTAGTAAAAATTTGCAACCCTAACTCCCAGAGACATAAAATTAGGTAAGCAATTCGAAAACGGGATCTTTAAATGCAAACAAAATTTAAGTATTTCAGACTCTAAAACAAGCATACAACCACATGAAATCTTTAAAACACAAAATCTTTCCATAGTTCTTTCTTAAATGAAGAAATTTCCAAGTTTTAATTTTGTTTTTCAAGTTTTGAAATCCACCAATTTTTTTTTTTTGTCAGAACAGTGGCAAAACGCCTACAATTTTTCTTCTTCTTTTTTTTTGGGGGGGGGGGTAAAGTACCTTTGCTTGTCCTTTTTTTCTATTAACAACCAACAATTTTTTTTGTAGTTGTGTACTTAAAGCACTATGGACAAAAAACAATCAAATTGACAATAGTCAATGGTCATATCTTTTCATAAACCTGGGTTGATCTAACCAAGCTTGAGTCATACAATGCTTCAAGAAATTACTTGAGTTTTATTAACAAACAATTGTTAATTTCATAAAAAATGAAAAGTTTAGCTAATTAGTTGCAAACCCTGGCATGCTTAGCTTTTGGTGTCCTGATGATTTCAATTATTATGCTACAAGATATTTTGAATGATATTTTGAGGTAGCTTGTTGGATGAAAATTTTTTCTCTTCCCTTTATAATTTTGGAATTTAGTGTTTGTTTCGACACAAGTAGGTGCTGAGTTACAGAGGATATTTTGAAATTAGTTCGTAGAAATTGAGCTTGAAAGTGAAAAGGCTTTGGTTGGCAGTTGGGGTTATGCAATTATGGGAGATAAACTGGCTGAAGGGGTATTCTTTCAGAGCTGGGATGTTTTTATTTTGATTCAGTTCTAGGTGAGTGATGGTGAAGAAAGCTTTGAAATTTTTTTGGGTATATTTCTATATTTTTTGGGTATTGTTTTGTTCATAGATGTTCTCCAGGTGTCACTACATAGGGCTATGCCACATGGTTCGATGGCATGGCGCGCTCATTTTGCCTGGGTAAGGAAATTTAAGCACCGAAACCTGTATAGGCAATGAGTGTTCCTCTGAGGATCCCTGATATGTGGTGATTACTTGGGGAATATTAAATTTTGTAGACTTAAGGTGCTATGGCTTGGTTTTGGGATAATGAGTTACATTTTATTAATGCTGATTTTGCTCTATTTTGGACTTGATTTTCGGACTATTGGGTTGAATATACTGTTTTGTCCTAGGTGATTGGATGGATGAGTAAGGTTCAAGTGCTGTTCAAGTGCTCATTTATCTCAGTTACTAAATTAGGAAGACAGTTTTTTTTTTTTTTTTTTTTTTTTTTTTTTTTTCCAAGTGACTTATGTCCCATCCATCCTTGAAGGTCGTTTTGGCGCCTCTTCTTTAACCAGTTCATTGATATGCCTCCTGTAGGTCCTTCTGTTGTCGGTCAGGCGGAGGAGTTGTGGCAGGTTGTAGGGTGAGAAATTTTCTTTACATCTCTTTGGAGGGCGACTTCTGGGGCGAGAACCGTGTACTCGTCCAACGAAGGCTATCTTCGGGAGACGAGTGCTAGCCATGCGTTGGGTATGTCCAAGCCATTTGAGTTGTTGTAGTTTTATTTTGTCCACTATTGTGAATTTGACTTTCAGATTATGGAGAAGCTTGGAGTTGGAGATTTTGTTGTGGTAGTTGATACCAGCGATGCGTCGTAGGGTTTTCGTTTCAGAGGCAGCTATGCAACATTGATCGTCTGTTTTAAGCAACCAGGATTCACAGGCATAGATGGCGATCGGAATAATAAGGGAGTAGAAGAGTATCGTTTTGAGAATTGTTGTTAAATTCTTATTCCTGCAAATCGGCATCAGAGCTTTAAAACTGGAGCGCAAGTGTCAGGCGTCTCTTGATGTCTTTGAGTTAGTTATTATCCGAAGTAAGTAAGCTCCCAGGTAGGTGAAGTCTTCCACCCGCTCAATGGTATCTCCACCAAGCTGAAGGCTGAGATTTACCTGTGAATCGAGCTTGCGTGAGCAGCGCATGGATTTCGTTCTTGAGGTGTTGATGGCCATCCCGAAGAGGTTGGTAGACGAGTGAACGCTGTTAGCTTGGGATTGTAGATCTTGAAGGGACTCGGCTATTAGGTCTATGTCATTGGCATATGCTAGTTTGTCTATCACCACTCCTCTGACAAGGGTGCCGGTTGGGTTGACTATGAGTGAAAGGGCTGCAGATAGGAAGAGATTGAACAGCTCCGGTGATAGCAGGCAACCTTGGAGCACTGTGGTAGAGGTTTTGAAGCTCTCGGTAAGTCCTTCTCTAGTCATGACGCGGCTTCTGAACTTCTTATACATGTCTTTGATCAGCGAGATCAGGTTGGATGGGATGCCAAAGTGAAGAAGGATGTGCCATAGACCTTCTCTCCATATGTCGAAAGCTTGTTTAAAGTCTTAGTTGTCGCAAACAGCTTTAGAGCCTTTCCTTAGCAGGGGAACTATCGTGGCTTCATACTAGGGTTAGGGGAAGTGACCTTTTTCCCAAGGAGCTGTGGTAATTTTGTGGTAAAGGTCAAGGAGTGGTTCGCAGTTTACTTTCAGTAGTTCAGGCTGGATTCAATCGGGGCCGGCAGCTTTGTTTTTTCTCAAGTCTGATAGCTGCTTCTATTTCAGAGCAAAGAGGGGGAGGACTTGGGTGTGTAGAGGTTACGGGGAAGCTGTCGAGAATTGTTGGGTCTGGGTGGATGGCCAAATTCAGTTTATTTTTAAAATAGTTTTTCCATCGAGAGCGGACCCCATCTATGGATTGTATTTGGTTTCTATGTTCGTCGAGAAGGAACACGCTTTGATGTCCTTCTTATTGGCCAGTTCCCGCACTCTTCTATACATGAAGTGGGGGTCTCCTTTTTTGAAGGCCGATTCACATTGATCGCACTTTTCTTTAATAAAAGCGCGATAAGCACGTCTGATGGTTTTCTCTACAGCCTGTTTGAGTTGCTTGTATTGGTCCCTTTTTTCTTTATCTTGCTTGTTCGTGAGTTGGCACTTGTCGTCGCAGAGGGAGATGATCTCGTCTGTTATCCAAGGTTTATGATTGTTTTTTTTTTTGACCCAGTGTGGTATGAGCGACATCACATAAGATATTTGTGCTGCTAGTCACCAGGTTGTCGATATCTTCCTTAGACAGGATAGGTGGAGAGCTCGACGTGAGCTCCGAATTTTTTTCGGATAGATTGGTGATGTAGGTCATACGTGTATTCTCGTCTTTCAGGAGATCTACCCGAAATTTGGGTGTTTTCTTAGACAACTTTGATGCTGTTTTAAGTCTTTTGAAGCTAGAAATGACAAGCCAGTGGTCGCTGTCAAAGTCGCCACCAGCTAGCGTGACCGTGTTTAGGACAGACGTTCTCCAACGTCTAGACATGAGGATTTAGTCTATTAAGTTTTTAGTTTTTCCATCTGGTGAGGTCCAGGATGTCTTACGGCGAGGTCTGTGCTTGAACAGTGTGTTTGTAATGACTAAATCGCTGTCTCTGCAGAATTCGATAAGCTATTCTCCTCTTCTGTTCATTTTTCCATGTCCAAATTTGCCCATTACATCTTCTTGTCCTGTGTGGTTGTTTCCAACAATGGCGTTGAAGTCACCAATGACAAGGATTATTTCCTTTTTAGGGACAGAATCGACTAGACTTTGAAGCTGGAGATAGAAGTTTTCAGACTCTTCGTTGTCTCTGCTGGAATCCGGAGCGTATACTTGGATAATTGTGAGGTTGGTGGATGAACCTTTCAGGCGGATCATGATGGTTCGTTCCGTGAGGAGGGTTACGGTGATTAAGGTTTTTCTGGCTTTATTAGACCGTAGGAAACCTACACCTTGTCGATGTTTGCCATCATTACGTCCCGAGAGTAGAAGGGTGACATATCCATGTTTCTCATCACCAATGACTGGAAGATGGGTTTCGGCTAGATCAATAACGTCCCAGCTGTATCGTTTTATCTCTCTTAGGAATAGGTCTATTTTTCCTTGTTTAGCGAGGGTTCTAGTGTTGAGGGTACCTATTGACATAGTTATTTTTGGAGAAATAATGGCCTTCAGGGTTGGAGTTGTCAACGTAGATATATACGCGCGATTCGCGGTCGTCGAATCGTCGGCTGCCCCGGACGCGGTAGCACTGGTTCTCATATTTGATCTCTTGTTCATATTCATCGTTAAAATTAAAGAACGGCTTTCTTGGCTGGCTTCGGGACAGCGGTAAGCCACTCCTCTCTGTCCCTAGCAGGGGCCGACTGTATCTATTACCGATAGTGCACCCTTTTGGTGTCCTGCAACACCAGCAATTTAACCCATTGCTGGGGGAAGGTTTGTGACTGACGGGAAGCATCCATACGCCGATGGGCCCTGCCCAGTTTACATCAGAGGGGCCATCCTCCTCCTCCGTCTGAATTTATGGCCCCCAAATGAGGGTGCTCCAGCTATGTTTCAAGACCCCCTAGAGACTAGGTCTCCCCATGGTCCGCGCCTCACTACCCATGAGGTAACCTGCATATCTGCAGGGCGTTCCCCTATTCGCCTCCCCTACAGACCGTAACCCTGATCCAGGTTTTAACCTGATTATGGATAATTATTTGGGGAGGTTATTTTGTTTTTGATTGATAGATTGGTCTTACGGTTAATGGAAATGGGCTTGACTTTTGGATATGGTTCGGATTTTGTTTGGTATGTCGTTATGGTTTTACTGCTTGATATTTTAATGATTAACACGAATAAGAGTAACATTCACGGCGATCTACCGGATATTGGTAAGTGTACCGGTCGTTGTTTTCTTTGCCGAGATTATTTCACCCCTCAAGCTATCGTACAGAGCACTTTATATAATAAAAGTTTCAATGTTTATTTCTGGGTAATGTAAATTGTAAAATAACTAATATTATTTGTCTATTAGAATGTAAAATCTGTGGCTTACAATATGTGAGAGAAAGTATTAACAATACGTATGATAGATTTTCGGGACACAAAAGCACAATTAACAGGAAAAAAACTAATAGCTATCTAGTACAACACTGTAATAATGGTACCTGCTCTTAAACTAATTTAACTATTAAGATTTTAGAAAATTTGGATTTAAATATTTTAACTAAAGAAGAGAAAATATAAAATTACGTAAACGTCAAGATTAATTGATCCTTGTCCTAGGTACTGGTTATCCTTTCAGGTTGAATGATCGAGTGCTAAATATGGAGACATGTCTAATGTTGTTGTTAATTGTATAAATGGTTTAATGGACCGTCCTTTTTTTAATCATCCCATTAAACGTAAAAATCGATCAAGAGGGCATAGGAAAAATAATAGAAAAAAGAATATAGATTTAAATATCTATTTCAAGGATTTGTGCCAGCTATTTGGGTCTAATGGTATGGCGAGTATAATAAAATGCTTAAATAAGTTATCAAAAAATAATTTAAAGCTGGAATCCAGCAATAGGAAAGGCAATTTTGACCATTTTCTAGATTTAGACATTAATGTTACACCTAATAATGCATTAATTTTTAAAATTAACAATAAAATATATGATTTTAATTTTCAAATAGTTAGTTTCCGATTTCCTTAAAGTAATATACATTCGAATATAACATATTCATCGTATTTTTCCCAACTGTTTAGATATGCGAGAATTTCTACTAAATACATTGATTTTAAAAGTAGAAGTCAAACACTTAGCCATAAATTAATCGTAAGAGTTTTTTCCACCAATAAACTAGCTTGGCAATTTACAAAACTTAGTTTCCAATATAATCAACTTTTAAATAAGTATAATAAAAAATGATCAAGATATTTTGAATGATATTTTGAGGTAGCTTGTTGGAGCTACCTCATTTTTTCTTTTCCCTTTATAATTTTGGAATTTAGTGTTTATTTCGACACAAGCAGGTGCTGAGTTACGGAGAATAGTTTGAAATTAATTCGTAGAAATTGAGCTTGAAAGTGAAAAGGCTTTGGTTGACAGTTGGGGTTATGCAATTATGGGAGATATACTGGCTGAAGAGTTATTCTTTCAGAGTTGGGATGTTTTTACTTTGATTCACTTCTAGGTGAGCGATGGTGAAGGAAGCTTTGAAAAAATTTTTGGGTATATTTTTATATTTTTGGGTATTGTATTGTTCATAGATATTCCCCAGATGTCACTACATAGGGGTAGGCCATATGGTTCTATGGCATGGCGCGCTCATTTTGCCTGGGTAAGGAAATTTAAGCGCTGAAACCTGTATAGGCAATGAGTTTTCCTCTGAGAAGCCCTGCTATGCGGTGATTACATGGGGAATATTAGTTTTTGTATACTTAATGTATTACGACTTGGTTTTGGGTCATTGCCATACACTTATTAATGCTGATTTTGCTCTATTTTGGACTTGATTTTCGGACTATTGGGCTGGATGTACTGTTTTGTCCTAGGTGATTAGATGGATGAGTAAGGTTTTAAGTCCAACATTGTTCAAGTGCTCATTTATCTCAGTTACTAAATTAGGAAAACTTTTTTTTTAGGACAGTAGTAACATGCCGTTAGGTTGTCATTCAACCAACAAATTTGTCTACTTGATCAACTAAGGGCACCAAAGAGGTTTTTTCAACTAAAGTTGATTTAATCATGTTTGATTCAGATAAGGCTAGATAATTTACTCGAATTGTGTGAACCAACAATTGTTTTTCACCTCTTCAGGTTTTTTTTATCTTCACCTATTTGTGAATCTGAATTATTTGGAGTCCCCCAAGGCTCTGTATTTGATTTTCTTGTTTATATCAATAATTTTCATTAAGCTCTCTGAGACTCATGCTTGGATATTCTTTGCTTTCTCCAGTATTCTTGATTGGTAATCAGGTAACATTGTACTAAATATATAACATTTTTATTAATGTTAAAAAAAATAATGTCAAATTCGATAAATATATCAAAGTAAATACTTTTCAAAGCCTTTTTCTAGCATCCTTCAAAGCTATTGTTCTTTGGTTTGCTTATAAAAATTCAAAAATCATGTGAAAGCAATTCGGGTCTTTACAAGCAATAGAGATTTAAAATATTTTCTCCTTTCCACAACTGGATTGCCACAAAAATTGCCCATTAAATCTGCATTTGTTTATCTAGATATTTGTCTTGTTTCTCAGCAACTACATTTAGTTGAATGATTTTCAACATGGTGTCACAGTATCAAAACGGTCTCTTTATTTTAAGACCTAAATTTGTTTCTTCTTTCATCAGATGTTAGACAAAGAGAAAACATATAGGCTATACTGACTGGTCTTGTTCTGAGATCTAAATTTGATCCAATGCTTACTATTGCTTGATCCTGGGATGTACACACAGATCTAGTGGATAAATTTGTGTTATTATGAACAACAAAGAAAGACATTAAAATCTGCCCTTTATTTGCTCATAAATGTATAACTTTTATTTGTTTCTTTGGTAGATATTTAATATAATATATATTTTTTTTTCACACTTCATGGGAAAGGTGGAATAATTATGTATTCTCGTGATTTATATTACCGTGTCTAGGTAATTAGGTCTGGTATTTACTAGGTCTAGTATTTTGAGTCTTTCTCTTCTTAGGCCTTCATCTTTTGGGGAGATGATGAACTTCTGCTTGTTGTTGTCCATAACAACAAAGAATTTCACTGTTATTGAAGTAACAGTAAATAACAGGGAAATAATAACAATAAGAGTGAATAGAATTTGCATTTGAAATGTCAGTGCATTTTCTTAGTTGTCTACTTGGTATACCAAGGAGAGGAAAAAAATGTTCCTAAAAAACAATGATGGTCAACAGCGACATCATTTTCATCTGTAAGGGTTCATTAAAAATTTTGAGTCACCATTTTTAGTTTGCTTGCAGAAACGCAATTGTTGCAAATAGTTTTTTTCAGGACAGTGGAAACATGCCTTTGGGTTGTCTTTTATTGACCAATAAGTTTTTTTTAGTTTTCTACTTTTTTTTTAGATTTCTGTGGTTGAGAAAAGGGAGTAAGTGCATTTTGACAAAAAACAAATATTAATAGCTTGACATCCAAATAAAATAGGAGTGAAAAGATTAGAACAGCCAATAGAGCTTGCTTGATTGAAGTAAGAGTCTTGTCAATCAAAATTTTACAAAAAAATATCATATACCTTTGAGAGTACTGTAGATGTCCGGTAATTTTTGAAATCTCACTGTTTGCAGTTGAATTGGTCATTTTTTTGTGATTTACTACATAATCCTTGCAGACTTCACAACCCTTTCATGACGAGTATAGTAGTTGAATTTTTTATAGCCTTACATGCCTTTTTCTGAGGACTGGGAAACAAAAATTCGTCTGCTGCCCCCCCCCCCAAACTAAAAAGATGTCAGATAACAATTATGGAATACTGCAAATGACCTGTAGTTTTCAAATTCTTGTTGATTTCTGTTGAACTGTTAACTTTATGATTTACTGTATAATTCAAAGCACATTCCATGACATAGATGTATATTCAACCCTTTCATGAAGACTTGAAAAAAAAATATTTACATTATTTTAGAAAAGCTAAAAATTGACCAGGTCAATTAATTCTACAAAACGAAAAGTATATAAAAGTGGAAATGAATATTACATGTTTTTTTTTATTATATTGTGCCAATCATTGGTGGATTTGTTCTGTATTTGGATAATTTTAAACATGTTTTTAATTGATTTGGGTTATAAATAATTTGATACCAAACAAATCAGTCAATTTTGTTTATCACTTAGAAATGATATGAAATTTTTAACGAAATCAGTATTTCTTTAGCAGTTTTTCAAATAGATTTACTAACTGCATATACTCCTTAGATTGATTAGAGGTTGATTTGGATATTTTATTCTTTATTTCTGTCTTTATTCTTTATATTGTATAAATTATATTCTTTTTTTATATTCTATTATTCTTCAGCTTACTTTTTTTTCAGCTTACTTTGGGGATGAATCAACTAAAGCCTAGCAGAGACGTCTGACAAAACTGTGTAGTCATTTTTGTTACGGAATGAATTTTAATAAAGTTCTTTGCCAGAATTAGCCAATCCACATGTATACAAGGGTAGAGACTTTTTTAAACCAAAAAATGGTTGATTTAATTACATTATTAGAATTAATTACATCCATAATTAGTTTCTATGTATGAACAGAACACTATCACAATGATAAGGTTTTAAGAAATCGCAAAAACAACATAAAAGAAGGGAACGTATTTAAATTAACATTGAAAGAATAAAGGATAAAGCGAACAAAATAATGGAAACAAGTAACCATATAGGCTATTTTTATGTAAAAAAGAGAAAAAAGACAGAAAAAATACAATGCAAAGAATTCAAATAAAGTATGTGCAACAAAGACATAACTGCAAAAACAGTTGAGAAGCAGAATTAAAATATGAAAACAGAATCAAACAGTGCTGTTTGGGGCTTGAATTCAGTTTAGAACGTATCGTTTGCATGCACCTTTCATGTTTCTATGTTTATATTTATGCCAGTTTTTAAATGTCCTTAATGAAATTTATGACCTTAAGACAGGTGGGTCTTTCTCTTTAGTTATTTAGTACATTACAAGTTGTATAATTCACGTTCTTTTAGATGGCAATATGTCTATGTTTTTATGTTTATATTTATGTCTATGTTTTTATGTTTATATTTGATGTCCATGGTTTTAAATGTCCTCAATGAAATTTATCACGTTAAGACAAGTTGGTCTTTTTCTTTAGTTGTTTATTACTTTGAAGTTGTATAATGCACGTTCTCTTAGATGGCAATATGTCTATGTTTTTATGTTTATATTTGATGTCCATGGTTTTAAATGTCCTCAATGAAATTTATCACGTTAAGACAAGTTGGTCTTTTTCTTTAGTTTTTTATTACTTTGAAGTTGTATAATGCACGTTCTCTTAGATGGCAATATGTCTATGTTTTTATGTTTATATTTGATGTCCATGGTTTTAAATGTCCTCAATGAAATTTATCACGTTAAGACAAGTTGGTCTTTTTCTTTAGTTTTTTATTACTTTGAAGTTGTATAATGCACGTTCTCTTAGATGGCAATATGTCTATGTTTTTATGTTTATATTTGATGTCAATGGTTTTAAATGTCCTCAATGAAATTTATCACGTTAAGACAAGTTGGTCTTTTTCTTTAGTTTTTTATTACTTTGAAGTTGTATAATGCACGTTCTCTTAGATGTCAATATGTCTGTGTTTTTATGTTTATATTTGATGTCCATGGTTTTAAATGTCCTCAATGAAATTTATCACGTTAAGACAAGTTGGTCTTTTTCTTTAGTTGTTTATTACTTTGAAGTTGTATAATGCACGTTCTCTTAGATGGCAATATGTCTGTGTTTTTATGTTTATATTTGATGTCCATGGTTTTAAATGTCCTCAATGAAATTTATCACGTTAAGGCAAGTGGGTCTTTTTCTTTAGTTGTTTATTACTTTGAAGTTGTATAATGCACGTTCTCTTAGATGGCAATATGTCTATGTTTTTATGTTTACAATTGATGCCTATGGTTTTAAATGTCCTTAATGGAATTTATGACCTTAAGACAGGTGGGTCTTTCTCTTTAGTTATTTAGGACATTGCAAGTTGTATAATGTACGTTCTCTTAAATGGCAATATGTCTTGGTTTTTATTTATATCTATGTTTTTATGTTTATATTTGACGTCTATGTTTTTATATGAGAATTTCATCACCGTAAGAAAGGCAGGTCTTTCTCTTTAGTTATTCAGTGCATTGCAAGTATATGTCTTCTAAGATGGACAAACAATTGATCTATGTGTTGAAGTTTAACAACAAATGCATATTTTGATTCTGTATTCGCACCCAATATCACATAAAACTTCTACAGTAATTGATTCTTTACAGACATCATCAAGAATCACATTTCACCATTCCCTTTTTTTCTTTTTTTGATTAACTAGCCATTATCCTTATTAACCCAATTTTTTTTTTTGCAAACTCCAAAATATTCTATACAAAAACTTCATTGTTCTTTACCGAAGTATGGAAATACGTCGAACACAGTTCTTTGATTGACAATTAGGAAAAAATTCTTTAGCAGATTTACGAATGCCAATCACCTTTTCCATTTTATCTGGAATAAAACATCAGAGAAACATAACATTTACTTTCTTAATAGTCAGCTTATAATATTACTTCGGATTTTACAACTTTGGCCCTATAAGACAGAATGGGTTTGGTTTTCTGCCAGGCCTGATTTGGCTGACTGCTATTCTGAGACAACTTTTTAATACTGTTGAACCTTATAACCAGTCTAATATTAATATAATATAACCATATAATATTAATATAACCAGTAAAATATTAACCAGTCTAACCCCTTATCGAAAGGTCGAGGCCCTTCCTTTTCTCCGCAAGCATCAACATTGACCGTCCTCATTAAAACACGACAAATTAGAATAATTAAATTTAAAACTGTATCCTTAGTCGAAAGTTTATGCCTATGAATTTGTAGCTAGTATCGGTAGATTTTTGGAGGGGGGCAGCAAATATGATTAAATACTTTCATAATTTCTGCTCAATATACACTTATGAGCCTGTTCAATTTCTTTAACATTATGAAAGTTGTCTTTCTAATTTCAGACTGCCTTTCCCAACTTATTAATATACGGGTTTTTCTTACCAGTTACAGGACTTACCCTTTTCCCTCACTTTAGTTCTTTCTCGTGTATTAGATAGATTGTTTCCTTTGTTTTGAAAAAAAAAACACACACACAAAAAAAAAAAAAAACAGTATCGTATCTTAAATAAGAAGAGAAAATAATAACTTTTATTGTGCTTCAATAAAAAAGACGTTATTTTAAAAATCCTGTGAGTTGGTGCTGTTGTGAAATTGTCGTCCGTATCGCCTAAATAGACCTCAATAAATCTGTTAACTATTTCAAGTAATTTCCAAAATTCAGCTGAGGAATAAATATGGTTTTGACCAACTTCGGAGTTAAGGGATTCCCTACTTGCGTATGATTTAGATTAACTTAGTCTAGGGTAAAACAATGTCATATCGGCAGGCCAGGATTTACTACTAGGCTAGGGGCGCAAAAAATTATCACTGGGTGATTTTTTCTTAATAGAAACTGGACTGATGTGATTTATCGTTAAAGTGCTAGGTGCACTCCGCCGCCACGCTGCCTATTCACAGAAATGTGATTTCGAAACAACACGAATTCGGCGGCCACTTATAAACTGTCAGATGTCTCCCAAGAATCGCAGCTGAGAGCTCGGTATCACCTCTATTTCATCACTTATGGCTCATCAGTTGCGTTCTGTTCAGTGCTTCCACTATCCCCGAATTTTCGGGGATTTCCCAGAAAATATCGCAAAAACGGAGCGACAAAAACGCTTGGGCCTAGAGAATCGTCACAATTTTAAATCTGGCCCTGCATACCGGACGCCAGTCCAGACAAAAGTGCAACCGTTTCGTCATTGGCTACATTTGCGATGGCATTAGCAAGTGACATCATCACATGCTAGATAACAATAGAAATGAGTTTAGCTGGGATATATGTTCCACTTCTTCTTGGTTCTTTTATTTATGTGATTTCATGTTTCTTCAAGGAGTTCTAAGAAAGAAGTCAAAATTTTTTTTATACGAAGTACCTGAGGTTCCTATTACAAAACTGGGTTTAGACAAGGGTAATATTTGTATATCGAAAGTATCGATAATAATCGACCTCTCAACGGAGTATCGATACTTGTCGTGTTGAAGTATAATATCTAGTCCTGGGTATTGAGTTTTACTTATTTTTATCTTTTAAATATGTTAAATTCAAATTCAATTAATTCAAAAACAAGACATAACTCTCGTGGGCACAGCCCAAATATGATGTCTCTTAGTCATAAATAGCAAAGTATAAAATTGTGTGACAAAACTTCGTCAGGATAAAATAAACTAAAGAATAAAAACCCTATAGATCATTGTAATATTTCACAAAGCTTTTACTGTAGCGCATGGTGTTACAGTGGACTAGGGTTAGTTTCGGAACCTTCTCAGCCACTTCCCTGGGGGGACCGGATCTTATAGGGATAAAAGGTGGGGGAAGGAATGATCAGTAGATGGGATGTTGAAGGAGGGAGTAGCGAAACATTTGGCGTAATTGTTCTTGGTGGGAAGAAAGGGATTCAAATTTAGATTTTTTTAGGTAAAAGGAGTGAGGAAGAGGGGAACCGCCATAAATGATTCGCAATTATATCTTCTGAACTCGTTCGATTTTATCGATTTTATCCTGGGTAAGGGCAAAGTGCCAAACCGGACAAGTATATTCAACTAAGGGGCTTATGAAAGTGTAAAATATTAGTTTCAGCTTGTCCTTAATAAATCAAAATTTTTTCAATGTTTTAAGAATTTGGATTGCGCTGTTAGCTTTTTTTTTACAGTTTTCTTTTTATTATCCCGCCACGAGAGGCCAGAATAAATCATCATGTCAAGTGAATTTATTTTATCACTTACTAGCTTGGAAGCAAGAGGAGATTCGAAAGACGGTTGAGTATTCTGAAGAAAAGAAAATGTCGCGACCGAGCATTTTGTCTTTATTCACGACCATGTTTAGTTCAGCCGCCTCTGAGGTAACTTGGTCGATGAAACCAGCAGCATTGCTCTTCGAATCCTTAGGTTCCGTTAAGGAAAAGTCGTCAACGTATTTCCATCTGTCCTCCAACTCAGCAGCAATTTCATTTATCATGAGGAGGAAGCCCAGCGGCCCGATCACAGTTCCTTGTGGGATTCCACAAAAAACTGGCAGAGAAGTGGAAAATTGGTCTTTATACTTTACAATTTGCTCTCTATTTGTTAAGAAGCTCTTGATGATTTTAATAATAAAGCTGGTTATATTTTTTTCCGCCATTTTTCTAAAAGGATTTTGTGATCAACAAGGTCATGCTTTTCTGAAATCAATTGCAATTAAATTTATCCATTTTCCAGGTTCATCCAGGTGTTTTAAAATAAAATCAATTAAATTAACGAGGTAATGAACTGTCGAACACTTATGGATGTTACCAAATTGCTTTCGATCAGTTACTTTCAAATAGATATTTTTTCAGCCATGCGGCAACAAAGCTTTCGTATATTCAGCTAAAAACTGACGTAACTGTGATCGGCCGGACACCAGACAAATCATTAACTGCTCCTTTTTTTGGAATGGGAGTAATCAACCCCTTCTTCCATTTCTTTGGAAAATATCCTGTTTTAAAATGACCAATCTTAAATTGAATCAATGAATAAATCTCAGTTTTGAACTCATGAATAAATTGTTATTCTGAAAAGTTTCCTTATGCGTTCTCTTGCCAGTCTTTTAGTTTTTGTTTGTCCTGTTTTTATTTACCGACCTAGAAATTCTAATTCGCCCCTTCCAGGCTTGTGATAGCAACTTTTTAAAACAAGTATCTTATCTAGTCACAAAATTATTTGATTTCTTAAAATATTATTTTATTTAAACATTTTATTCAGTATTTAATTATTTCAATATTATCATACAAAATTATTTCACAAACAGTCACAAAACAATTATTTAGATTAAAAAACAAAGCCTTCAAAATAATCAGAGCTTTTAAAAACAAAAACAGGGAAACCTTAGTTTTCCTCAAGAATAAAAACGTAAAATAAGAACATGAAAAGGTTTAAGAAAATGCAAGTCGAGTAAAAGCACGTGAATTCTCCCTATTGCGATCCATAGAATTACCACCACAATAATAATGGCCTGCCAAAATTAAGACATTAACTTTGTAACTATGAATTGTGGGAAGTAACATCAAACAATAAAATTAGGAAATCAGAAAGATGGCCCGGCAATTACTTGGGCTTTATGGTACCAGAAGTTCTTTTTTTTTCTTGATTTAAAAAAATGATGCTTATGTCAATGGTCAATTTAAAATATTTCAAAACAACCGATCAGCCGTCATGACGTACAATCTTGCGACAATCAATGATATGTTAAATATTTACTCAGGATCAAATAGACGGGGGTTTACGCTAATCGCATTCGGCTTTTCTGGCACAAAAGGATTTCAGCGTTCGATACTAATGTAGTTATATAGATACTAGTTTTATGTGTCGCCGAAATATTTTGGTGCCAGAAAAGAATCATTCAAGCCCAAAGACTGCTAAAGTGAAATAGCGAGTGCATTGCCTCGGCTAGGACAGGCGTCTGTCAGTTCTAAAAGGTGAATTCGATAGTGTCTTTAGAGTTACCTATATTAGATATTAAATACTTTAGTAGGCAGCGTTTTATGATGCATGCGCACAGAGGCGTCAATTGAGTGGGGTTAGATCTGCTCCCTAGATTCGAAAAGCACTCATTGTTATTTTCATTGCAAAAAAAATCCACCCTCTAGATTTTGAAAAATGCATTCCCTCTCCCCTATACTTTTGTGGCGCCACTGCATGTTTCCGCCGTCTAAATTGGAAATTGCTAAAAAGAATTTAACGAACCATTGCGTTTACAAGAGCCAACAGTAAATTCTTGTTAGAGAAAATTGTTGATGAATTATATGATAATGATAATATCATGAATGGACACAATATCGTAATATCAAATCAGTTTGTATATATAATAACATCAAAACTACAATAATGTCCATTATTTAAAACTATAAAGCTTACAGGTGATGAAATAAATATTAGAAACTTAATAAACAAACTTGGACTAAAAGTCCAAGTTCTGAATTTAATTTTTACCCAAGGATTTCAGTGCGCGTAAGTTCATACATATAGTACCCAGTAAATCATGCTAAGGTGCACGGTAATGAGCCACTAGTGACCCCACGAAAATGTCCCAGTGAGAAGGCTCAAGGAAAATTGAGCAACGACTTCAACTATTAACAAAAAACACATTAACTATGTTTCCCAAGAGGCTTCAAATACCTCCAATGAGCATTTAAAATAAATAAAGACAATTAACGAGGAGTTAATGTGCTCTCATTAGGGAGGATATTTTCTGACTATTAACCGACCCTTGTTTTGTGACAGCTCAAAATTGTTAGACAGTTGAAACGACAAACAGGCCTATAATTAATTTTACTTTCGTACAAAACGAAATAGAAAAAGTCTGGCACCCTCTGCAGGTTCAACGATCCTACTCTATTGATTGTTGCCGTCTGAGAAATTATTAAATGTATCGAATAATTTCGGTGCTTGATTTGTATTGATTTTGGAAAAGCGAAAAACAGGAAAAGGCATAGGACATATTAAAACGCTTGGCAATCACCTGATCGATTGTTGTCGTCTGAGAAATTATTAAATACATCGAATAATATCGGTGCTTAATTTGTATTGATTTTGGAAAAGCGAAAAACAGGAAAAAGCTTAGGACAAATTAAAACGCGTGGCAATCACCTGATCAAAATTTACATTAAAAACAACTGAAAAATTTCAATAGCAGTCTAGGTGGTCTCATTGGGCTGGCTACTTTCTGACTGTTGATTGGCTCTTGTTTTGCGACGACAGCTCCTCTTGTGTTCTTTCTGCCAATGGACTTGCTGACATTCAATTGAACAATACGCCGTGTTCCAGCAGCAGTGGTATATTGCTTCTGCTTCACAATTGTAGCACTAGAAAAAATACGACTAATAAACTATTCCTTCCGTAAATTTAAGGTGCGTTATAACAACAAGAATGATCTGACACAATGAACTTCAACAATTTCAACTAAGTAACGGATTTCTGCATACCAACTGTTAAAATTATACTGTTGAAATATACTGTTAAAATTTGTGGCAAGACCTTGACGTTGGTCAAGATTTGAAATGTTTTATAGAATAGTGTTTTGTACTTAGCGACTTCATTTAAAATTCAACTCTGAATCGTATCTTTTTATGAATTTGAACCAACGAATTTCATTTATCAACCAGGCATGTACAGTGGGATGTCCAGAAAAGTTATCTTTTAGTAAGCTACAAATCCCAGATGTTCCCTCGTTCCTTTTGGTCGAACTTGGAAAAAAATGCAGTTTTTTTGCTCCTGTTAAGATCCTGTTAGGGGAGTCACAAAATTTCATTAACAACTAAATCGATTGAAAAGCCAAGAATTGTTCGCTTAGGTAGATTCAAACTTCTTTTCACGCCAACTTTATACTGTAAAGCTGCGCTAACACATATGGTATATTCGAAAAAACAAAGAATCGGTGAAAAAAAGGTATCCACAATTGCCATATACTTCTCGAAAAAGCCCGCGCCGTTGGTCCCTCCGGGAATGGTTCTGTTGGGCGGAACCGGCACTTTATTACTTTACTCGATGATTGCTTCACTCCCTGATCCAACAAAGAACGCAAAAAATGAGAAGATATTGTTGTAATTGTTGGTGTATTGAGGTCACTGCGAATCTGGCAGTTGAGATAAATAAGCCTTGTTTTAGTATTGAAGATGAGAAGGGTCATTTGGATTGTTTCAAGTTATTGATAATGATGGCCAGGCTAGTTACTCTTACACAGCCACCAAACCAACCTATGTTTGCTATATCAGTGCATAGCCAAGCTCTACTCCGTCATTCTTAGGGTTTGTCAAAAACACTACTTACACACGGCAGAGGGATTTGCTCTTTATTTACATTTCTAACAAACCTTAAGCCATATGTTCCCTCTGAAAACAAGCGACCTTTCGACAAGCCTGCAGCTGTAACTTGCATCAAAAGCACAAGGTACTCATATCATTAGGTTCAATAGTCTCAGAACTATCCATTGACCATGCCAAAATTTTATTTCAACAATTTGCAACTAATATTCACTGTATTTTCAATCTAAAAAACCATGTAAACCAAATTTCAAAAATCTAATTCGGCAGATAGATAAAGCTGGATCTCAGCTATAGAATGATAGAAAATTTATTGTCTTTCCTTGATACATTAAAACCGTATGAAAGCAGAAGAATAACATACCCAAAATTGCACATGGATCATCAACCCGCTAAGAAAGAAAAAATCAAAACAGGAGAACTACTGAAAGGAAAATCACGAATTAAAACTAATCAAACAACGATAAACGACATCGTAGAGTATGAAATGCATTGGTATAATACATAAAGTTGTTTTTTTTTATCTATTGATGTACGTACTATCACCGAGAGCTCTATAGTAACTTGGCAAATCTTGGCCTCGCCAAAGTTTAGACAGGCTGCAGATTATATATTCTCTGACATGGATGTCAGGTCTTAATTTTTCTTCAAACGATAATTTCGACAGGACCTGTGCCTGTCATCATCAGGTTCAAAATCAAGTCTCTTGCCAGAATATAATATCACTAAATAAAATAAAGAGACTACTATTTTTTACGCCTAATCCTGCCAATTGTAAAGGGCACAACAGATGTTCGGACGCCAGTCTGAAGGTGAAAAAAAAGACTGTGAAATAAAGTACAACAGTTCTTTACCCTGAACCATTCATACTTTATTGCAGTTTTCTTGATTTTGAACCTGATGATGACAGGCACAGGTCCTGTCGAAATTATCGTTTGAAGAAAATCAAGCCCTGACATCCATAGCTTAGGTAAGCTTATTACCATCTACCATTATCATGCTGCAGATTAGAGAGGACTACCTTCGAAGGGTAGTTGGGTCTTTTGCTGGCATATTACAAAGGAAAAACCACTCAACAAAGACTGGCAGGTGACACAGCCTGTAGCTGTTTCCCCTAGCCAGGCGCTAAATACAACGACAAACTCAGATATGAAAGGGGGTCCGCTTCTCAGCACAGTACAGTTAGGGACATGATGTAAATCCAGACAATATTTGCTCTGTTTAAATTTCATACCGGTCGTTGCAATGAGAGGTTCAGCTACAAAAGTTCAAGCAGATTCTCATCAACTGCTCAATTAGTTTTCTTTCGTTGCTTTTTAAATACTAATTTGGAATATTCAACTTTTATTTTAAAAAGGAAAAAGATGATGACACATCAGTGCTACCCATACAAAAAAGTGATTTTTTTTTGTCGTCGTACCAGGTGGGGGGCAGTAAGTTTTCCTTTTAGGGTTTTCGACAATGACAATACCAATGGGAAAATTTTAATTTTCACCCGACACCATTTTCTTACCTGACACCATTTTCCTGGATTTTCAGGAAATTTTTTTGAAACTCCCATAAATTTGTTTCCGTAATAAACTTTTGCTATCAAGAACAATCGAAATAATACTTACCACTCTGAATAAGCTACAGATATCAATTATTTCTCTCTAGATAGTTTTTTTTAAACGCATTTTTAAATTTTTGGTTACTATTGGCAGTGGTTAGTTCTTTACTAGGTTGCAGCTCTCGCAGCAATTTCGCTGCAATCATGATAATAATCAAAAGGATTCTAGTAAAAATCAATAAATTACTTGCACTCACCCAGTGACGTTCTACATGGTTGAATAAAAATGAAAGAGAAGAATATAATTATAAGATTATAATTATAAGGTAAGAATATAATTATAAAAGAATATAATTATAAGGTAAGAATATAATATAAGGTTCAACTTACCCACTGCCTTTTCTTGGTTTCAGTTATTTCGATTTTGTGGCGCTCAATGAGATCTTTGATTTCATTTTCATATCTGGATTTCAGCCTGGCTAGTTCTTCCTTCAACTCGGACTGGGTTTTATCATTTGTAGAATCTCGTCGGGTCTACAAAATTCATCAAATAAGTAAAAGAAAAACAAAGTAAAATTGCCTCCAATTATGGTAATTTACCCGCTATTAAATGAGCTCTAAGTTGGCCGAAATGACTGATCTTATAGAAAGAAACATCCAAAAAACTGAAATTACTGTGTTTAAATGCTAGCATTAATCTTTTGGTGCTAGCAAAGTTTTTCTTATAAATTCTAGTTTTAACGCTATTTTTCTATAGTTCAGAAAAATTTGAAAAAAAAAGATTCAAAAAAAGTTTTTTTCTAAATTTTTAAGAAAAAGATATTTAATATATACAAAATAAAACCTACATTTTTCCCTGTTTGAGTATGGAGGGTGTGTACATTTAAGTAAAATGTTGGAAAAATTGTCCTTCAAGTAATATTTTTTATCAAATTTAGTATTTAATATTACGTGCCAAGTCAAATGTAATAAAATAATAGAAGCTCATCTTCTACATGTGCTATAAGCGGTTGAAACGAAATACAATTACAAAACAAATTCATGAGATAAGCTCAATACCACGCTTTTTTCATCTTATCCTGTGGGAGAGGCTCACATGCGCTACAACTGCATAATACCCCCCATATTGATCTTTCCAACCAGAAAGGATTACAAGTGCCACCTTTCAGTCCTATTAGTCCACTTTTTTAGGACTGCATAGCAAACAAAGACAAAAACAAAGAACTTAAAAGAGTGCAAATAATCAGAAAAATGAATCAAGCAAAAGATTGACAACAAGTTGAAAATTGGATACTTTTTATGGCTCTTATATGAAGGGAGCGTAAATAATGAGCAGCTGATTGACATATTTTTGTAATCAAGGCACCTGGAATTTAGAGCTTGAATCTTCAATGAGTTTACTAAATAGCCCTATGGATCAAGAACTGAATACTCAGAGAGCTATGAATTCCTTTAAGTAACTGCATAGTTACTGGTCATTTTATGTTGTAGCAGTGGAGAATCCAGGGGGGGGGGGGAGGGGGACGTGCACCTCCCTAACATAGTCTAAAGTAGTGCAATTTAATTAATTAACGCAAATTTGCGTTAATTAAACTTGCTCCTAAAGCAAGTTTATAGGATCAACCTATTTTGTGCCCCCCTAAAAATCCTGGATCCGCCACTGTGTTGTAGACCTGCTTATTTAATCCTATCTAATTCAATCGGGAGTCCTGAAACTTAATTTTTTTTTGAAAGCCTGTTCACGATAATCTAGTTTTTAATCCTAGAACACAGCAGCGCTCCAGTTTGAAAATACAGGTTCATTCATTACCTTGATCATTCATAGCCAAGGTAATAAATAAGTATCGCCACTGTTTTTCGGTTTTTCAGAAAAACAGAAAAAATGAAAAAAATAAATAAAAAAAAGAATAACAACAGAAACATGTCCGTCAGAAACAGCTGACCCGCTTTTGCTGTCTGTGCTGTTTTTTTTCTGTTTCTTTTTTATGCTACTGGTCTGTTCTTTCTTTTATGGAAAAACAGAAAACAGCAATTTTTATGAAGGAGAGCTGTTTTAGCCGCTTTTATTTTGTTTTCGCTTCATCTTCCCCTTTTTTTCCGGTGTCACACCCATTCATCTATACTGGGCGAGTTTTAAATCAACTTGGTGGAAGTGAGAGCCAGCCTAATAAGAGTAAAGTCAAGACAAAGGAAAGATAGGATAGTCTCTGTGAGAGGTGAAGCTGCCTAACTTTTTCAAAGTTGTATAAAAATAATTATTTTCACTTCTTGATTATAGTCGATCAACCTAGGCCAGAACTAAGGTAGATAGGCATATATTAAGGGTAATTCAAATAGTCTATCAATTCTGTGAGCCATTTGAAGGCAATTGGAGACCAAAAATTATTAAAAAATTTATGCCCAACCATGTCCGCAGGACTTGGAGCCGAGTGGGCGACTGAGGTTCTCCATATTGTATGAGCTATGGCTACTGGGATAGCCCACTGGAATTTTAGCGGGAGTGAGCGAGAATTCTGGATTGACTAATGGGCGAAATGTCTACTGGACTTGTAGGCAAACGGCCGACTGAGCTTATATTGGCAAACTATACTGGATTTTATGTTTTCAAGGATTTTTTTTTGAGTAGCAAATATTGAAAAAAGAGTGTCCAAACTTCAAGAAAAAAGTGGCTGGATCAATTGATCTTTCCTCTTCTTGTAGATACCTGCTCGTGCATCAACCACTCGGAAAAACACATATTTCTGGAGGGGACTCATAAATAGTAATAATAATAATACCATTATTCTGATATTGCCTTGATTTATTCATAGCTTTGTTCCACCTCTGTTGCAGATAATTTTAGGGGAGACTATTTAAACTAACCTAGATTAAATTGTTTATTTATACTATTATTTTGATTATTTATATATTTATAAATTAATACGTTTACATTAATAAATTTCGGTTAGACTAAAAGGAGGTTCTGACCCAAACTTTTCAGCCCCTATAAAGAATATTTTTCTTTTCTAATATGTCATCAATCCAGTCAGTGGCGTAACCTCCATAGTCGCAGTGGCTTTTGAACTTAACATTAATATTAAAGACAACTTCACGGGTTGCGTCGGATGTTTTACCCTAAACCGGGCATAGCACTTCCGGCCGAAGGTATACAATCAGGAGATAAGATATTTTTGCTATGCGGACCATTAGTCTGCATGCGAAAAAGTTTGAAGTTTAAGTTTATTCACGCTAATCGCGTTTTGTTCACTCTAATTCAAGAATATAAAGGAGACCTAGTCTGAAAATACAGTTGATTTAATACATTGATTTTGAGTCAATTCAAAGATTCAAGCTCTTAAAAAAAGAAAAAAAAAGACCGGAAATAAAAGAAATACAAAACAATGTTTTAGACGAGAAATAAAAAAAAGAAGACGTCTACGAATTTTGCTGATGTCACAAAATACTGAAGCATGATTGCTGCAGTTGATCTAACCAAAAGTTTTCTTTTGCAGAGAACGTCTTGTGAATTTAGGTCTTGCTTTGTGCTTCAGAATCCGTCCGCTGCAAATCTCAAACATTTATCAATACCGAATCCAATTAAATAAAGAGCCAATCTTTTCGATCTAGATTTGAATTCATTTCGAATTTTTGCCACTGAATTATTTGTTGTCAGTTATCTTAGCCTATTGAGAGCCATTAACTATACTTTCTTTTAAGTCTCGCAATTTTTACCACAATCCCGCAATTTTATATAGTTTTTAATAAATTGCCCATTTCTGATTTTTGACGAACTGCAATTTTCGCACGCCCTTAACAACATTGAAGAACAGATTCAATTACCATCATTTGTATATTTATTTATATATATATTTCAATTCATATTTATATTTAATTTGATTAAATTAATCTCTTATCCTTACATTAATCACATTAAAATTAATGTAATAATAATAAAATAATAATTTCATATTAACCAAGCTAATCTTTATATTTAATAGAAAGTTAGATGTTATCCTACTTCATAACAAAATATATAAATTTAGTGTACGATTAGGGAATGTTTTTCATATATAAGGTATTTTAAAGTCTTCTCAATGAATGTAGCCATTTTAAATATATTGCTCGTTGGGACGCATATGCTTTTTCAGTGACAAATGGAAACGGCAATAATTGACCCAAAACTTTTTACCCCAACGAAAAGTTTCCTAGACATAGGCAGTCCATTTTAATGTTCTTTAGCGTTTGAAACATCCACTAATATATTTAAATACCTGAGCACTACAAAGAAAAACAAATCTAAAGGAATTAGTTATTTGTGTTTACTTGAGGTTGGAACAGTTTTCTCTTCGGCCAATTTTTAATACATTCTTTTCTTTTTTTTTTGCTTTGTTCTGCGCAGTAAATCTAAGCATAGAATATATACAAAACAAAAGCTTACCTTCGCGAGTTCTTGTGACGTAGATGTGACTAAGTCTTCGGATCCAGCCTACAAAAATAACAAATAAAACAACAATCAAACACGAAACTAATATAATAATAAAATTGCTGTAAATAATAAATAAATAACAACTAAAACACAAATAAGAAAAGCTAAAACAACAAGGAACTATTTTAATACAGTGAAACTACTACTGCTACTAACAACTTACCGCAGCACCAAGCCGCCTGTGGCCAACACAGCTATGCCCGCTCCTCGTCCATCCTAATCTATTCAAAGCCTCCCTTTTCCTCCCTAAGACAGTGAAAATTTTTCTAAATGAATATTTCGGCTTTGTATCTAAGAGCCGTCGTCAACAAAGCGCAGACAAATACAAAATTTCTTTATTGTATGTATAGACACCTCCGTGGACGTTTAAAGATTGAATCCTCGCTTCTTCCTTCAGAACTCCGTGTGAATTAAACAAGGGGCCATAACCTGTCCTACTATTTATAATAACGCGACCCTAAGAGCCCAAGGAAATCCATCACCTAGAAATATATTGTATACTTTTAGTATGTCTGCTATTTGTTGACCAGATGACGCTTTTAACCTAAGTAGGGCTATGTCTAGTTTGGAAAAATCTTTTAGCGAGATTGCTAAGAATTATAATGAGATTGGTCTTTCTTTAAATGCGGCTAAGTTTCAAGTGTTATTATTTAATTTTAGCCGTTCTGAAACCCCTGATAGAGTAAACTTGGTGATTCTGATGTTGTACCATTGCAGGAGCTTGTGTACCTTGGCTTACCCATTGGTACATCCCTGAAGTCAACTCGAAATTACTTACTGCCCGAACCGACCGTAAGATCCGCAATGCTTATGCTCGTGCAGTTGAATCATAACTTAATCTTTGTAGACGGCACCTTGTGAAAATATACTTTGCTCTTTTTCTGCCTCATGTTCTTTACCTGGGTTATAAAATAAATAAATTAATTAATTAATTAAAATAAGACATACAATAAATACGTGACCATTAAAACTAAATAACACAGTCCTAGCATAATCACTCCAAGGAAGTTCAACCAGGACAGAAAACCAAACATGAAACAAGGGAATTCATTCAGATAAGAACAAATCAGGAGCATGTTTTTAACGCAATCCTTGCTTTTTTGCTTCCTAGCTGTCGCTAGCCTTTAAGGTCTTTTTGATACAAGCTCATTGGTATTAACTATTAGTTTTGTCATTTGATATGTTGAATCACTTTTAATTAAATTTGTGTACAGTGCGTTGAGTGAATATTCTCCCAAATCTTATTTAAAGAAGTATTATTATTTATAGGCGCAAGTGGCCCATGTCACTGACGGCTACCAAGCGGTGGCATAAAAATGTAAAAGAAGCTCTTTGATTTTGGGTCCGATGTTCAGTGTTAAGAGCTTAACCATGATTCCGCTTAAGAACGCTACGAAGAATTTTCTCCAGTACTGTGATGAAGGGTGACTCTAAATGGGAGTATTTCTTGTTTTCCTCTTTTGATAGCTTTTCAAAATAACTTCTTGGTACCAATCTTGGTCCCAATCAATTAATTGATTTAAATAAAAAAAAACTTTAGGAAAAAAAAGTGATTAAGTCTTCTCCCTTGCAAGGCTCAGTGGCAGGTAAAAAGGTTGCCTGCTCAGTGGCAGGCAAAAAAAATGATTAAGTCTTCTCCCTTGCAAGGCTCAGTGGCAGGTAAAAAAATGCCGCTAACGAAATAAGTACAACTACCAAAACTTTATAGATACATAATGATATAAACTACAGATAAGAGGCACATCAGAAAGGAAAGCGTGAAACAACTATAAATTCAAGAGAATAAAGGACGAAAGAAAGAAAGAAAAAAAAGTTGCCAAAACCCGAAGAATTTAGTCATTTTTTAAAATGTGTAAAAGAGCGTTACCTACAAGTAGGGTAGTTTGATAATGTACGACCCAATTTATGGTTTTAAATCAAAACTGAGGCAAACTAAAAGGAATTTCTATTTTATAAAAATTTCAGAGACGAGAAGAAGAATCAATAGAAAGAAAAAGAGTCTACTTAAGCGCTGCTAAAATTGCCCCTCTGTTAGATTACAAAGGTCTAAGAGAAGCCCTTTAATTTTGGGTACGCCTATCAACGTTGGGAGTTTCACTAATTAATCATAGTTTCAAGTACTTTCACTAACTAATATTTGTCGTAATTAATTGTAATTTTTACTATTTTGTTATTAATGGATACTGATTACAGAAATTTGTTGATCAAAATTCAAAAATCTGTTGATCAAAATTCAATTTTGACTAAATGTTGACCCTGACCGATTAATCTTTACAGTTACTTTAGTATATAATACCTAAACTCAGGCGGCGAAAGTTATAAAACCAAGTACCATGTTATACCATTTCAGAGTTATTCACAAGGTTTAAAATTCTTTGGTACCCAACACGATATATCAAGATTGTTACGGCTCATCCATTATATTCCACACAATTTACCAATTTATTTCTTGTTTTTTCTACATTGTAAACAAGACCTCCAAATTTAGAGATGGAAAAATAATAATAATAATAAAAGAAAATTACATTATTATGGAAGTATGCCCACTATATTCTGCTTTAAACTTAGTAACTATTGCAAGTTATAACTTAAGAGTCAAAGTTTTATGTTTCAAAGTTTCTAATTAATTTGAAATCCGAGCACAAAATTTAAAAATTTACCTATGAATTTTTTTTCTTTTAATTTATCTGTGAAACAACAGTTAAACACCAAGTTGGCATCTTATTTGATTATTATTCCCCACTTTATTATTATTACAAAATGTTACATTTTACATAATTACATAATATTACAAAATTATATTAATACAAACTTGATTTGTAGCTTTCAATAGAGGACCAAAAATTATCCACAAAAATTTTCTTGCTTCAAGCAAACTCTCATCCTTGGTAAATATCCTAAACTATTCTGCTTTTCATTTTGTGTTAATTGTCTTAATGTAAAAATTTGTATTTTCTAATTTAATTTTTACAGTTTTAATCCAATTTGGAGCATAAGTGTTTGGTTTTAGAATTCATGCAAAAAGTCTTAATTCCCTTTTCGCCACAATTTATTGTTAAAAAAAGATCATTAAGCTAACATTTCATTAGGTTAGGAGATAAAAAAAAAAGTTGATAATTGGTTCCCCTGAAAACAAGACACACTTACTCTTGAGTCATTCACTGGGGCAATTTTCTTTTTCTTCTTTGGTATCTTAACATCGTCATCTAGTTCCACTATATATTCAGCAATTGATTCCCGTTTGATCTTCTTGGGCGGCACTTTTCGGACTGACATAACTGGGGATGGAGTGGGAGCTGGAGAACTGGGGATCTTTTCCTTCTTGGGAGTCTTCGGCTTTTTTGAGGGTGTTTTGTTGTATATTGTCAGAGACAGCGATGGTAAAGGGGGACTAAGATCCAAGTTTTTCAATTCCTCCTATAAATATGAACTTACAAACCAAAATTCCCAACTTGAGCCAAATTTCGCTTAACGAATTCGCGTCACTGTCCCAATGAAAAAAAAATATAGGCGAATATTCAGTTCGCTTTATTTAGAACCATTGTAGAAAAAAACAATCATTTCTTAAACAGGATTTTATTTAGAACTCTTTAGAACTTTATTTAGAACCACGGTAGAAAAAACACAATCATTTCTTAAACAGGATTAAATTCGCTCTCTCTTTTTCAGCTCTAATGTTTTTTTTTCTTCTTTTTTTAAGATATTGATTAAGTGTAAGCATAAAGAATGTATTCAAGTACAATTTTTTAAAAAGGTAGTCAATAGGCTTAAAAAAAAAGTTATGCTAAAGCTAATATTTTCGTCTCTTTCAAATCAAATCATTTTATTCTAAAACCACTTTCATAGCAATTGCCAAATTACGGTGTGCGTCATAAATACATATCATTGGTCAATGTGTCATAAAGATACATCATATTAATACATAAAAATACATTAAAAATACACAAATAAACATGAATAAAGATGCTACTTTTTAGAGGGTAACATTTTACTCATTCACGAAACTGGGAACAAACGTTCTATCATACCGCAAATGCTTGGCTTTTATTTTTGCCAGCATCGGGACTGGTCCCGGACAACCCTTGTTGGTCGTGTAGGGTTAAAATCTGAGGGGAGGATATCACGGTGTTTATTATTATCTAGACATTTTTTCCGAAATTCATACTCAGCTTCAGCCTCCTTCGCTCCAGCGAAACCATTATCGGCACCAATCCTTATTCTAATGAAATTTTCTTAAGAGCCACCTAAATTTAATTCAATCTAGCTTTGATGCTAAAACCTAAATCATTGAAAAACTTGAGTGAACCGACTGGAATTCTTATAATGAAAGGCAAAAAAAGAAATAAGCAAATATAGAAGTAACAGAACAATTAATTGACAGTAAACTGGCTAAAAATCAAGTAATTGGATGAGTAAAATATAGGCTAATCTTAACATCTTGTTAACAAATTGGAATTGGAAAGAAGTGTATGTATCATGAAATAGCTAAAACTCTAACCTAGGCATTAACTTGTTTATTATTTAAATTATTCAACGCTTCAAATTATTAGTTGTTGACTTTTCTATAACTTTAGGTATCTTTTTTTGAAAGATCAATTATCCTTTTTTATCATATTTATCCCTTCCAAATTTCGTTCCAAAATATCACTTTTTTGCCTAACCAATATCACGTAAAGTACAAATATTAAATTTATTGTTTCAGTTCAGAAACAAATGAAAGAAATGAGGACATGACACATTCAAATAAAACAAAGGTAGATTGACAAAGGTATGACAAAGGTAGGACAAAGGTAATTGGTAGAAGGTAAAAGGTAGAACACAAAGGTAATTGCAGGGCAAACCTCATTGCAGGCTATTAGTATTTAGGCTTCAGTATATGAAACATAAACATCAGGGATGTATTTAAGGGGTGGAGAAAGGACCCACACAAAAGTATCGTGACACGTGTTTCTGTTCAATATAAATGCACAGTTGCCATATAAGTTGTCTATATTTAGTTATTCGACAAATTCGTCAACCGGAAACACAAATTCCTTAGTAACTGCCTGATCAACATATATTTCCATTTGCCAGTTGGCAAAAAGAAAATCAATCTTTAAATAGAGAATTAAAGCGAAATACAGCAAAATCTTTTTATTGTTCGTTTTTTTGTAATTAATTTAATTAGTAAAAACATGGCATCGAAAAACTTCGAGCAGTCAATTAAGCTGATAAGCTAAAAGCAACAAATGCAGAAATATTTTAGCTTTCATAACTGATCATTATGTCGTCATGCGAGTCGAGCTGTTCAGAGGTCAAACCTACCGAGTCTATGTTTTCTAGAATTTAGTCATTGCACCCGATTGAATCTTAATTTGGTACATGTGCAAAAATTAACAGATGTGCAAAAATACATTCTTCACGCTCAAAAAGAAACAGAGCAATATAAAAAGAAAATTTCTGAATACTTTCCCTGTAGACGAGTCATTTGTTGAATAATTGGTTCTGTCTTTAGCTGCGCAATGTTTCTACCAAATTTTTGCGGCAAAAACAAATTATAGAATTTTCTAAGAAGAAAATTCTTGAATAAAATATTAGTTTGGATCCCATTCTTGGCAGTGAAAGGCAAAATACACTTTAAAATAAAGCAACAAATGGTATTCGTATTCAACCTTAGCAGTGGTGTCAGACGCTTAGATTTTTTTTTTTTAACTTCCGCACATTTGTTTATGTTTTACCGTTCATTTTAAATATTTTTATCGAGTTTTCAATTCAGTTTTTATTTCAGAATTCAGTTTTCCCTTCCAGTGATGACATTGAAATTCTTTTAAGTTCGACAGAAAAGTTTGATCTTTAAGTAGAAGGTAATTTTCTTTGTAATTTTTTACAAGCAATAGATTTTTTTGGCAAGAAAAATTAAATGGGGCGGTGCTATAACCAAGTTAGAATAGTGCTAACTATTGATTATGATAAAAAGAGGGGGATTGACCTGAGGAGGGGGATTGACCTGAGGAGGGGGCGGGTATTAAAATTAGTTAATAATTTGAATAAGAAGTGCCCGAAAATTCGGAAAATTTTAGAATTTGGGGGGAGGCAGGCCGACACCCCCAATATATTACAATGATATTTACCCCTCGCATCTGGAACGCCCCAGGAAATATTTATTCATTATTACTACAACTCAGAAAGCTTTCGCTTGTCACGCATAAATACAAATATATAATATAGCACTCGGAGTAACAAATATAACTAAATACAAACACACAAAAACTTCATATTCCAGACAGAACCGAGAATCTTCCTATTTATACTAGTAAAAACGACTAAATCGTTAAGCTCCTAAATCGTCCAAAACTTTTAGAACATACAATATCCTCCGAAAGTTGATTCCAACGGTCACAAACTCGACAAACAAAAACTGTTCGAGTCGATTCTTCTATTCACTTCTGGGGGATACAACTTGTAAAGCTGTTGTTTAGTAGATCTGTAATGCGAAAATCTGAAGAACATACTGGGGTATGCATTATCAGTTTGATGGATGATTCTGAATATGTTCATAAAATTGACCCTAACCCTACGAAACTACAAACTTGGAAGATATAAACTAAGCATTCACCGACTATAAGGTAATTATGAAAGATTTCAAGTAACTGAAGCTAACGTCCGTCGACAGCTTATATAATTGTTCAGCATCAATAGGTGAACAGAAGTGCATGAAATAAAGGACTTACAGACATAAAAAATAAAATAGGCTATTCTTTTATTTTAAAGAATAAAAAATAGGCATCTATCAGACGAGCAGCATAAAACATACGCATAAATGAAGCTGAGATTCAGCTTTATTCGTTCACCATGTTACACTTTTAGAATATGGTTTGTATTTCTTTTTAGACTGAAAAAGTTTTTCAGAAACATTTAAAACTAAGAAAATTTTCCTTGTTTAAAGCAAGTCAAGATTAAAAAAGCAAGTCTTAAATCAGTGTATGGATATACCTGAAATTAATGAGTCGAATAATAGATGTATCTTGTCTTTTCGACAAAAGTTACAGCTGTAGGCTGCTCACAAAATTCCAAATTTCTCAGGGAAACCAAACTAGTGTGTACTGTTCCTTTAGTGGGCGTACTCCAGGGTGTATTTATGTACTGTTGGCGTTTTCGGGTGGCTCTTTTAGTAATCCTATTTTACTTTGTCTCTCTTATATGGATTTCATTCTTCTATATACCTGTTTTCTGTAATTTAAAATATTCATTCTATCCCCCAGTCCTTCTCTGCACACTCATATTTTTCATTCAATATTCCAAACGACTAAACAGTACAACTTTTCACAAAATAAAGGCTCGAATACTACAGTTTAAATACTATTTGCAAAATACAACTACTATTAATAACTTACTGCAGCACCAAGCCACCTGAGGCCAAAAAACCCGCACACGCTCTTCCTTCACTACAGTCAATTCCAACCTTCACACTTTACCACCTCCCAGGAAGGGATTAAGATACCGCTCCAAAGGTTATTGCGCCCACTTATCAACAGTAGGTCTAAGACCCTGATTAAAAAAAAAATCATTTTGCCTTTGACTACTCCGACCTTTTCCCATCCCATTCTAGACGACCTTTTTGCAAAATGACGTGAAGGAACTGGTTTTCAATGCACTTTGAAATTGCAACTTTTACAACGGAACTTGAAACTATATTGCGACCTTTTACAATTTACATTACAACTATAGAATCCCTCAATTGTTAACTGTAGAGTTTCCCCAAAAATTTTCACGGGCAAAACGCCAGACTAACTAGCAATCGAGAGAGTAGTTTTCTCCATTAGTCTTCGAAATATTTCATTTGGAGTGTCACAGACGAAAAGCAGAACAAATAAGCCAAAAAGAAAGTCACTTCCATTGCAATAGCTTAAAAGTTCACTTTTGGCCTGCTTTCAGTGGTTGATTTGCTTTTCGTTTCGTCGTAAAACGCCAAAAGCAAACAGGGCTTTATACGATAGACTTTTCATTGGTTGATCCTATTCATTCTGGTTTCTATCAGATCAAACAGGTAATATACAAATGAAAACGAGGGTTTTGTTGATGTAAGAAAATGTGCTTTAAAATAATGTTTTATTGACACAATCGACAGTAGAATCAAGCGGTGAGGAGTGAGTGGAAAACCCATATTAATGCAAAATGGCATAAGGGTTTTTTACACTGAACTCGAGAGATGATTGACCAGAATTAACCTTTATTTGTGGGTCATTCTAGGAGAATAGCTTATCCTTTAATCGCAAAGCTTTAGTTGTAAAGCATTTGGGCGTTCTTAGAAATTATTCCAGATTGATCAAGCGGGCTAAAACAGTGAGAGTAACTATAGAACAATTCAGGCAAGTGATTGTTCAGTGTCTGAGAGTGATTGTGACAAGTTAATAATTCACACAGCTCACAACCCTTTCGTTAGTGACAGAATAAAAAAAATACCTCTTCTTCGTCAGAAGGGATTGGTTCATCGTCACCATCGGGTTCTGTAGGTTCAGTGGGCGCCTTAACAAGCATCTCTTGGTGTAATTTCAATTCTTGATATGCCTTCGTCCACAACGCCGTCTTTTTTATCTGGATGAAAAGTCAAAAAAATTTTATTACGTTCTTAAAGTAATGGAACAGCTTTAGAAGAAAAATACCCTCCAGCTAAAAAAAAGGTAAAGGTAAAGAATGCGGCACAAGACCCTTAAGTCCAAACCGGCGGGGCTGATCTCCATTTCAAGGTCTTTCAGCCAAAAAGTGCAGCGGGGGTTGGGGGCCATCCTGTGCTTTCATACACCGTTCCTGCTTACCTTCCCCAGATTTCTCTAGGCACGCATTTAGAGCTGGGATTACTCTGGCTGAGCTTACATAGTCACGCCACTGACTCCCGTCTTAAACCAAATAGTCGGCCACGCCAGGAATCTAACCCCCGCCCTTCGAACAAAGGATTCCAAATCAAGAGCACCAACCACTCGGCTAGGAACCTCAAGCTAATTGTGTAGCCAAGTTTCGATGACCCCCCCCCCCCTTCCTCTTCCACCTATCTAAACAAATTATTTAATCAAAATGCCATATAAAGCTTTGCTCACTGTGTAAAACAAAGATCTTCCCCAAACAAAATTCTGGCCATACCTATGCTTACAGCTTGAATTACATTCAAGCTCTTTTTCTTTTTCACGCCCCCCTTTCGTATCTCCGTCTTTCAAGCACCTTCTATGGAAAATATAAATAAAATAAAACGCACATTTGGTCAATTTGACTCCTGACAGGGGAATTTATCCCGCTGAATAATGAATAGCTCACAAAAAATTGCAATTGCAAATTTAACATCATCTCACATTCACAAAAGAAAACAGCCAAAATATACAAAGACTACAAAGTTCATACTCTCCAAACAGAATATGCAAAAATTTTGGGGAGAATACACATTACAATTCTGTGTCTGATGAAATATAGGTTTGACCCAGTTCGATCAAAGTCGTCATGAACAAAAAATAAAAATTCTAGGAAGTGGAATAACTAAATTGCTCCTCCCTTTATTTTAATATAGATTTACACAGACACGGATCTCCTTAATTGTCCAAATTCTTGACTTTTCCTGGCTTCATCATACAATGTTTAGTGATGTTAACGAAACGTTTACAGGGTTAAAGAGACAATCTGTCATTCGAGTAAAGATAGAGCCTCAGAGACATAAACACAACAGTGAGGTGACAGCCCACCAACATGTTTTCTTTCTTAAGCGGCAGGGTCTTAAAAATTCAGATATGTCAGTATATACATAAACAAAACTGCATGCAAAAAAAGGAAGAAATCTTCTACCCTAGACATCAATGCGATGGACAGTCCTCCTCATCCCAGAAAAGATTGAAACAAGCATCCCAAACGCAGGATTTTTCTATCTATATTGACCTGCTCCCCATATACCATAAAAATTCTCTGAGAAAGATCAAAACTGTAAACACCTATGTATATTCACATATTCCTGGAAACAGGGAGAGGAAACCCCTTAGAGACATTGAAAAACAGAAGTCTATAAACTCGTTTCCCTCTGAATCAGACCCGTGGGCAGCAATATCTATACACATCCCTTCCCTCAAAAGAGACCACTACCCTCCCTTCCTGATAGAACAGTGGCGTAAGATTGAACATTTTTTCTATTCTTTTCTGCATAAACCTGAATTTCATCAATGTTTCCACAGTTTTGTTATATGCAAACAAAATTAGCCTAAATAGAGTAGGCTCCTAGAATGATATCTCAGCGACCGCAGTTTATGAGCAAAACCAAGAACCAATCTATATCCTTTTATAATTCTTAAAACTACTTAGTAGCCGTCTAATTATTATTATTATTTCTTTTTTTTTATTTATTAATCTTTATTATTATTATTTCAGACCAAACTCTACACGCTCCAAACTCTACATAAGGAAATAAAAAAATAATAAAAATAAAATAGACTAATACTACTTGATGTACTATTAATGCAAGCTACTATTAACACACCTTAATACAAACCACAGTAGACAGAATATAGCAGTATGATCATTCTCTATCTCTCCCATTATAAAAACCCGGACAGGGGTGCGAGTGGAAAGAAACAGGCTAAACAGGCTAAGGCAGAAAGAAGTGGGAGGAGCTTTTTGTTCACGATGACCAGAAATGATCTGCGATAAGCTTACTGGTATATTCAGCAACAGGCTAAACAAGCTAAGGCAGAAAGAAGTGGGAGGAGCTTTTTGTTCACGATGACCAGAAATGATCTGCGATAAGCTTACTGTCTATAAACTGTGATACAAACTTAATAGCATAACACTACTTGTAGGGTAACCTAGCGATCATAGTTGATGAGTAAAATCAAGCAATGACCTATATTGGTTTACGATGTTACAAGTAGCAGGTTGACAGTTGCAACGTGAAACTCTAAAAAAGAACACAAAACCTACAAGTATGCAAAAGAGACTCACTTTTAAACTTGGAAGGTCTGTGTCTATAGGTCGAATGTTACTATGGTCAATGGTGGCTCTTTCATGTTGACCTCCAAAGAACCTCACATCATACGAGTTTTGTATTTTTTTTATCACCTGCAAATATAAAGTACACTTAAGAATTAGACTTAATTAAGTCTAATCTTACTTAATTACACTTAATTAAGAAGAAATCATGTCATAGAGGTATAATACAACCCACAAACACATAGTTACCTTATTCAATTCTGGCTTAAATCCAGTGTTTTATAACTAATACAATCTCAGTGCTCTCATGTCGACTACATATAATCTCATGTTGACCACATGTAATATCTGATGCAACCTCAGTCAAGGGTGCCATCAAGTAAGAAAATGAATCACTAGATTTTAGTTATTTTTGGTTGATTTAGTGATTTCCTTCAGTATTCTACTGATGTATGTTCTGATTTAGTGAATTTCGTGTTTAGGCAATATGAAAATCAGTAGAAATAGAGATAAATCACTAAGGATGGCAACCCTGACCGCAGTACCCTTCAGTTCTCAAATTGATCACACATAATCTGTACTCTCTGTGATACAGAAGCAATACGACCTATACAGTTTTGTATATTATTGGAAACCTTCATGAGGTTTATATCTCTGCATGCCAATGCTGTTATCTACAAAGCGTCCAAGGGCTATCCTGGATAAGTGACTTCCCTGAACTATTTTTGGTTTAATATAAAATTGTTAACTAATTTAATTTAATGGAAAAGTAATTTATTGTGGCATCGATGAAGAAATCAGAAATTGCAATTTATAAAATAATATCAGAACTTTTTTTGGTAAAAGAGCCCTTTTAACAACAAATGGGGTGGTGGTGTAAAGACGAAGTATAGAGACTACCTCCTACTTATAGGTGCCCTTTGAAAATAATTCCTTGAATAAGACAATCTGTGCTCTCTGTAATACAACAGTGAAGCTTTACTGAAAACTCTTATGAGATTTCTATCTCCTCTTTTCCTATATAGGAAAAAAAGATATAAGAACTGACTAAAGATTGGTTGTAGCAATTCAAAAGGTGGTAAGGTCTGATCTTACCACGTTACGGTAAAGTGTGTATCCGTACGTTAAGGTGCTATATGAGAGGGTTTCTGGACTTATGACCAGAGATAGGGCAAAGACTGACCGAATTTCTTTTCTTTTTTGTGGGGGGGGGGTAGCTAAAAACTTTTCAAAAAATATCAAGAATTTGTTTATATACGATTTTGCATTTTTATGACTCGGAAAAAAATTTCGGGGGGAGTTCAAACTCCTACCCTCCTGGATACGGCCTTGCCTTCATCTGATTCTCGCTAAAACTAAAGTGAGTAAGTATGTTAGTCATCACAAATTTACCCGGAGAGCGGAATAACTGAAAAATGTATTTAGGTCTTTCGACTTATATTATGAAGAAGTTATATGTAAAAGGAACAATGTGTTAGGCATCGAAAAAAATATTGATATCAAAGGCTCTGATTTCGAACTATTTCGGTTAGTGAGAAAACAGAACAACACGTAATTTCGAAAAAAAGTATTTTTTTAAACATACCAAAGGCCCAATATGATGAGAAAAACCGAACCTATAAAACTTACGTTGTTTTAAGGGGGTGAAGTGTCCAAAATCTAATCTCCAAATCTAGTCCAGCGTATTTCTCCGTAAACTATTGAACGCTTTTTTTAAGAATAAGGACTGCTCAAAGACAGAGATCTTAATTGAAGATCAGAAATCTAACTCACCTTAGCTGGCCAAAATGAATATCCTTTTTGTTTTGCAAAAACAAGTTCATGCTTGGGATAGCACGGCTCACAGAACCAATCTTTTGTTTTCATTTCGTTTGAAACCTGGTAGCAAAATCGACATTGTCTGATCTCATTTATGTCATAAGCACAGTCCCGAATCATAGCTCTAGCTGCATCGGCAAAAATCGAATTCACTAGAGAAATAAATCATATTATGTAAATAAATTGCATAAATTATAATATATATTATTAATAAATTATAAATATAATAATAAATTATAAGTAAAATAATAAATTATAAATAAATTAGAAATAAATTATAATATATATTATAACTTGTTACAGTAGACACACACAGCCTGTATATAGATTAATTGTATGTCATTCTAATCTAAACAGAAATATGATGTTTTCTTAAGCTAATTTAAGCAAATATGTTTTTTTTTCATCCTTTTTCAGCTAAAGATTAATTTCTTTGAATTAAGTACAGAGGTGGATCCAGAACCTGGCGATAAACATTATTCATCTAAAGATTCTTTTTTTTCTTTTTACGATAAAAATTATTCTAATAGATGTATCTAAACCGAAGTCAAAAATTAAACACAATTTTTCCATCAATCATAGTTTTTTTGTCATTATTTTTCTTCTTTTTTTTCCAACATGAAACTTTTTCAACAACGAGTGCAATGAAATTTTCTAAAAGTAATTCAATGGAAAGGATAGCTTTCCTTTTTAACATCGATTTTTTGTGCATTGATTTTTGAAGTTGGCTTTAGCGAAAACTTCAAATTTGATTTTTACGGAAAGTTAACGAATTCATCAGCTTTAAAAAAGTTACAAAAAAAACTAATATTACTATTGTAAATCTAGAAAGGTTTTGAATTTAGCAAATAAAACTAAATGAGACAATTTGGTGAAATTCTAGACGAGCTACTTTTTGCTATCTTGGATAGTGGTTAGGTTAGGAAAATGAAACTTTCAGTATTGAATCCAGGGCCAAAAGCACACTCCGGGAAGGTATTGCCAAGCAACTATGTTAACCCTCTTCTGATTACTATGTCTTAGAAATTTGCCTACTTGATCTATTGGAATTTTGACAAAACAACATTATACCTTAATTTTTAGTTTCTTTTTCTCTGGTTTTAGTTTTGAAAATACAATTTCTGTTATTTAAGTAAAATTTTAAACCATGTCAATGTGTTTTTTTTTCTGAATTTAAGAAATGTATTTGCAGATCTTTTAAACTTCATAAATTGGGATTGAGCAAAGTTGTGAAACTTAATGTACTTTTCTGGTACTTCATTTAAGCAGAAGATCGATTTTGCAAGGTTTCATTTTTATAAAATAGAGATTTTTATAGGTCATCAAAGGTCAGTGCTCTCTAGACGGAGAAGGAGTGGAGGTAGGTACTTCAGAATACCTTCCCAGGACATACTTTGGTCTGTATCTCCATCCCCGAAAGATTCATTTTCCTAACCTAACCACTTTCCAAGATAGCGAAAAGTAACTCGTCTAGAATTTCACCCAAAAATTATTTTGTAATTTCTTAGAAATCTATTCTCCTTCTTTTGGAATGCAAATAAGATGACACTTAAATGCAGTAATGATAATTACACTAAGGAACTATCTTTGGGCAGAAGAACTAAAATATGTAATCTTAATAAAGCCCTTTACACTAGAAAGAAAAATATTATCTCTCCACCGTCCACATTCGCACTTGTACAAGAGTATTTTTAAGTTTTTTTTTAATCTAAAATACCAAAAACTGAACGAAAAAGATTTCCAAAAAAAACTAGACAAAGACATTTCATGACGTCTAAAATCTGATAATATTTTTTCCTCATTATTTAAAACCCCATTAGTAGACTAGTAAACTAGTTTTTTAGTTCAAACACCCAAATTTGGAACAAAAAAAAAACTAAAAATAATTGCAAAAATTTACGGGCGACAGAAAACTCTGATACTTCAAATAAGCATAAGGAGTCATATTAGCAGGGACACCAATTCGCAAAAATGTAAGGGGTAGGGCCGGATTTTTTTTGTCTCTTTTCTAGAAGAAGATGAAAAAAATATATTTTTCAAAATATAAAGGGGAGAATTTGGCTTTTTTTAAATGTAGATACCAAAAGTGGTATTTTTGAAAATCTAGGCGGAAATTTGACCCCTCCCCCCCCCCCCCGTAAGTTAGCGCTCCTGCGCACTAGAATCAAAAAGGCACATTTTCGGGCAAAAATAGTCACTCCTAGCGTTATCCGTCCTTGTTAGCTTAGACAGTTTGTTCGAAAGAATGGGTTCATGTGCCATTACTTCCTAAATTTCAAACTGGGATTCAAATTTACTTATTTATTATTATTAAGTTCATAATACATTTCATGGTAGGATTATGGCTTCCAGAAGGAATTACTCACTAAATACTTGGCTTTAGCAAGTCACTTCAAGTGTTGACCTAGCAGATAGTCAATACTATGGAGCTGATTGGGAAGAATATGATAAAATCAGTAATAATAGAACAATATATATAACATATAATAAAATCATTAATAAATGATTTAATAAAATCATTGGGAAGAATATAATAAAATCAGTAATAATAAAATAATATATATAAAATATAATAAAATCATTAATAAATAATTTAATAAAATCAATGGGAAGAATATAATAAAATCAGTAATAATAAAATAATATATATAAAATATAATGTTTTAATAAAATCAATGGGAAGAAAATAATAAAATCAGTAATAAGAAAATAATATATACAAAATATAACAAAATCAGTAATAAATAAAATCGAAGAGGTACGCCTCTCTCTCTATATTTTTCTATTTCCAAGTATTTCTAACTATCTAATATTTCTATTTCCATTTCAAGCAGTATCCAGTAGATAATTTCGAAGACCACACTGCCTTCATGACGATAAATAAAATTTCAAATAGGGATAAATCCTTTTTATTAGACAGTGATAATTCACAAAAAATATTGTATATTTTGGTCACATGGGCAGTGACCGTCATCAGTAGATATACCGCGTTTTGAAAGATAAAATAATTGCTTCGTCACATCTGCTTGTTTTGAATTTCAACTCCTCTAATACTGAGCACAAGTGGTAAAATTAAGCATGACATCAAATTGGTTATAACCAATCAAAAGCAAGATTTTGGCCTCGGCATTTCAACATTTTAACTTTTTGCCACACAAGTTTTTTGATAGTAAGGACCTGAAAGTCCATACTATAAGCAGCAAATGTTTTCTAGTAATAAACCTTAAGTGTTTTTTACTTCTAATAGGTAGTTAAAATAGGTATAATTAAAATAGGTATAAATTTCCTCTGAACTAGGTTCGGAACTTTCGGTGTGTAACTCTAAACTTAACGAATTTAGAATTACCATAAAAAAACAATTATTTCAGTGTATATATTTTTATCCCTTTTTAAGAGTTTTTAGTCCTTTTTTAGAGTTTTGGCTACTATTGGCAAAAGTCACTGCTTGCTCTGTTGATCAACCACTCAAAAAACCAAACTGATTAGGAGAAAAATAACTTTTTTTTTCTCCCTCGTGTCTCTAAACACGCTCCTATCTACGAAAATGTGGAATTTTCCATTTTTTGCCAGAAGAAAGATCACTGCTTCCATTTGACTTTTCTATAAAGTCTCCCGCTTAGTTTTCAACCCCCCTCCCCTCATACAGCTTATCCCCCCCGTTGGAAAAAATTGTAGTTTTTAATAATAGCTCCGGTAGGCTCCTGGAGGGGATATCGCTTGTGGGCGGACCAGCATTAACTAAAATGCTGTTCACCATTGGAGAACAAACATCTGCTAAGATGTTTATTTTTGCCTATATTTACCTATGAATTACCTATAAACCCTATTTAAATAGATAAGACTTTTTTCTTAAAGGTTTTAGCGTCAAAACGCCCTTAAGTTTGAGTAGGGACAAGAATATTCCTTTGAACTAAGGATCAACACCAAAAATGACAAAGAACGTATTGTCTTTAAACACTTGCTATTTATATTATTCATCTAACCCTCTTTAAATTTAATTTGACCATTTACATACTAAAATGCTCTTGAAACATTGTCCATATTCGAGTACATTAGGAAAATCCACAGTTCCTAAGCTTTTTTCCCTTTTTACTACCGGAAGAATAGCGCTACAAAGTCCAAACTAGCATTTGTTTGCAGAAGAATAGCGCTATAAAATCCAAACTAGAACTGGTTGCAGAAGAATATCCCTATAAAATCAATACTAGCATTTGTTTGCAGAACAATAGCGCTATAAAATCAAAACCAGCATTTGTTTGCAGAAGAATAGCGCTACAAAATCAAAACCAGCATTTGTTTGCTGATGAATAGCCTTATAAAATCAAAACTAGCATTTGTTTGCAGTAGAATAGCGCTATAAAATCAAAACCATCATTTTGTTTGCAGAAGAATAGCGCTATAAAATCAAAACCAGCATTTGTTTGCAGAAGAATATCCCTATAAAATCAAAACTAGCATTTGTTTGCAGAAGAACAGCGCTATAAAATCAAAACTAGCACTTGTTTGCAGAAGAATGGCGCTATAAAATCAAAACCAGCATTTGTCTGCAGAAGACTATCCCTATAAAATCAAAACTAGCATTTTTTTTTTTGCAGAAGAATAGCGCTATAAGATCAAAACCAGTATTTATTTGCAGAAGAATAGCGTTATAAAATCAAAACTAGCATTTGTTTGGAGAAGAATAGCACTATAAAATCAAAACTAGCACTTGTTTGCAGAAGAATTGCGCTATAAAATCAAAACCAGCATTTGTTTGCAGAAAAATAGCGCTACAAAATCAAAACCAGCATTTGTTTGCAGAAGAATAGCCCTATAAAATCAAAACTAGCATTTGTTTGTAGAATAATAACGCAATAAAATCAAAACCAGCATTTGTTTGCAGAAGAATAGCGTTAAAAAATCAAAACTAGCATGTGTTTGTAGAATAATAACGCTATAAAATCAAAACGAGCATTTGTTTGCAGAAGAATAGCGTTAAAAAAAGCAAAACTAGCATGCGTTTGTAGAATAATAACGCAATAAAATCAAAACCAGCATTTGTTTGCAGAAGAATAGCGTTATAAAATCAAAACTAGCATTTGTTTGTAGAATAATAACGCTATAAAATCAAAACTAGCATTTGTTTGCAGAAGAATAGCGTTAAAAAAAGCAAAACTAGCATGAGTTTGTAGAATAATAACGCAATAAAATCAAAACCAGCATTTGTTTGCAGAAGAATAGCGTTATAAAATCAAAAATAGCATGTGTTTGTAGAATAATAACGCTATAAAATCAAAACTAGCATTTGTTTGCAGAAGAATAGCGTTAAAAAAAAGCAAAACTAGCATGTGTTTGTAGAATAATAACGCAATAAAATCAAAACCAGCATTTGTTTGCAGAAGAATAGCGTTATAAAATCAAAACTAGCATCTGTTTGTAGAATAATAACGCTATAAAATCAAAACTAGCATTTGTTTGCAGAAGAATAGCGTTAAAAAAAGCAAAACTAGCGGTAAATCTTCTTTCAAAATTACTGTTGATTATTTTATGGACTTGGTGAATTTGAGCACTGAACGGTTCAATTGTCAATATTCTAAAAATTGTCCTAGTTCTCACCTCCATGATAAACAGCAGCATTATGCATCACAGTCTGAACATCGTGTAAGAATTCAGTCAAATTTTCATACCGCCTTAAAACAGCCTTCCGTTTAATATCATGAAGCTCCAACGGAGTTTTTAAGAGTAGTTTAACTCGAAGGTAATCGTCTTCACAAGGGAATGAATCTAAAAAATACACAATACATAGTCAGTCCAGTAAATGATCAAAATTTTTTTATGGGAAAATATGTGTCATGTTCAGCTAAACAAGGTAATGGATAGTGGTATTGGGTTAGGTATATCGAATTTCAAAATGACTTACACTAACCATCTTCCCCCTTTTTTTTATTCCTAAAAAAATTCTTATTTGACGGGTTTAAAACACAATTATGGTTATAGAACAAATAATCCAGAAAAACAGGCGAATTGTACAGGAATTATATGGGAAAATAAGGGAGCGGGCGTAGAATCGCAAAAATCCCAGTGTGTGGGGGGAGGGCTCAAACTTACTGCTGTAAAAATACGTCCTCTCAATTTTTTCAAATCTGTAAATCGAAACTCAAACCAATGGTGCAGCAAAGTGACCTAGCCTCAACAGAAAATTCAAACAACGCTTAGACCAATTAAAGTTTTCAACTGTTCCTTTCATCTCTTCTTCGTTAACCTTTTCCCCATGAGATGTATTTAAGGCAATGGTGGTAGTTGGGAGGGGTTCTAGATTTTCTACCCCTTTTCAGATTTTCAGAAATACCGTTCATGGGGCATTTTCATCGAAAAACGCTTTTTGGAACTTTCATTGAGAAAAATATAGGAAAAACGACAAATTTTAACCCCCTAGAAATTGAAAAATACAGTTCCCCTCCAGCATTGATGATCCAACATTGATTGATCGTGAATTAACGCTACTGACCATAGGGATTCTGTACTCTTGATCCATTGTCCAAAAAGATGGACTCCACAGTCCAACATAATGCAATCACTTTCTAAACAAAGGTTATCTCACACAAGGAAACAAAAGATAATTTGCGGGAAACAATTTGTCCGGATAATTTGTTAAGAAATGCAAATACTCGGAATAATATGCCAAGGACACACTCAACGCCAATAGCAGGACAGCTTGAAAAGTTCGTTCGCTTTGTCACCATCATTAAGAGTTGCAAGTACTCGGGATGATTTGCCAGAGACACTCCCAATGGGACTAGCAGGTCAGTTTGATAAGTCCCTCCGTTTCATCATCATCATTAAGAGTTGGAAAAACTCGGGATAATCAGCCAGAGACACGCTCAACGCCATTAGCAGGTCAGTTTGACGAGTCCCTCCGTTTTACCACCGTCATTAACTACTATCTACTACTAACAACTCACCGCAGCACCAAGCCGCCTGAGGCCAACACAGCTACGCACGCTCCTCCTCCACCCCAATCTATTAAAGCCTTCCCTTTTACACCCTCCCAAGAAATTCCCATTTCCTTTAAATCTTTTTCTATGTTGTCCTGCTCATCTCAGACGGGGACATCTTTCTTTCCGTTTAGCCCTAGATGGTTGGCCGAAAAGAACAATCTTCGGCAACCCGTCATCCTTCATCCGCATAACATGCCCTAGGCACCACAACCTGTCTTTTATTAGAGCCCTAGAAAGCGGTACTGAACCGAATTTTTTGTACATCCTACGGTTTGACACACGGTCAGTCAGTCAAGTGTCCAGAAGAATCCTTCAGCAATTTCTCTGGAAAACGTCTAGCAAATCTACCTCCACTTTTAGGAGCGCCCAAGCTTCAGAGCCATATTTGACCACTGTCATCACTGTAGCTTCTAATATTCTAATCTTGGTTTGCAGACTTATCTTCCTATTCTTACAGACTTTTTTTAACTGTGAAAAAACACCCTGAGCCTTGGATATTCTATTTTTAACATCTTCACTGCTCCCACCATCTTTACTAATAATACTACCAAGGTAAGTGAAGCTGCCCACCTGATAAATCTTTTCATTACCCAACGTCCCCTTTTCATCTTCACTTATTCCTAGCCTTAGTGACTTAGTCTTCCAAACATTAATTTTCAAACCATTTCTAGCACCCTGAGCTCGCAAAACCTCTAAAACTTCATTCATTTTGCTCACACTTTCATCTAGGATGCTTAAATCATCAGCATAATCCAAGTCCAGGAGACTTTTTCCTCCCCAATTGATTCCCTGGTCTCCCATTGCCTTTCCTGTGCTCCTTAAAACAAAGTCCATCAAAAAAATTCATATAAAGGTGGATAGAACATAATCCTGCTTAACTCCTGATTCAATACGAAACCAGCTATAATCTAATTTCCTACCTTAACTGCACTAATGATATTTTCGTACATAGCACTAATCACTTTAATGTATTTGTCTGGTATGCCATACAAGGACAAGATCTTTGCTAAAGCTCTTCTATCAACAGAATCGAACGCTTGCTCATAATCTATAAAACTGAGGACCAAAGGTGTTAGAAAACTCGGCCACTTTTCAATTATTAGTCAAAGGATGAGAATGTGGCCGCCGCAACACCAGCTTTTCCTAAAAATACACTATTCTTTTCTCGAAATTTTGTCTACGGCATCTCTCAGTTTAAAAAGTATCACAATACTAAGTTGGCTACAACCAACGAGGACTAGGATGATGCCTTGATAATTACCATACTCACTTTTATTACCTTTCTTACAAAGTGGCTTAATTAAGGTTTTACTAAAATCGATAAGTACTTCCCCTTTTTAAAAAATAATACTCAGAATCATAAGTAAATTATTTCTGGCATAATAGTCACAAAATCTGATAGAATAGTTAAATGACCAGTCAGCACCTGGAAGCTTATTATTTTTTAATCCTTTTAGTACTGTCGCCAATTCCTCCTTACAAAACAAAACTTCCTTCACATCCAAAGCATCACAAATTTTTCATTTTCCTCTATATTTTTTCCTGCAACTCTATCTCGGTTAAGCAAATTCTCAAAATGTTCGGCCCATCTCGCTTTAGTTTTTTCCTTATCACTAATTGTCACCCCATTCCTATCTTTAACTGGGATAAGTCCGCATTGACTACTCCCTCTCAATTTATTACCATGCCAGTACAATATTTTACTATTATGCCGCCTAGCTGCATCTTCCAGATACTCGGCAATTTTATACATGGCCTCCACTTCACACCTCCTTAGTTCATAATTTAATGCTTTCTCCACTTTCTTTAAATTTCTTTTATTTTCATACGATCTATCACTCAGATAATTCTTGTACAAGTACTTTCTCCTTTCTATCAAACATAAAGCTTTTTCACTAATATTCTTAGCTGCAGTTCTAGCTTTCTTCCCTAATAAACCTTCAGCAACTTCACAAATTATTTTTCTAAAATTATTCCAACCATCTTCCACATTATCAAAATTAAAACCCTCAAGTTTAGTATTCAACTGTTCCTTGAAAGTTCCTCTCAAAATCTGAGCATGAAGTAAACTAACTTCATAGCTTTCCAGGAGGCAGGTATCCTTCCAAAATTTCAGCTTTAAGTTAACCTTTAACACTACTAAATGGTGATCATTACTTTTAACATCAATAACAGCACTCCTATATACCCTAGTATCTTGTATTGATCCTGCCAGTCTTCGGTTTACTATAATATAATCAATAAGGTTTGCTGTCTTACCATCACGTGAATACCATGTTACCTTATGAGCCATTTTATGACCAAGCACCGTATTGGTTATAACTAGATTGATATACCTACATTAAGAATTCCAAGTATTTGCGATAATTTGCCAGAGACATGCTCAACGCAAATAGCAGGTCAGTTTGACGAGTCCCTCCGTTTCATGACCACCATTAAGAATTGCAAGTATTCGGGATAATTTGCCAGAGACACGCTCAACGCAAATAGCAGTTGAGTTTGACTAGTCCCTCCGTTTCATCACCATCATTAAGAATTGTAAATACTCGGAATAATTTGCCAGAGACATGCTCAACACCACTAGCAGGTCAGTTTGACGAGTCCCTCCGTTTCATGACCATCATTAAAAATTGCAAGTACTCAGGATAATTTGCCAGAGACAAGCTCAACGCAAATAGCAGGTCAGTTTGACGAGTCCCTCCGTTTCATCACCACCATTAAGAGTTGAAAGTACTCGGGATAATTTGCCAGAGAAACGCTTAAGGCAAAAAGCAGGTCAGTTTGACGAGTCCCTCCGTTTCATCACCATCATTAAGAATTGCAGGTACTCGGGATAATTTGCCAGAGACATGCTCAACGCAAATAGCGGGTCAGTTTGACGAGCCCCTCCGTTTCATCACCATCATTAAGAATTGCAAATACTCGGGATAATATGCCAAGGACACACTCAACGCCAATAGCAGGACAGCCTGACATATTCGTGCAATCCATCACCATCATTAAGAGTTGCAAGTGGGATAATTTGCCAGAGACACTCCCAATGCGACTAGCAGGTCAGTTTGATAAGTCCCTCTGTTTCATCATCATCATTAAGAGTTGGAAATACTCGGGATAATCAGCCAGAGACACGCTCAACGCCATTAGCGGGTCAGTTTGACAAGTTCCTCCGTTTCATCACCATCATTAAGAATTGCAAATATTCGGGATAGTCTGCCAGAGACACACTCAGCACCGCTAGGAGGTCAGTTTGACGAGTCCCTCCGTTTCATCCCTATCGTTAAGAATTGCGAATATTCGGCATAATCTGCCAGTGACACGCTCAACGCCAATAGCAGGTTAGTTTGACGAGTTCCTCCGTTTCATCACCGTCATTAAGAATTGCAAATATTCGGGATAATTTGCCAAACACATGCTCTAGGCCACTAGCAGGTCAGTTTGACGAGTCGCTCCGTTTCATCATCATTATTAAGAATTGCAAATATTCGGCATAAATTTGCCTGAGACACGCTCAGCACCGCTATCAGGTCAGTTTGACAAGTCCCTCCGTTTTATCACTATCGTTAAGAATTGTAAATACTCAGGATGCTCTACTAGAGACAACCTCAGCGCTAATACCAGGTCAGTTTGACGAGTCCCTCCGTTTCATCACCATCATTAAGAATTGCAAGTATTCGGGACAATTTACCCGAGACACGCTAAGTACCGCTATCAGATCAGTTTGACGAGTCCCTCTGTGTTATCACTATCGTTAAGAATTGTAAATACTCAGGATAATCTGCTAGAGACAACCACAACGCTAATAGCAGGTCAGTTTCACGAGTCCCTCCGTTTCATCACAATCATTAAGAATTGCAAGTATTCCGGATAATTTGCCAGAGACACGCTCAACGCAAATAGCAGGTCAGTATGACGAGTCCCTCCGTTTCATCATCGTCATTAAGAATTACAAATATTCGGGATAATTTGCCAAACACACGCTCTAGGCCATTAGCAGGTCAGTTTGAAGAGTCCCTCAGTTCCATCATCATTAAGAATTGAAAATACTCGGCATAAATTTGCCAGAGACACGCTCAGCACCGCTATAAGTCAGTTTGACAAGTCCCTCCGTTTCATCACTATTGTTAAGAATTGTAAATACAAAGGATAATCTACTACAGACAACCTCAACGCTAATAGCAGGTCAGTTTGACGAGTCCCTCCGTTTCATCACCATTATTAAGAATTGCAAGTATTCGGAATAATTTGCCAGAGACACGCTCAGCACCGCTATCAGGTCAGTTTGACGAGTCCCTCCGTTTTATCACTATCGTTCAGAATTGTAAATACTCAGGATAACCTGCTAGAGACACCCTCAACGCTAATAGCAGGTCAGTTTGACGAGTCCCTCCGTTTCATCATCAGCATTAAGAATTGCAAATACTTGGCATAAATTTGCCAGAGACCCGCTCAGAACCACTAACTGGTCAGTTTGACGAGTCCCTCCGTTTTATCACTATCGTTAGGAATTGTAAATACTCAGGATAATCTACTAGAGACAACCTCAACGCTAATAGCAGGTCAGTTTGACGAGTCCCTCCGTTTCATCACTATCGTTAAGAATTGCGAATACTCAGGATAATCTGCCAGAGACTCGCTCAACGCCAATAGCATGTCAGTTTGACGAATCCCTCCGTTTCATTACCGTCATTAAGAATTACAAATATTCGGGATAATTTGCCAAACACACGCTCTAGGCCACTAGAAGGTCAGTTTGACGAGTCCCTCCGTTTCATCATCATCAGTAAGAATTGTAAATACTCGGCATAAATTTGCTAGAGACACGCTCAGAACCGCTATCAGGACAGTTTGACGAGTCCCTCCGTTTTATTACTATCGTTAAGAATTGTAAATACTCAGGATAATCTACTAGAGACAACCTCAACGCTAATAGCAGGTCAGTTTGACGAGTCCCTCCGTCTCATCACCATCATTAAGAATTGCAAGTCTTCGGGATAATTTGCCAGATACACGTTGAACGCAAATAGCAGGTCAGTTTGGCGAGTCCCTCCGTTTCATCACCATCATTAAGAATTGCAAATACTCGGGATAATTTGCCAGAGACATGCTCAACACCGCTATCAGGTCAGTTTGATGAGTCCCTCCGTTTTATCACTATCGTTAAGAATTGTAAATACTCAGGATACTCTACTAGAGACAACCTCAACGCTAATAGCAGGTCAGTTTGACGAGTCCCTCCGTTTCATCACCATCATTAAGAATTGCAAGTATTCGGGATAATTTTCCAGAGACACGCTCAACACAAATAGCAGGTCAGTTTGACGAGTCCCTCCGTCTCATCACCATCATTAAGAATTGCAAATACTCGGGATAATTTGCCAGAGACACGCTCAACGCAAATAGGAGGTCAGTTCGACGAGTCCCTCCGTTTCATCACCGTCATTAAGAATTGAAAATATTGGGGATAATTTGCCAAACACACGCTCTAGGCCACTAGCAGGTCAGTTTGCCAAGTCCCTCCGTTTCATCACTATCGTTAAGAATTGCGAATACTCGGGATAATCTGCCAGACACACGCTCAACTCCAATAGCAGGTGAGTTTGACGAGTCCCTCCGTTTCATCACCGTCATTAAGAATTGCGAATATTCGGGATAATTTGCCAAACACACACTCTAGGCCACTAGAAGGTCAGTTTGACGAGTCCCTCCGTTTCATCACCATCATTAAGAAATGCAAATACTGGGATAATTTACCAGAGACATGCTCAACAACAATACTGGGGATATTTGGCAAATAATTTGCCAAACACACGCTCTAGGCCACTAGCAGGTCAGTTTGACGAGTCCCTCCGTTTCATCATCATCAGTAAGAATTGTAAATACTCGGCATAAATTTGCCAGAGACACGCTCAGAACCGCTATCAGGACAGTTTGACGAGTCCCACCGTTTTATCACTATCGTTGAGAATTGTAAATACTCAGGATAATCTACTAGAGACAACCTCAACGCTAATAGCAGGTCAGTTTGACGAGTCCCTCCGTTTCATCACCATCATTAAGAATTGCAAGTATTCGGGATAATTTGCCGGAGACACGCTCAGCACCACTATCAGGTCAGTTTTACGAGTCCCTCCGTTTTATCACTATCGTTCAGAATTATAAATACTCAGGATAGCCTGCTAGAGACAACCTCAACGCTAATAGCAGGTCAGTGAGACGAGTCCCTCTGTTTCATCACCATCATTAAGAATTGCAAGTATTCGGGATAATTTGCCAAACACACGCTCTAGGCCACTAGCAGGTCAGTTTGACGAGTCCCTCCGTTTCATCATCAGCATTAAGAATTGCAAATACTCGGCATAGATTTGTCAGAGACACGCTCAGAACCGCTATCAGGTCAGTTTGACGAGTCCCTCCGTTTTATCACTATCGTTAAGAATTGTAAATACTCAGGATAATCTACTAAAGACAACCTCAACGCTAATAGCAGGTCAGTTTGAGGAGTCCCTCCGTTTCATCACTATCGTTAAGAATTGCGAATACTCGGGATAATCTGTCAGAGACACGCTCAACGCCAATAGCATGTCAGTTTGACAAGTCCCTCCGTTTCACCACCGTCATTAAGAATTGCAAATATTCGGGATAATTTGCCAAAAAACACACGCTCTAGCCACTAGCAGGTCAGTTTGACAAGTCCCTACGTTTAATCATCATCATTAAGAATTGCAAAGATACTCGGCATAAATTTGCCAGAGACACGCTTAGAACCGCTATCAGGTCAGTTTGACGAGTCCCTCCGTTTTATCACTATCGTTAACAATTGTAATTACTCAGGATACTCTACTAGAGACAACCTCAACTCTAATAGTAGGTCAGTTTGACGAGTCCCTCCGTTTCATCACCATCATTAAGAATTCTAGTATTCGGGATAATTTGCCAGAGACACGCTCAACGCAAATAGCAGGCCAGTTTGAGGAGTCCCTCCATTTCATCACCATCATTAAGAATTGCAAATACTCGGGACAATTTGCCAGAGACATGCTCAACACCACTAGCAGGTCAGTTTAACGAGTCCCTCCGTTTCATGACCATGATTAAGAATTGCAAGTACTCGGGATAATTTGCCAGAGACATGCTCAACACCACTAGCAGGTCAGTTTAACGAGTCCCTCCGTTTCATGACCATGATTAAGAATTGCAAGTACTCGGGATAATTTGCCAGAGAAACGCTTAACACAAAAAGCAGGTCAGTTTGACGAGTCCCTCCGTTTCATCACCATAATTAAGAATTGCAGGTACTCGGGATAATTTGCCAGAGACATGCTCAACGCAAATAGCGGGTCAGTTTGACGAGTCCCTCCGTTTCATCATTATCATTAAGAATTGCAAATACTCGGGATAATATGCCAAGGACACACTCAACACCAATAGCAGTACAGCTTGATATGTTCGTGCGATTCATCACCATCATTAAGAGTTGCAAGTGCTTGGGATAATTTGCAAGAGAAACTCCCAATGCGACTAGCAGGTCAGTTTGATAAGTCTCTCCGTTTCATCATCATCATTAAGAGTTGGAAATACTCGGGAAAATCAGCCAGAGACACGCTCAACGCCATTAGCGAGTCAGTTTTTTAAGTCCCTCCGTTTCATCACCATCATTAAGAATTGCAAATACTCGGGATAGTCTGCCAGAGAAACGCTCAGCACCACTAGCAGGTCAGTTTGACGAGTCCCTCCGTTTCATCACTATCGTTAAGAATTGCGAATACTCGGGATAATCTGCTGATAATCTCGGGATAAATACTCAGGATAATCTACTAGAGACACGCTCAACGCCAATAGCAGATCGTTTGACGAGTCCCTCCGTTTCATCACCGTCATTAAGAATTGCAAATATTCGGGATAATTTGCCAAACACACGCTCTAGGCCACTAGCAGGTCAGTTTGACGAGTCCCTCCGTTTCATTATCATCATTGAGAATTGCAAATACTCAGCATAAATTTGCCTGAGAAACGCTCAGCATCGCTATCAGGTCAGTTTGATGAGTCCCTCCGTTTTATCACTATCGTTAAGAATTGTAAATACTCAGGATACTCTACTAGAGACAACCTCAACGCTAATAGCAGGTCAGTTTGACGAGTCCCTCCGTTTTACCACCATCATTAAGAATTGCAAGTATTCGGGATAATTTTCCAGAGACACGCTCAACACAAATAGCAGATCAGTTTGACGAGTCCCTCCGTTTCATCACCATCATTAAGAATTGCAAAAACTCGGGATAATCTGCCAGAGACACGCTCAACGCAAATAGGAGGTCAGTTCGACGAGTCCCTCCGTTTCATCACCGTCATTAAGAATTGAAAATATTCGGGATAATTTGCCAAACACACGCTCTAGGCCACTAGCTGGTCAGTTTGCCGAGTCCCTCCGTTTCATCACTGTCATTAATAATTGCAAATATTCGGGATAATTTGCCAAACACACGCTCTAGGCCACTAGTAGGTCAGTTTGACGAGTCCCTCCGATTCATCATCATCATTAAGAATTGCAAATACTTGGCATAAATTTGCCAGACACGCTCAGCACCGCTATCAGGTCAGTTTGACGAGTCCCTCCGTTTTATCACTATCGTTAAGAATTGTAAATACTCAGGATAATCTAATAGAGACAACCTCAACACTAATAGCAGGTCAGTTTGACGAGTCTCTCCGTTTCATTACCATCATTAAGAATTGCAAGTATTCGTGATAATTTGCCAGAGACACGCTCAGCACCGCTATCAGGTCAGTTTGACGAGTCCCTCCGTTTTATCACTGTCGTTCAGAATTGTAAATACTCAGGATAACCTGCTAGAGACAACCTCAACGCTAATAGCAGGTCAGTTTGACTAGTCCCTCCGTTTCATCACCATCATTAAGAATTGCAAGTATTCGGGATAAATTGCCAGAGACACGCTCAACGCAAATAGCAGGTCAGTTTGACGAGTCCCTCCGTTTCATCGCCATCATTAAGAATTGCAAATACTCGGGATAATTTGCCAGAGACACGCTCAACACAAGTAGGAGGTCAGTTTGACGAGTCCCTCCGTTTTATCACCATTATTCAGAATTGCAAGTACTCGGGATAATTTGCCAGAGACACGTTCAACACAAATAGCAGGTCAGTTTGCGAGTCCCTCCGTTTCATCACCACCATTAAGAATTGCAAATACTCGGGATAATTTGCCTGAGACACGCTCAACGAAAATAGCAGGTCAGTTTGACGAGTCCCTCCGTTTCATCACCATCATTAAGAATTGAAAACACTCGGGATAGTCTTCCAGAGACACGCTCAGCACTGCTAGCAGGTCAGTTTGACGAGTCCCTCCGTTTCATCCTCATCATTAAGAATTGCAAACACTCGGCATAAATTTTCCAGAGACAAGCTCAGCACCGCTATCAGGTCAGTTTGACGAGTCTCTCCGTTTTATCACTATCGTTAACAATTTTAAATACTCGGGATAATCGGCTAGAGACAGGCTCAACGCTAATAGCAGGTCAGTTTTACGCGTCCCTCCGTTTCATCACCATCAGTAAGAATTGCAGTACTCGGGATAATTTGCCAGAGACAAGCCCAACGCAAATAGCAGGTCAGTTTGACGAGTCCCTCCGTTTCATCACCATCATTAAGAATTGCCAATACTCGGGATAATTTGCCAGAGACACGCTGAACACCACTAGCAGGTTAGTTTGACGAGTCCCTCCATTACATGACCATCATTAAGAATTGCAAGTACTTACCAGAGACATTTTGTAATAGTAATTGCAATTGCAATTGCAAGTAATTTGCCAGAGACACGCTCAACTCAAGTAGGAGGTCAGTTTGACGAGTCCCTCCGTTTTATCACCATTATTAAGAATTGCAAATACTCGGAATAATTTGCCAGAGACACGCTCAACACAAATAGCAGGTCAGTTTGCGAGTCCCTCCGCTTATCACCATCATTAAGAATTGCAAGTACTCGGGATAATTTGCCAGAGACGCGCTCAACGCAAATAGCAGGTCAGTTTGACGAGTCCCTCCGTTTCATCATCACCATTAAGAATTGCAAATACTCGGGATAATTTGCCTGAGACACGCTCAACGAAAATAGCAGGTCAGTTTGACGAGTCCTTCAGTTTCATCAACATCATTAAGAATTGCAGACACTCGGGATAGTCTTCCAGAGACACGCTTAGCACTGCTAGCAGGTCAGTTTGACCAGTCCCTCCGTTTCATCACTATCGTTAAGAATTGCAAATACTCGGGATAATCTGCCAGAGACACGCTCAACGCCAATAGCAGGTCATTTTGACGAGTCCCTCCGTTTCATCACCTTTCATTAAGAATTGCAAATATTCCGGATAATTTACCACACACGCTCAAGGCCACTAGCAGATCAGTTTGACGAGTCCCTCCGTTTCATCCTCATCATTAAGAATTGCAAATACTCGGCATAAATTTGCCAGAGACAAGCTCAGCACCGCTATCAGGTCAGTTTAACGAGTCTCTCCGTTTTATCACTATCGTTAACAATTTTAAATACTCGGGATAATCGGCTAGAGACAGGCTCAACGCTAATAGCAGGTCAGTTCGACGCGTCCCTCCGTTTCATCACCATCAGTAAGAATTGCAGTACTCGGGATAATTTGCCAGAAACACGCTCAACGCAAATAGCAGGTCAGTTTGACGAGTCCCTCCGTTTCATCACCATCATTAAGAATTGCCAATACTCGGGATAATTTGTCAGAGACACGCTCAACGCCACTAGCAGGTTAGTTTGACGAGTCCCTCCATTTCATGACCATCATTAAGAATTGCAAGTACTAGGGATAATTTGCCAGAGACACGCTCAACGCCACTAACAAGTCAGTTTGACGAGTCCCTCCGTTTCATCACCATCATTAAGAATTGCAAGTAATCGGGATAATTTGCCAGAGACACGCTCAACGCAAATAGCAGGTCAGTTGGACAAGTCCCTCCGTTTCATCACCATCATTAAAAATGGCAAATACTGGGGATAATTTGTCAGAGACACGCTCAACGCAAATAGGAGGTTAGTTTGACGAGTCCCTCCGTTTCATCACCATCATTAAAAATGGCAAATACTTGGGATAATTTGTCAGAGACACGCTCAACGCAAATAGGAGGTTAGTTTGACGAGTCCCTCCGTTTCATCACCATCATTAACAATTGCAAGTACTCGGGATAATTTGCCAGAGACACGCTAAACGCAAATAGCAGGTCAGTTGGACAAGTCCCTCCGTTTCATCACCATCATTAGAAATGGCAAATACTCGAGATAATTTGTCAGAGACACGCTCAACGCAAATAGGAGGTTAGTTTGACGAGTCCCTCCGTTTTATCACCATCATTAAGAATTACAAGTACTCGGGATAATTTGCCAGAGACACGCTCAACGCAAATAGCAGGTCAGTTTGACGAGTCCTTCCGTTTCATCACCACCATTAAGAATTGCCCACGTACTCGGGATAATTTGCCAGAGACGCGCTCAACACAAATAGCAGGTCAGTTTGACGAGTCCCTCCGTTTCATAACCATCATTAAGAATTGCAAATACTCAAGATAATTTGCAAGAGACACGCTCAAAACCCCTAGCAGGTCAGTTTGACGAGTCCCTCCGTTTCGTCACCATAATTAAGAATTTCAAACACTAAGGAAAATTTGCCAGAGACACGCTCAACGTCACTAGCAGGTTAGTTTGACAAGTCCCTCCGTTTCATCACCATTACTAAGAATTGCAAATACTCGGAATAATCTACCAGACACACTCAACGTCACTAGCAGGTTAGTTTGACAAGCCCCTCCGTTTCGTCACCATAATTAAGAATTGCAAATACTCTAGTCACTAAAATTCTTTGGATGAATTTTGTATTTTAGAATATTGGCTCCACTTATTGTCACCAATTCAGAAGTAATAAAATAATTAAAATAAAAATAACAAAGAACTAAAGATACAAAATTGATGTAGAATCAAGAAATAATAAAGTTTGAAGATAAACTTGGGCTTCTTCTGTTCAATCGAAATATCAAATGAAATCTAAGTTCAATCAGGAAGAAAACAAATCAACTAATTAATTAAGTTCTAAAATAACACTTTGAAAAGCATTGCTTGCAACTTTAAAATAAGGGGCGGTAGACAGAGCAGCGTTGTCAATTAGTAATACAAACCAAGAAAAAAAAACATACAACATCATTTTTTACCAACAAACAATAACCATAATAAAATTCAACTTCTATAAACGTTAACAGACACCCCTCAAATAAAATTCTCTTTATTTAATCCCTATACAAAGGAACTTAAACAACTGTTTAATAGCATACGCGTTCCTATCAGACATTCGTTCTATTAACCAACAATCACTCCCAGACACTCGTCCAAAACATTCATCCCGCAACACAAACAGCTCTTCACACTCGGATGCAACATGAAAGATTCTCATTCACACACAGGGCAAAATTAAGGGCCGGTCGGTAGCCTAAACTTTCCCAAAAATTTTCTTCTCTCTCCTATATCCAAACTATCCCCCCTTAGCAACAACAAATTCTGCAAATCCTCCCTATTCAACCCAAATTTAAAATAAAACTCCCCCCCCCAAACACGCTTCAGCTCAGGAGTAAAACCTCATTCGTCCTTTTGGGTTAGCCATTCTTGTATTTCTTGGTTGTTTAGGGTTGGCTGGACTTTCTTCCATACTGACACGCTCTCATCCACCGGGCCCTTTCCTTCATTCCAAATCTCCGTCAGGCCACAATGGTCCAATATTTTCACGACCTGATTTTGCCACGAATCTTGTCTACCGTTCTTACTCTCCAAACTCTCCAAATAAGTTAACTAAAAAGCCGAACTCCAGGTAGCCTAATTAATTTCTCCCAAAAATCCACAATTCTAATCAATCTAGCATTCTTTAAAGTAAAACAGAATCAAATCTCTTTTTATTACCACTGAACTAAATGGATGCTTTTAGGCCTAAGATTCTCTTAAAATATCTTAGCTGAAATACTTCTATCTTAGCCGCTTTAGCGAAACCCCAAACCTCTGACCGACAATATAGACTATAATCTATTTTTGTCTGGAACACTCTTTTCTGAATCCTCATATTAGCTAGCTGACCTAAATTACTTCTCAATAGTATATTTATTAACCTATTATCCCTTAAAATTGCAACCTTCTACTTGCATTAGGCATGGCAGGTTTTCTCTTGCAGTGTTATAATCCCCTCTGACTTCCGCGCAATGTGTAACTAGGTCCGTGGTTTGACTCTAATTATTATAATGAGGCTCAAGGCTATTTTGAACAAGGGTTTCAAGCTTATGGTTTGTTAAGGTGGTCTTCTCTTTGTCTTTACTGATTATTCAATTAGTTTTAGACGGAATTTCTGAGGAAGTGCATGTCAATACCTTTTTCTAGTTTTTCTCTAGGTCCCCTGGCATGTAGGCACTATGAAGCAACGTTGTATCTACGCAATTGTTACACCAGAGCTGTCAAGATTTTTCGAAAAACTAAGGATCTTCCCCAGGGAACTAAGGATTTTCTCCAGGATCTTTAAATTTCAATCCTAAGCTTGAAATATCGGGAAAAGTGTATTTAAACAGTAACCTGAAAAAGGGTGCTGAGTTTATTTATCATTATTATTTAATATTTTGGGATTTTTTTTTAGACTTCGGGATATTTTTGCAAGCGAGTCTTGGAAATCGTTAGTTATCATTGACAGCCGTATATTAATTAATTTTTTAATTAGTTAATAAATTAATATTTATTAATTAATGGATTAGTTAATATATAGTAATCAATTTTTAATTATTTATTTTGTTATTAATTAGAAAAGAACTTCAAAGTTTTTAGAAACTTGGAAAAGCTTTTTATTAATCAATTAATTCTACTAACAACTTAATTCTTCTATTTTTTTTTTATTTTTAAAATTAAATACTACGCTCTCATCAGTCCCAGCAGATCGTGAAATCTGTAAATTAGTGCGTTTTCTGTAGCTGTGTTGTTCAATCCGTGTACCTTTTCTTGCTTGTTTTTTGTATTTTAATTGTATTTTGTACACCGTTATTTATTTTAATGCAGGTAACAATTAAATTATTATAGTGCTTAGAACGGCACTGCAGAGACCATGCAACACGGCCATACTTTTGCCTTAGCCTGTACATCCGTGAATAGGTATGGGATGAGTCTGACTGTTTCAACAAGTCTTATCAACAAACTACATTAAACAAAGTATCAAACACTTCATAACTCACTTGGAGATTTCTTAGCGGACTTATTTGTCTTTGAAATATCTATCGGTGGTATCGCCAGATCTCTTTGCATCACTGGGTATGGCAGCTGCAAAGGAAAGTAAGGATTACTTTTATTTCCAAAATTTAAAAATTCATTTCTGATTTAAAAATAACAAGTCTGGAATTCTATAAATTAATTTAATATTAACTTACGATTATTCATTTCTGAAAATTTTGAAAGATGACTAAAACACTATTTCGTACTCCCAAGACCCCCCCTCCCCAAAATTACTCAAAGCCCTCCCCCAAAGCAAAAGTTGTGGTACAACAATGTAATTTTTCACATTTTTTTCCACAGACCTCACCATTGAGCGCCAAGAATTGTATCACTCCTTAGAAGCCTTCAAATAAAAGTTTGACAATTAGGATACTTTAAAACTAGATTTTAGCTTTTGGTTACAATTGGGACTATCATCAGACAGAAAAGAGACAAATCGACAAAGTTGAAAAAAATATTAGGGAGGAGCGCTAGATTCTTAGCTGTTCATGGTTTGACTTAGAACTCGCCCAAAGAGTATGAAAATTATTAAGAGAAGAAAAGTCAAGCAAGTTTATGAGAAGAAAAAACAATTAAGTCCAGCGTTACCTAGCAAAACCATTTAGTGAATTCTAAAAAGCTAAATACTGATATGAACTTGAACAGAGACTGATGTTAAGTTATAAAGCTATCTAAATACAAACTATAATCTGGTTAAAACTGCCGACAAGCGTACACAACCAAGAAAACACCCTTTCCGAAAAAACGAGGAACCTCACGCCAACCACTAAACTCAAATAAGATATATCACCTCATAAAAAAAGAATCTTGACAACAACTAACAATTGACTTTTTTTCGTATTTCTAACTCAGTTTTTTTTTGTTGTTTTTTTTTTTCAATTTTTAAGATACCCTTGGCGTAATTCTCCTTGATTTATTTGCTTTGGTCCATTTACTAAGTAAAATCTCATCCTATGCGTATTACAACCAGATTACCATTGATGTATAGCCGTAATATAAACGGCTACCATTAGAAGAGCATTGCAGCAAAGAGCATACAACCCAAAAAAACCTGCCCCCCCCAACAAAAAAGAGCCAAACACCCACCATCCAACAAAATTAAATAGAATATCTCCCGAAACACTTTGAAAATAATAATAAACAACAGATTTATTTTTTTCATATTTCCGCCTCAGCTTTTTAAAATTCTTTAAGATACCTTTAACGTATTTCTTCAAATCAATTTGACCCATTTGCTAAGTAAAGTCTCATTATGTGTGTAATATAGCTTTCGCTTCATTCAATCACTTTTTTAGTACCAATGCCTATCACCCTTTCTTTTTGCTTTTTAGCTATATCAGTTCATAAGATAAACAAACGATTTCCTAAAAAAAAAAAATTCCAGGAGAGTTCAAATAGTGAAGGGAAGCCAAAGATTTTCAACTATTAAATTATTTGCCTTGATGTTATTGATTAACTTAGTACGTTATGTTATAAATCTTAAACCCCACAAGCTTTTTTTGTATGAAGATGAAAGTCAAGAAGAATGGGGGGGGGGGGGAGTTGAAGCGGGACAAATTCCAACATTCTTACAATTTAATCACCTGTATTCAAATAGTTTATCTAAAATCCCATTGATTGGATTTCTAGCGTAGTGGTAACCATGTCTCCCTTTTGCACAGTATGTTGCCAGTTTGACACCAGAAGGAATTAATTTTTTGAATTTTGTTAAAGCTGCTAAACTGCAATTCCCCCCCCCCCCAAAAGCCAAAATTCGGAATGAAAAGTCACCATTATGAAGAGAAAAAAAGGAGAGGTGGTGGGTATTTGAAAACGCCCTCCAAAAGTAAACAATCGCTTTCTGGGAAACTCCCTTTGATATTTTAAACGAGGGGTCGCTCCCTCTAAAAAATTATTCATACCAGATGGCGTGTACCAAGCGTGGCAGAACTGTGCCAAGCGTTGTGGGGACTGTGCCAAGCGTGGTGGAACTGCGTGGCACACGTGGCGTTCCGAGACGTAGACCAGGTGGCGCGAAGTCAGTGTCCCCTCGATTTTAAAGAAAGTAGAAGAGTCTTGTAAATAAAGCTTTTTAGGAATAAGCTTAATTGAAACTCAGAAGATCTCTGGAAGTTCCATTTATGCAGCTCAACTAGTTATCTGTAAAATATTAAAGACGTTTTTTCCAGAAAGCGATTGTTTACAACAGATTTGGTTTTGGATCTGTCAGGTGATAGGCCCCCGAACAATATTTTTAATTACTAACTTACCGTAATGACATAGTTTAACTGAAGGAGGAAAGAGCTTTGTTGTATCAAAGGGTGAAAGAGGCTTTTAGTGATATTTATATAGGATGCGGAGTAGCGCTCTCATTGGGACATACTTATAAATACTTATAAAATGAAATTCCTTAACATTAAAAACGAAATTCCTGATTTAAAATGAAATTCCGTAACATTAAAAAAGAAAATCCTTAACATTAAAAATGGAGTTCCTGATTTTCCCTGATTTCTTAAGACATGTGATTGTGCAAGTTTGCACTTAACCAAGTCTATCAGATTTCATTTTCATTGGCCTCTGTACTGGAGACTGGAGCCAAAGCCACCATTCTCGGAATTGAGGTATACGATAAACAATACAACCCAACAGAACTGCTACCCAAAATGATTATGAGGAATTAGGGGCGGAAGATTAAGAATAGATCATAAAATAATTAGATCATACAAGTTGAATGTCGATCAAGTCAAGGAATGAGCAGGTCCTATCAGACAGAAGCGCAGCCATATTCGCAATTAAGAGTAAAGCATTTGGATCAATACGCCATCAAATACAATGACCATCAAGTTCTCTACAGTCCAGGGTTCCCAGTACTTCAACTGACTCGAGGGCTCTTAATGAATACTAGGACCGCGGGGTTATCAATATAACGGGTCTAGGAGATTTCCCCCCGTAGGAGATTCCGACCCTCCTAGCCCCACAACGTCTGTGAGACCTTGAAACTGAAATTGAAATCTCATAATTTAATCTCTTAATCTTCTTAATTAAATCCCATGATTAATGTTTCATAACATTTAACCATCCCGGATCATTCCATTCAAAAGCTTTTTTGGCTCCCAAGCTGTGACATACTGGTTCAGTTCATTTTTTTTCATGTCACATCAGAAGTACGTCAAGTTTAGTAAAATAATGGGATATTTTAAATCAACGCGTGGAGAGGACAAGATTGCCTTCGAAGGGTTCGTTTACACGAAACAGAAAGAGTTAGCGGCTGGAGTGGTCAGTTTCGAATGCGAGTTGAGACGACAGACGAAGGAAAGGTAAGGCAAAGATCAAGGGAAGAATGGTGCTTTGGCTGGGCGTTTGAACGAACATTCACATGCTCCTAACCAGTATAACTTTCAAGTACAGGAACTCCGCAACCACATGAAAAGAAAAGCAACCGAGACGCTTGAAACCCGGCAGCAGATTCTAACCCAGTCCTTGGTCAACATAGTCTGAAGGTAAGCGTCTTACAATTTCTTCCAACTATTTCTGCAACATGCTCAGAGCTTGGAACAGATGCACACTCATACTTTGAGTTTTTTTTCAACCTTTCTTCTGGAGACAATCCAAAATCTGGATCATCCTGATTCTGATCTAAGCCAAGTAACGAAGGGTCTAATGTCAAATGTAGTGTTCTTCTATATTCAAATCCGTTCTTTTGATTTCACTAAACGCAGTATTTAGGTTTTATCTAAAAAAATGTGTAATATCCTATCCCATCCACATAAGCGATAACATATGACTAATAATTTTTTTTAAACATTCCGAGTTAAACACAAGACGCACGCTACTCTCTTAAGTCTCGTTCGACGAACGGAGATCTAACAACAGTATTATCTGATGTTGATTTGAGAGCACAGAATCCCTTCAGGAAAGGTTTTCCAGCCATTTGAAGTGAAGGGCTATTTTTTCCATATAAGCCAGAGTATCTACAGGAAGTACAAGACCTTGGCTGCCCGACGAGGTATGGAGACGGTGATGAATTTGCAGTTTCCGTCCAAATGCTAGCTGTTCTTGCAATAGTGCTCATTCCGTAATTGCATTCTGAATTCACAGCTGTCGTAGCAAAACATACTGACAATGTGTTTGGGCCAATCATCACCTACTTTGAAGATAACTACATCGCTAGAATGCGTGGAAGTAGGAGAGTACCTTGCAACTTTCCGCCCCATGCCTGGAATATGTTCGACAGAGCAAAAGATGAACTCCCCAGGACCAACAACAATGTTGGGGGTTATAATAGAAGACTGCAGTCTTCAGTTTCTGCTCATCACCCAAGCCTTTGGAAGTTCTTGGGCATCCTCAAGCACGAACAAGCACTTAGCAGGGCGGTTGTGATTCAAGCAAATGCGGGACAATCTAGTGAACCAATTAAGAAAAAGTATGTGGATTTAAATGCCAGAATTCTACGACATATGGGAAACTATGGGAACGTCGGGACACTGGAGTACCTGAGGCTTATTGCAAGAAATATTAGTTTTAAAGTGCAGCGTTTTAACCGTGTATGTATTTCCGTGTATAACCAACTATTTACTTAAAATTAAAAAGTGTAGGCTACTCCATTCGCTCTTATATTTTAGGCCGCCGAGAAAGAGAAGAATTTTGCAACAATTTTCGAGCCATGGGTGACATCCGATACAAATAAGTCTGAGGCAAGGGTATTCTCCGGTGGCGATTATTTCCGAGAGGGGGAGGGGAAAATTTTCAGCGGGGGGGGGGACATCTCCTAGAGGGAAAAATCACGGGGGGGGGGGAATCTCCTAGGGGGAAATCACAGGGGGGGGGGGGGAATCTCCTACGGGGGAAAATTTCCGGGGGGGGGGGAATTTTCTCGGGGGAAATCACCGGAACCCCAATTTAATACCCCAACCCCCACAAAAATCGTCAAAAATATTCACTTTTTGGTTACAAAATGCCAAAAACGAAGATTTTTTTCAGTTTGATCCTCCTCCTTGGAAATGTCGCGACTACCTCCCCTAATAATGAAATCCAGGGTGTACCCATGTTTTATATTAACATATAAATACAATAGAAATTCATTAAAGAAGTAAATACATCTTTGGAATGGAGGTCAATGGTGTGACCTTATAAGCTAAGCCGTCGCGATTAAGGGAGTAGAGGCAATAGGTCTTAAGGGCCTGAATCTCAAACCCGAATACGGGCCTGACTCGCTAAAAATTACAATTATAATATTACATCTGGATTATAAAGACTAAGTAGAGAAATCATATACTTACTCGGCCAATTAGGCGGTAGTGCACGTAATTTAATAACCGGTTCAGCATTTTACGCTTAATAGCATTACACTCTTCTTTCGTCTTCTTCTCCTAGAAAAAGAAGGGAATACACAAGGGCATTACTTGTGCTGCAACTTGTAATATATATATATATATATATATATATATATATATATATATATATATATATATATATATATATATATATATATATATATATATATATATATATATATATATGCTCGCTTACAATAAAAATAAGAGAAAAAGCGGAGTACCATGCGAAAGCACAAAATCATGATTTCGCATGATCTGATTTCGCATGCTTCGTTTTTGTGCTATACACAAGTTCAAGGTGAAACTTATAAATTCCTTATTCCTCAAGGAAACCTTATAGATTCCTCCAACCTAAATATTATAGTAACTTATTACTTATTTCGAAAAACACAGAGCACTTATTAACGATACGCAAAATTTTTGCTAAAACTTCCACCAAGGTTTTCTAACACGGGATCTCATATATATACAGAGCCTTTAATTCTTCAACAAAGGTGATTGACAATGGAGAGCTTCAATACGATCTCTCAGCAAACAATATGATTTACCGCTGACTCAACTGTTTATGTGATTTGACGATTGTAATTAAGTTTTGGTGTTACATATGTTTTTCTTTTTTTCTTCAGTTGGTACTCCGCTTTTTCTCTTATTTTTATTGTAAGCGAGCATATATATATATATATATATATATATATATATATATATATATATATATATATATATATATATATATATATATATATATATATATATATATATATATTACAAGTTGCAGCACAAGTAATGCCCTTTGATAAAGTTGAGCAAAAGTATATCTTTCATAATTATCTTTTATTTTTTCGAAAACGAATGCATACTACTGGTCATATATTAAGTCTACTGGTCATACGATATATTAACGAAATTGATATGAGTATTGGGTTCAATAGTAGTGAACAACAGTGAAATCAACCAATCTTAAGGAAAACACAAAAAAGTCACAAAGGCATGGACTTTTAAGATTTTAGACATTTAAATTGAAAAAAAAAAACTTTTTCGCATGCTGACCAATGGTCTGCGTTGCGCATGTACCGAACTCCTGACTCAATGTCTTCGGACGGGAGTGGCAATGCGTAGTTGGGAGCAAATCATCTGACGCTTCCCGTGTTTTTTTTTTTTTAGTGTCATTAAAATTAAGATGCCTTAGTTTTTTTTTTAAATTGTGAAACTTGATATTTACATCACATTTATCGCAATATTCTCAGCTTTAAAAATCATACTAGGCTGTAAGTTTCATGGTGCTTAGATTATTTTGCAATGGTCACAAGATCTGATCACTTGAAGTATCTTTGTAACAATTTTTTAAAGGATGTAAAAACAAGACTAGTTTTCAATACATAATGAACTCCATTGAAAAGGGAAAGGGAAACGATCCTGAAACAGTACGACAAAATTCAAAAACATTAATACCACTGTTCAAGCAGTTCCTATATTCTTCTATATTTCAACGGTTTCCTGGGAAGTTTCTGTTCAGTTTTTTAGTTAGCAAATTATAGTTTCCTTTCTTTGGATAAAAAAATCCACAAATAGAAAGAAAATAAGACACGCTACATCTTACTTTATTAAAATAACTCCTTTCAATATTGCTCTGAAAGCGCTTTGAAATCACACCTCGGCTAGTTGGTTGAAATTCTTTTTAACATTTTTAGTCACTTTCAACATATACTACTTTTAAAAATTTTGCTTCCAAATTTCGCTGCCGGGTTTTTAAAAACACACCACGTGGAAAAAATGGTAGAAAATTTTTAAATTCTAAATATCTTTGTAGATAAAATAAAAAAAAATGATGAGTAAGCAGTAATACTTTGGGCATTTTATCAATTTTTGGCAAAAAAAAATGCAACAAAAAAATTATTTAATTACCAAATAAACCAGACAAAATATGTTTTGTTTTTCAAGTACAATCCAAAATTCAACATTTTATGGAGCTGGCCATTCAAAAGTTGGAAGCCATTAAATGGGGTACTGGAGCCCTTTAAGAAAAATTCTTGATCATTCCTCAAAGCCAAGCCACAGAGAAATAGAGGGTAAAAAGAAAAAAGAGAGAAACAGAGGGAAAAAGAGAAGAGAAAAAACCCTTGACTCGAAAGCTTTTCGTTCTTTTACTTTTGCATAGGGGAAAAGCAACCAGCTTTTAAAAAGGTGGGGTTGTTCGTCTCTCCAGAGATAGATAAATACTATGAATACATGTAAACCAATGAAGTAAAACACGCTTTTTACCATTACAAGAAAATTATCTCTCTTACTCTTTGGTTAGACGAAAAAAGAAGAAGACAATAACTTTACCAAAAGTTATGGTAAAAAAAAAACACCTTTAAAAAAGCTCCTTAAACTGCTAGCGTTATAAGCACTCAGCATTATCGATATAATTACTCTAGTACGAGACTTTTGAGACATTATTACGCTTAGTGGCTCATTACACATACTCTCGACAAAAAGCATTACATATCTCTATACCACTAAGAAATTATTCCGGGATTACACAAAAACAAAACATCCTAAAAGCCGAAACACATAGGATATTGCAGAGGAAACCAAAGAATCTTATGATTTTTTGGGACGGAGGGAAAGGGGGCTTGAAAATTCACTGTTATAAAATGTCCTCTCTTTAAGAGGATTAAATAAAAAAAGAACAAGTTTTTTTCAACTGAAAGTAAGGAGTAACATTAAAACTTAAAACTAACAGAAATTATTTTGTATATAAAGGGGATTGCCCCCTCCTCAACACCTCGCTCTTTACGCCAAAATTTTTTAGTGCTTTTAAAAAACCGTTTTATTGTTCTAATTAAACGGCCCTTGCTTCAGGAGTCATTCTTAAAGAATTGGGACAAAATTCAAACTTTAACGTAAGAGCGAGTTGTTGAGGAGGGAGCAACCGTCTTTATATGCGTAATAATTTCTGTTCGTTTTAAGTTTTAATGTTGCTCCTTACTTTTAGTTGATAAAAACTTGTTTTTTTTATTTCATTTCTGATCGTTTTTTAAATAATGCCAGGAAATCGGGGCCCACCTCCAAGGAGAAATCCCCCCCCACAGAAATATTCTCTAGACAATTCAATCCCGGTGAAAACTTACCACAGACAATTACTTTTAACCACTTCGCGCGTACAATTGAGACGGAAAAGAGAAACCAAGACATACAATATAAAAAGAATTTTGTATAAGAATTCTGGAAAATTCCCCCAGTGTACAATTTCCCTTGACAAGTTCACTCCCTTCGAACTTCCCTCCCCATGGAAAATTCCCCCGTGGAAAAAAAAACAGGAGAAAATTTGTCCCCTCCCAACCGAAAATGTATGCATACATCCAGATAGCAAATACTATGCGCAAACAATGGGCAAATTTTATAACTTAAAGACCTTTCCCCTGGGGCTGTGGGGGGGGGGGATCAAGCTAAACCCAAAGGCATAATTATTGGGCCTTTCAACTATGATGAACAAAAAGGCTATCTCAAAATTTTGATCGGATAATTTTGGGAAAAAAGGAGCGGGTGAGGGGGCCTAGTTGCTCTCCAATTTTTTGGTCACTTAAAAAGGGTGCTAGAACTATTACTTTCTGTTCGAATAAGCCCTATCCCGATATTCTAGGACCACTGGGTTAATACGATCATCCCTGAAAAAAAAAAAATAAAAACACGCATCCGTGATCTTTCTTCTGGCAAAAAAAATATATAAAAATTCCACATTTTTTCAGATAGGAGCTTGAAACCACAGCAGGGTTCTCTAATACGTTGAATCTGATGATGTGACTTTCATTATGATCACTTGTTTCTTAGGGGGTGTTTCCCCCTTTGTCGAAAATTAGGAAAAATTTGTCAGGTTCGTAACCTTCGATACGTAAGACTAAACTTAATAAAATTTATATATTTAAAACCACCATAAAAATGATTCTTTTGATATATCTATTGGTATCAATATTCCGTTTTTTTAGAGTTTTTGTCACTATTGAGCTGGGTTGCTCCTTACTTACAGTTCGTTACCACGAACTGTTTGAAAAAAACCACGCTAAACTAATTTAGCGACGAAACAATTCCCGCTTAAAACAGTGATTGTCTTCCTTTAATATTCCAGGGGTGGTTAGCTCTCTTTTAAATTTAGAAAAATATGCAATGGGAAATTCAACTCTAGATATTGATTATTTTGAGCAAAAGTTGTGGCAAAAAAACTTTAAAAGACCTTTTTTGCTTCAATTGCACACCGCTTCACCTCCATGCCACAACCAAAGAAAATATTTACCTTATTAAGAATCTACATTTATCATCTCCTTTAGAAGACGAAATGCAGACTAACCCAGCCAGAAATACAATCGAACCAACGTAATGGATGTTTACCACAATAAAAAGGGCAACACGGCCAAAATTTTTACACAATTTTGGCCAAAAATGGAAAAATTCAATAAATGATTTTGAAATTTTTACTGTTAAATAACGATTTTTAAATATCAAGTAATGGTAAGTAATCAGTAATGGTAAGCTAAACAGTTACTAGGCCTGTATAATCATCACTATAGATCTTCTTTTGAGCAAAAAATAGAGCCTAGCTATCATTTTTTCCATCCAGATGAACTGAGTAAAAAAAAAAATCAACTACTTTTACTCTGAATACGGTAGTAGGATAGTAGCGAATTCTATTTCTACTGTAATTTTGCCTACAATTCCTTTTTTTATTCGACTGAAGTTCAATTCGACTTTAATTTGACATTTATTTTCAATTCAACTGACCTCTGCTATTCTACTTATGTCGCTGCTTCATGCTTTTTACATACATTTATTTCTGATTCAATGGATCAACACACGACTTCTTGTGGCATTAGTGTTTTGTGCTCCCATAGGGCAATTTCATGTCATTAAAGTAAATGTCCTTTTGTTTCCAATGGAAAGAGTACAGGTAGTTTTTAAGTTTGGAAACTGGCGTCAGTGTTGACAAAAATCACCAGCGACATCTAGCATTTGGCGTTTCTTGGCATCCTTTCAGTGTAACAAATAAAGCAAACGTAGTTATAAGCAGCAAAAATACTGCAATAGTAAGTATCTGAAGTCATTTTTTGAGAAAAACGCAATTAAGAAGCTCGAAAAAATGCCAATAAACGCAAACACTAGATGGCGGTGGCGATTTTTTTTGTCAACACTAGCACAAGTTTCCAATTTTACAAGTTGCCCATACTATTTGTCCCAATGATGGCATTCGATTAGCCAGATACGTCACTTAATCTTTAAAGACACTTAAAACTTAACGGAAAAATGTCACTTACAAGACATTTGGGACACTCAAATTTGTCAAGAAATACAACCGTGCCCTCTGTATTCTTGTACGTCAACGGAAGACAGTTCCCATGGTATACTCGATGACATCCTTGACAACAGTAGACTGGTCCTGATTGATGACATTCAAAACAATACCAATCGTGAACGTCCAGAGATTGCTCAGCTTCCTTTAAAATATTACAGATATACGTATATTATAGTTATTAGACATAAATAGGAATAAATTAAATAGAATGTATACAAAGAAATGGAAATACATATATATAGAAAATATATACAAAATGTATAGACATAGAAGAATAGAAATAATATAACCAGAAATTAAATAAATAGAAATAGATTTAATACATGAAATATGTCAATACATAGTAAATAACTAAATGTATAAAGAAATTAGATAAATTGAGAGAACAAAAAGTAATTGAAAAAGAAATAATTTTTGCGCCAACTAATTTGACTAAAAACAAGATAAAAAAGTAAATATAATTAAGACTCTAATGAGATTCTTGCTGTAATAAGTAAATACTCTGTTGAAACAAAACTTTTTTTTTTCTTTTTTTTCTATTTTATGTAAGTTGTTTTATTTGTGGCATTGCAACAGCAATCAACTACGAGCGGGCGCGGGAGGGGTGCAATTATAAAATCAGACCTTAAACAGTTAAATAAAACAAGAAAACTAATCAACCGAACATCCAAGGACTAGTGAATTGCTCATTATCCAGTCGTAATTCTTATGATGATACATTGCTTTTCGGACAGTTAACAGAATATGCTCCATCTATGAAAAAATACAAGGTTGGATAGATGAAGGTTCTTGATACAAAGAAGCATGACAAACCAGAATAAAAATGACTAGTAAAATAGCCGAGAAAACGAGGGTAATATCAGCCAGTGGACAGAAAAGAAGCGAAAATGACAAAAGCATATATTTCTGCATAAACTGCATAACAAAAAAAAGTTACACAACTAAATAAGCTTGACGTAAATTTTTCATTTGTCATTTTCACTTCTTTTCTATCCACTGTCTGATATTACCCTCGTTTTCTCAGCTATTTAATTTCACTATTCGTTTATTATTATTTTCCTTGCTTGTAATACGTCATGTACAGCCAGTGTGTTCTTATAATGATTCAAAGAATTACCCCTGATATTTGCCCCGCGTTCTATACACCTTATTGCAATCGATTACAATTGAGTTTTGTCACTAACAGCCAATGAAAACCATTTTCTTTCAAAACGAATGATTTTCATTGGGCGTCAGCGATGAAAATCATTTGCAATTGATTGCAATAGGCTATACTGAACGCAGGGTTAATCATAAGATAGCCTAGATCGCGTAGATCGTTTCTGCAAGCATTCATACTCTTAATCACTGAGCACCGTATTTGATCCTAGGTTCTGATAAATTGTTGCACTGCAAAAAGATGTTGTAAACCCTCCCGTTGCATGGGAAAGATTTGTTTTGCTGTTAGGAGATAGGAGTCCAATCCTTAACCTTATTTAGAGATTTGGTTAGGATACCTCTTCACGTCTATAAAGAACACATGAAGAGTCAGGATTCTCACGGAAACCTCAGAAAAGGATAGAATTTAGACAAAAAGGCATGGGAACGGTGGGAAAAGTAAAGCTGGGGAAACACCTCCGAAAGATCTCAAGCTGCCAGGTCCATCTATTGAGTTGTTTCATAATGGCAAAAAAGATAACTGGGAGAAAAGCTTTTCAGTCCATCTTCTATGCCAGAAGTCAAGTCCTGGCTAAAAAGGTCAACCCACTGAAGAGGTGAGATAATCTAGAATCTTACAAGATGAGGAAGCTATAATCAGTTTCCTGTGAAAAAGTTCCCACATCATAGGAATTGGCAAATACGGCTTTTGAAGACATTTTTCCAAGTCTACCAAAAGCTTTGTTCTAAAAAATACTGGCACAGTACTTCGAAGTTTTTTACCTTAGTTTTTGTAAAAAAGTATTCGAGGGGGAAAGACTGCTTTAGAAAATAGTCTAAAAATTTTTGCCAATGTTGTCACACAAAGAAACTCCCGTACATACAACAAATTTGTCTTGGGAATGTACTAGTTTAAAATTCAAAAACTTATACAAGTCTTACATAAAAATACGAAAACGAAAATGAATTTATTTTCCTTAAAGCTTTATTTTCATTTTGAGTTTAAGCATGTCTGACTTCAATATCCCGTTTTTGAACTTGTATATAGTAGCCGTAGCATTTAGCACGTCCTTGGATTATAAAACTTAATTCCAAGCATTCACAAAATCCTACATTGACTAAATAAAAACAAAGAACGAAAGCCTTGGTATTTATGAGTGTTTTGGCTCTGTTTCTTTTATTTTTCTCTGTTATTAAACCTAGTTTGCTACTGTGCCAATCCTGTACTGAAGACATATGTATGATGGCAGATAATGCTATTTTTCTTTTTAGGTTTTGGTTTTATTTTACCATTTTATTACATAGAATCTTCAGATGCAGAAATGATCAATCATACTTTAGTGATAAATACGTTATAAATAAAAGCTAGGCCAAAGTTTGGCAACAATTAAATGCCAAACCATCTTAGTAAAATTAAAGCACGATATAAAATATCAAATGTAGAAAAAAAGGCGAGCACACACTATTTACGTTAATTACACAATTAAGTTGGTCTGTGATGGCCAATTGGATTGATCTTAGTCTGGCAATACAAGGCCAGTGGAATAAACCTGCCACAGTGGTACAAGCTGCCGCATGGCCGACACAGAAGGGAGCCTATCGGTTAAATAAATTCAAAAAAAAAATCTATGGATGTCCTGTGCACTGCAAATGGTCCAGGAGGAACTATTTACTTATTCTCTTAAATACCTCTTACTCGTCCAAAAGGTTACCTCTTTGCTTAAGCTTCACATCCAAAGACATAGTCCCACACTTACTTGTTAATTGAAACAGTTCAGATAATCAAGAACAGAAGCATTGTGGTAAGATCTCAACATTAGGGTAGAAGAGTCGTTAATAAAAATAAAAAAACATATACAAGATCAGCTATATTTTCTTATTCTTTTTCTTCTAAGCTAAGAGATCAGGATACTTTCTCCATTCCATTTCATTGTATAAAATATTACAGCCTATCACGCCTGAGTCACTGCGAACGTGTATTTTTTTAAATACGAAATTAGTTATTTACCTCCATGTTAGGCATTCTATAAGAGTCATGATCAGATTTGCCTCCTTTCTTCTCACAAATGAGCAGACCATCAGCTACTAACATATCCAAATGTGTTCTGACATCCTCTAAAATAATAAAACAAATAATACATTTATTTTTCTAAGCATAGGTCAGAGCAGTATAAGTTTTAGATATGGTGTAAAGTTGCGCAAATTGAAGCCGATAGCCACCCCAGAAAGCTTTAAGAGCTCTGAAGGACATACCGGTATTCACTGGAATCGGATTAAGCTAAATATGATGATCCCCAGACCCTTTTGGAACATTTAATCATTTGTGACCATGCTTACTGGCATACTACATTGGCTTTTCTTCATGTACAATAAACCTTCAAAAATATGCACTTTTAACTTCCCTTTTAGTTTAGACTTTATTATTGAGATATGACGGCAACCCTATTTGATACAAGAAGGAAAGTTTAGACATCTCAAAAAATTCAACATACTACATACATTTATAAAACGCAAATATTTTCGCTTAGTGGCTAGTAGGGGTAATACGTTTGTTTTATGATAAGCTTAGAAAAAAGAAAAAAGGCTGACAAAGTACAAAATATTAGACCTACTTTAATATTCAGTATATAAACGTATATTGAAAAATTTCTTACACAAGATAAAATATATCAAAATGAAAATATATAAATGTTTTTACTAAATGACATTACAGAGAATTAAATATTCTGTTTATTTTTTTCTTAATACCCAAAATTATATCAAGAAATTAACAAACTTGTGAACAGTAGAATTTAGTGAGCACACGGTGTCATAGGCGCAACTAAGAATCCGGCCAGATCAATGAGTATCTTGCTCCAAAAACCAAGTCACCATGTTCCAAAACTACAAAGTTATGGGTCCAACAAACCTTTTTCTCCTGATGTTTACACATAATTTCGTTTTTTTTTTGCTTTCCTAAACAGTTTTAAAAAAATACAGATATGAGGTCCCACTGTCTACCTATGGTGACTAAACTAAAAAAAGGGAAGAAAAACGAATAACAGGCACTGCATTACTTGACAGGCTGTTCCTGTACATGGGTGTCTACTGTATATGATATACCAATAAGTATGATTCTTCAAGAATTAGAATAAAATATAGCTAGAGCGTATTTTTAAGCCAAATATCCAAGTTTATGCATTTTTCCAAAATTTTTACAGTGAGGAAGGCGGTATTTGGATGGATCTGGAAGATATGGCCAGGACCAAGAAACCAGGGTGTTCAACCTGACAGGGGCTTCTTTTAAAGCAACAGAAAAACGTGTGTTTGTCTAAACGTGAAAAGAAAATACTTAATAGGAAACTTATAATATCATTAAATGACAGTGATCTGCTAAGTCACATCAAAAAAGAAGAAAGGATGGTTCTAGGACGGAAATAAGAGATGAAATAATTTCTTGATGACCCCAGATCCAGATGACCCCAGAGCAAAACTTAACATTTTCTTTAAGTATAGCCCCTCCCCCCTCAACGCCTGGGGAAATAAATGGCCGATATACACTTTACAAATCTTCAATACATTCAATCCACTGTTTTTTTCCAAACAATTCTAGAACATCCCACTGACACCTGACTCTACATGCAAGCATGTAGGCTACAATACTCGTACATAGGCGACAGAGTGATTCCTTAATATGGCAGCATAACACCACCCTGAAAAAGAAAGAAAAAATAGTTGCAAAAGTCGCATTTCTTTGAGCCCCCCCCCCCTCCCATAAATGTTCTAACATCCCCTCTCTCTCACAAGAGATGAACCAGTATACACTTTTATAAGCTGCTATGCAAAGATTAGTTTTAAAGATCATTAAAATATCTTACCTTCACTCATTTCATGCTGTTTCAAAAGGGTTTTACTAATCTGTTCAATGCCAACACCTTGCTTTCTGAGGCCAGCAATAGCATCCCAGAACCACTGAGCAATATGACTTGTGCTTTGTCTGCGAATCACAGGATCCATATTTCTTCTTTCAACAGAAGCTCAGATTTCTGAAAGATTTTCAGTTGATTAACATTTCAAACAAGAAGTTTGAGCAAATACTAAGAATTCTTTTGTCTGGGCAAAAGACAAGAGGCTTCAGAAACTCTCCTGATTGGCAAAAATACTTAAGCTTTCTTGTTTTCTTTAAAGCTTTAAAAAGAGGAGATCATACCTCCCTCAAACATTTTGAAGTTGTTAAAAGGAGTAGTATATCATTGTGTGAATTTGAGTGAATGTCCCTTCCTTTGTAAGAAGGGTCCTTTTGGCTTTCCCTTGATTTTTTGAAGGAAACTATAAAAGAATCAATAATCTCAAGAACATCTGATTGGGATGCCAATGAAAAGTATAAACCCTGCTTCACTATCTGAAATAAATTTGGAGGGGAAGAGAAGTCGTCTGGGATAAAAGCATTAAAGACAACAACAAATATTGCATGTTTTTATCTACTTGTTATTTTTTTTATAGAAAAAAATACAAAAAACAGACTAAAACAAATTAAAAAACAAAATGACAAGAATTTGAAAATCTGAAACAAGAAACATGCAAGTAGTCAAGTTTTTCTAAGTGCAAATGAGTCAATTATTACTGATAGAGTAAAAAATGTACAAACTCATGGCAAGAAAATCTATATTGATGAACAAATACGATTTTAAGATCAGATTAACAGGCTTTGAAAATGAAATTAAAAAAAATACTGTCTTATACAGAAAAGATCATAAATGCTGGACTTCTAATTCTATCAGAGTACAAGCACTTTTATTCTCAGTCCATTTGAATTGCATTTACTGACATCCAAATAGGCCTACTACATGTAGGTCCACTATGCCTGTCATGTCCTTAATATAGTCCACTTGTAAACACATCTTTGCCTATCAGCTCTAATTAATACTGAACACCCATGTATCTCCTCATGAAAACTATATCTTTTTAGGTCCTTATTGCTTTTGCTTCAGATCATAACTTTTTTCTTCCTCTCTGATTCACTGATAAGGATTGAGGGTAGGCTTACCTAGACTATGATAATAGCGTAAACAATGTAGGTATTAAACATATAATTTATTATTTGCCAGACATTGTTTTCCTATGTGGGTAAAAATCACAAATTTCATATAATGATTGTCATTATATTTTCTCTATATCCCCAAAATCTGGATTCTAGCTTAGAATTTTAAAAAGAAAGCAAATTAAAAATCCAGATTTTGAAAAACCCTATAAGATTTTGGATTTTTCTTATAATCTGCTAATCCAAAAACCAAACCCTTGATTACAATAGAGTTATGAACTTAGTAATCCAAACAACAATCCAGTTGTTGGATTATGAATCAAAATAAAAAATTAGACCGTGAATAGAAATTAAACTTGACGATCAAAGTCTCAATCAAAAAGGCCTATGTTTAAGAATGTCCACACATGTAAACAACCATAAAACTGCTTCTTGTAACCAAAATACTATTAAGTACAATCAGGATATGGTAAAGAGCCAGTCAATGACATGCCACCTTGATTGAGATGCTATGTAAAGAGCATGGGTAACTCACAAGAGTGGAAACTGGTCCTAATATTGAAAAAAAAATCACAAATGTCATTGAATATTTGGCATCTCTTGGCATTTTACGAGCTTAGTAATTGTGTTTCTTTCAGAAACAGAGATCAGAAATTTATTACTGTACTACACTAATTTTGCCTTATTACGACATTGAAAACATACCAAGGAATATTGACGCTAGATGGCACTGTTGATTTTTTTTTTTTTTTGCCAACAAAACCACCAACTTTCACTCTAGCACATTACTCATACTCTTTGGTGGTACCTATCACCAGAATGCACCACTTCTATTTAGCCTTTTACTTCAAAACTTCGCAATTTACATTTTTATTGAGGTGTTTGTAGATAGTTCAGTGACGATATCCACTCTGAGACAATTAAAAATTAGATGATATTACTGGTTTTTTTTTTTTTTGGAAGTTCTTAATTTCCAAAATCTTAACATGTTTTCACTTTACAATAGCATAAGCTTCTTCAGTTCAAGCCAAAGACTGAAATTAAGTTTCCTCTAATAAAAGTCAAAAGTAATTTTTTTTTCAGCCAGTAGCTCCTACATTATTGCACTTCAATTTTGGTTGTTGCTGAACCAGCCTTTTGCTAATCTACATAGTTGGTGGGAGACATATTTTCACAATAAAGTTATCAGTTTGCAATCGACATTGTTGCTAGAAAACCCCTTTTAATGTAACAGCACTTTTGAACTGCCCAGTGAAGCCTTCCACACTGCCTTAAGGCCCATTCACATCAAGGTCTTACTAATACCAAGACTGTTGAAATCCATACTTTTGCTAGAAAACCTTTTAAAGGCAGCAACACTTTTGAACTGCCAAGTCAAGCCTTCCATACTACCTTAAGGCGAATTCACAATGAAATTTTACTAATACCAAAATTTAGCTAACACTAGCTTGAGCCAATCAGAAAGTTCTCTGAAAAATCTGATTGGCTCAGATTAGCACTAGCTAAATCTCAGTGTAAGTAAAATTTCACTGTGAATGAGTCTTTAGATCGTCTTTTACACCAAGAAATTATAGTATGCTTGCACCCTAAGGGCAAAAGTAACGTTTTCTTTTATAGTTTCTCTTTCACTTGGAAAAGAAATTTCCTCATTGAGATTTTCTTATTCTTTTCTGGGGTTTTCCATATATTGTTATTGCAGAGGTATTTGTGTAGACATGACAATGCCTTTAGACAGAGTCTGCATTATAAGATAATATATGCTATGATGTCTGTAATTGGACAGCAAACAACATTTCACAATGTATCACTGAGATTTGGAGAACAGAAATCAAATAGCTAAAGCAAAAAAACCAGAACCTTGAAACCTGTTTTAAAACCTAAAAAACAGGAAATACAAGTTAGTTATAAATATGTTCTAGGACTCATTACATTAAAAGAGGATTTGAAAAGAGTTTGGTTTCATCAGGAAAAACCTTTGTTTCCAAATGTTGTAAAATTTCACTGCTTTTCTAATATATTAGTCTTCTGAGAGGAGAGGGCCAGCTTCCTTTGTTGTTCCCTGAGGGTTCCCATATATCCTCCTTTTTTAGGTTTTTTTTATTGTTACTTTAACAAATTGATCATGACTTCATCAAGAGCATTGCCATTTCCTCGAAAGAAAAGATACTGTGATGCATTTCACAATGTGTCAAAGTGATTTTGGAGAATGAAAATCAATTAGCCAAAGTTGTTTTTTGGTAAAATTGAAGAAGTTTTCAACAGAAAAATCACAAGGATCATTGACAGAGTGCTTCAAGAAAAATCAATGGGCCCAATCTAATTTAACATCTCTTTTAATCATGCACAGTCCTTGATAAAAGGAAAAATAAAGAAGACAATTCTATGCCGAAGAATCCAGTTTTGTTGATGCCCAAGATTACATCAAGTGGATGCAGACCAATACTGATCAATTTTCAAACAGGTTTCCAATGAACAGAAGGCAAAAACCCCCCATTGCTCTACAGCCAATTAAAGTACCCATTGTGTTAGGATCTAATGATATTTTTGGATAATGACGATCAAACAGGGTTAGAGCTGAGAGGGCTAGAAGAGACTGTCCTATTAGACTCGCCCTCACATTCCTTCTCAAGCTCCTTGTTACAGCCTTGTCATTTATACCTAAGCTAATTTAAGAGTTGATTTAGCAAAAGTTGTGGATCATTACATGCACTGCATCTTTTTTACATGGAACAGCTCTATATAGCTTAAGCTCTATAAAAGTCTAATGCCTAGAGTAAGCAATGGAGCTCCAGACAATCTTTCTCTCTCATTTGGATGAGCAATTGAGCTAAGTGAATGAAACTTAAAGATGTTTGGGATTTGAGCTGATTCCTCAAATTCATTTGGGAATCAACTGAAAAAATTCAGTTGCTTCATTCATTTGGCTCAGTTACTTTCTTTAAATTTCAAAAAAGACATTTCTTATCAAACAAATAATAATTAAGAAAGCAAATGTTATGTATTTTTAGCTGTGATCGAAATTAATTTCAACATTCCTGCCAAATCATGTCCAAAGTGTGCCTTATCAATGAAGTTAGGTACTATGTACTCTCATACATTGTAAAACTAGAATTGGGAGCACCAAGAGGAACAGCTCTGGGACCAACCCAGATTACTATATAATTATGTAATTACTATATAATTTTATATATAATTTCATATATTATCACTATGAAATTTCAAATATACTTATATAATTTTATATATTTATAATTATATTATATGTATACATAATATATTATAATATAAATATTTTATATGTTTATGAATATTTATATATTTATAATTATATTATTTATATAATTTCATATATTATTACTATATAATTTCAATTACTATACAAGTTATCTGACCATGAGTTCTGGAATTCTACAATTCCATCAGAAAAGAGTGTATCTGCAAGACTGTTGAAAACCTTTAAAGAAACCTGGATAAAGCAAGTGGAAGACCTCTGAATGCCTTCATAAATGGCATGCTGAAGATTAATTTCACTGCTCTCTATTCATTTTGTTTGTCTGTGATGATAAATACTGTTTGAGGTAATTTTAAAGATAATATGCCAATTACTAGCTAGCTGCCACTTCACTGACAGATTAATCATACTGGAATTTTTAATCATCAGTTTTTAATAAATTATTGTTAGATTTGCGGTATTTCAGGTGATTCATGAGAACAGGGTGATTCAAGATTAATCGTGAATATTTTTTATACAGAAATTGTGTATTTTCTAAATTTCCAGTGATGATAAAAACTGTTTGAGATTATGTACATATTACCAGCTATCTGCTGTTTCACTGGCAATATCTTACTGGCACTTTACCATCAGTTGTTGGTTATTTTATTGGTAGCCTTGTGGTAATTTTAGTGGCTACTGATAGGTGGTCCATGAGAACATACACCCTTAACCAATTAAAATCTAAACAAGAATATTTTTTACACAGAAAATTTGAATTTCAAAATATCCAGAGTATGGACTTTACAATGATACATGTTTCATGAAATTTAGTAACCTGCAAATTCAGCTATCTTTTTTTCAAGTCAAAACCACAATTTCAAATGCTAGTAACTAGGAAATTACCTTATATCAATAAGAAATGGACACAAAAGGGATAGGAATCCTTTTTCTCTTTTATATATTATTATTAGCGTTTGGTTTGATCATGTTTTAGAAACTGGTTGCTATTAAAGAAATATTAACAAATTAATTAGCTTCATTAGAAAAGAAAAGAGCAGAAGAGCTCTCTACTATGTAGCTGTGGGACAATTTTCCTATTGCTTACCTTTTGTTAAAATTCTAAATGAGGGGCAATCAAATTTTCAGGATGCTTCCAAAGCCTAAACTAAGCCCCAGGACAGTCTTCTGAAGCATCCATCTCCATTTCTTATTTTGTTTTGGGTCTACTCTTCTTGACACTATGTTTGGAAACACAATCCTAATGATTTGAGTAGGATTTCAAGCCATACTGGAATTTTCTTTTTGAAATCCAAAACATACTTTTTCCAGGTTTTTTTAGAACCTTGTGAATCAAGACTGGCAAAGTTATGAGGCAGAATACAGTTCTCTTTAGCCATTTGTGAGTTGTAGATAGGTTTCAGAGAGTTTTGCTCTAGTAACACAATGTGTGCCCAAGTTCATTAAAGGTTACTGTCCTCTGAAGGAGGGAAGGGTGGAGTTACATACTTCAAAAGGCTTTCCCAGGTCATAGTTTAGGCTCTGCCAACATTCCTGAAAGTTTCATTCACCTAAGTCAACTACTTTTAAAGATAGAAAAAACCCTCCTATATAAAATTTTACTTCAACAGGAGAGGAAAAAAAAGTCAGCATAAGAGTTTGGCTGGATAATTAACATTGACAAAACAAAACACATGGCAAATACTGGCTCCCATAATATCAAGTGCAGCCCCAAAATTGTTGGACAGGTTACTGAATTCAAGCACATTGGAAAGATCATTCAAAACACTGGCAAATGTAATCATCATAGAAGAACCAGAATTGGTCAGGCAAGTGACACTTTTAGAATACTTCAGTAATAGTGGGAAATAAAACTAATTCATTCATTCAGTTTAGAATTCTCAGAAATACTCCCTGCACTTCAAGCTGAGGCTCTGTTTCATCATTCACAAAACTGGTACTTGAACTAATAATCAGAGTACTACTGGGATACAAGAATATTTGCTTGCATCTAATCCTAAGCCTTCATTAGACAAAGCAAGTCACAAACACAGCCATGAGAGAGATTAAATTTGCAACTATCAATCACAGATGCAATAAAATACTCCAAATGAAGGTACCTGTGTCATGCCAGAAATTTGACTTCATGAGACTCTCCTCTAATTTACACCCATTTGGATTTAGTTCTAATCAGTGGACTGAAGAATACCCTCAAATAAAGCTACACCACTAACCTTTGAAATTTCCCAGCATATTTACAGCCCAAATGGGAATATGTGTGTGACCCCTGAAATCAGACTGGCAGCTCTTCTTGGATGTCCTAAGCACCTCTGGAGGTGCAGTAGGTCTAAGGTAAAGAAAAGAGCTTATAAAAACCTTACTAGGACACAATTTCAGCTGTGAGTTCATTCCTGGAAGTTTGATTTTCAAGAAAATCCAAGTCACAAAAATGTAGGTCAAAATTTATGTTTCCAGGCCTAGCAAGAGTTCATTTTTCCATAAAAACACAAAAGTTATATATCAATGCAAAAAAAAGAAACAGTATGTTTTAAACAAAATTCCAAGAAACAGCCCCCCCCCCCCTATTGATGCTTCTTATTCATTCTCCTATGTCAACTAGTTTCTAACATAGCGGAAAGTAGTAAATGTATCAGTGCTTAGACAACTTTACTAGCTAAAAGATGAACATACCCCTTAATGTGCCTCATAAATTTGACCCTACATATACCACTTGTACCCTTTAGAAATTACCTGTACTCCAGCTCCCCCTCCCCTCCCCCCTTATGGGGCTAGATATAGCTGTAGACTAGATACAAAACTGATGTTGACTGTTAGTATTATTTTTGTACTTAATTCTAATTAACAGTTGTTTCATAATACTATCTAAACTATTTTGCTTCTAATCATCTCAAAAATCACAAAATTAGCAAAGTTTGTACATAGCCTAGGGAAAATATATAAAAAGTTTGTATATAGCCTACATCTAGTCCCATAAGGAGAGGAACTGGAGTGCTATAGTGAGGATAGTAATTAGTAGGCTATATTTGGAATAAGAAAGCAGCAAAGCAAGTGTTAGGGCTAAGATAAGACCCCTAGTGCTTGGATATTGCCTTATCTAGGAAAATATCTTGATTAAAATGTATCTTTTCTAAACATGGACAACAGGTTCTTGATTTCAGACATGAAATTAGGAACCTGTATGCATACAAGCTTAGGTTGTTGAGATTGGCTGACTACAATAATGGAAGCATTGTTATTCTACATTTAAATTGAGACAAAAATCATCCTTACCTCCTAGTCAAATCCAAAAAACAATTATTCTGCTTCCCAACACTTGTCTTAGATTAAATTTATCTGAGATCAAGTCTTTATGTGATTCAAATACTCTATTTTAATTTTAAGACCCTGCGTCCAAAATCGGACAGCACTTTCCAAGATCAGGATTAAGCTTCAAATGTGTGTCCAAGATTTGACTCCAGTGTATTTAAAATACTCAGCATTTTAAACAGTTAGAATGTTTAAGTTAATAATAGTCTTATTAAGAAAATCTAGACAAATTCAAAGATACAACAATCCAATTTGTAGTATAATAGAAGATTTTACTGTAGCTTTTAACAGATTGTAATAGGTCTGGTTGGTTGGTTGAAACAAACCTGATTGATACTTAAAATTAAGTCTCCAATCTTCTAGATCTAGACCATGGGGTACCTGTTGACATTATACTAAAGGATTTGGCAAATTTTACCATAAAAGACTTCAAATCAAGCTCCAAGCTATTTGGGGTGAATGAGGATGCAGTAGAGTGGGTTAAGCAATTTCTAACAGATAGGAAACAGACAGTTAAAATATTTGGAAGGGATGGGTGGATGTGTTTTTTTTTTTTATAAAGTGGCTGCTGTTGGAGGTGGTTTGCCCCAGGGCACAGTATTGAATCCAACTCTATTCAATACATATATAAATGACATACCAAAAATCCTTAATAGCAAAGTAATCCTCTATGGTGATGACTCAAAACTTATTGGCTGTGCTACACAGCAGAAAATATTGAGTCAACATAACAAAAGAGTTCAACAAAAAGTAACCAAAATGGCTGAAGGCCTCAAACAATTGCCATACAAAGTGTTTACATAACTTGAAGCTTCCTACTTTGGCTAACTGGAGAAAATGTGGCAACATGATAATGACCCACAAAATTATTTCCAAAAATGTTCTCCTTACCCCCCAGAACAATCTGTGACTAGAGGTCATTCCAAGAAAATCTTCAAGAAATGCTCCTTAACCCAAGAAAGAAGCCATTTCTTCAGCAAGACAGTAACAAACTTGTGGCATCAACTCTCTGAAGATACAGTGGCTACTGATTCAACAAGTGCATTCAAGTAAAATCTTCACAAAGAAGGAGTACAGCAAGAGTCCCTGTACAACTGGGAAGCTGCTGAGTCCTCAACCCAAATGTGGCAAACAACCTACAGAAGTCATAATGGAGCATTACAAGGATGAAAATCCTTAAATTTGCTCTGAGCTGCAATTTAAGGTAATATCTAGACCTTGATGCATTCACTCACTAGACTAATATCTGGAAGCTTGAATTCAATGCAGCAAAAGGTAACTCTCTACCTAGGGAAGAAAAAACCCACATACTCAGTACCATACAAATCATAGTGATTGGAGCTGAAAAGCTATTTCCAGCAGCCATGCATAGAGAGATCCTGGTGTCCTGGTAAATGATAAGTTGTGTTGTGTTCAATGAGAGACATTTGTTTAAATCAGTTTATTGAAGCCAACCAACCTCCAACACAAAACAACAAGCGTAAGCACATAGCAAGCAATACAATGAGAGCATTACAGGCGGCACAAGCATATCATAACAAAGATAAGAATACAACATCTTCCTTCACATACAAAATATAAAAAAAACAAATAACAAAACAAAAAAAAACAAAACTCTTCTGAAGCATCATAATCACTATCGTAAATAACCATAGTTCCATTTAGTTATTCACAGATCGAAAATTTGTCTTGGTTTTATGGGCCTTCCATATCTTGACACGCGTGGCCCAAATAGAGTCCCGTTCGTATTAGAATTCCTATTATTGTTCACTGGAACCGGGTTCGGAGTTGCAAACGGTGTGGCTGGAACATCAGCATTTTCATCAACTCTAAACCTTGGTGGAGTAGCAATAGTCGGACTGGTAGCGTCTAGTTTTTCAGGGGACTCAGTACCCTCAAGTAATGGACCCGGCGCAATGGACTGGCTCTCATCTGAGTCTACAAGTTCGTTTGGAATGTTAATTTCGGTTTCCCCCGGCGCAGTGAATCTAGGCTTCAAATGCACGCGATTTTGTCTGTAAGTATTTCCATTTTCCGTTTGTACTAGGTAAGATCTTGGCTCTGGCATTGACAGAACTATCCCTTTCTTCCAATGCTTATCTTCTTTTGACAGTTTCATCCAAACTGTTTTGTTTGGACTCAGCAAAGCTAAGTCTTTCGCATGCCGGTCATAGTAGGTTTTCTGCTTACACTGGTTTCTTTCATGAACCCTGATGATCTCTTTTCTAGGTATTACCTTGGGACGCAGCTGGATAGTTGGTAGAATCGACCTCGGAGTCCTGCTCATGAGCAGTTGAGCCGGTGATGCAGATCCACTGATTGGAGTACTCCTCTACTCAAGGAGACCAAGATAAGGATCCGAATTGGAGTCAACTGCTTTCTGCATGATTCTTTTTGCAATGTCTACTGCCTTTTCTATATGTCCATTCGATTGTGGGAAGTTCGGGCTTGATGTACAGAGCTGGATGTCGTACAGTTGCAGAAAACTAAGGAACTCACTGGATGAGAACTGTGGACCATTGTCTGACCGAATCTTCAACGGTATGCCATATCTAGCAAAATGTGACTTGAGTTTGGTGATGATTTCCGACGAAGTTGTGCAGTTCAACTTGTCAATCTCAATGAACCGGCTATAGTAGTCACTAGTAATGAGGTAATTTCTGCCCTCCAATTGACAAAGGTCTACACCGATAGCTTCCCATGGGCCTTGGGGTAGTGGAGTGGAAAGCAAAGACTCTCTGGGGTTGTTTGGTGAATATTTCCCACACGATTCGCAGCTCTTTGCAAACCCTTCTATTTCATGGTTCATTCCATGCCAGAAAACCACAGTTTGCGCTCTCTGTTTGGTTTTTTCCATGCCCATGTGGGATGCATGCAGTTGCTGGAGAATGTTTGGCTGGATGGCTAAAGGAATGACAATTCGGTCAGCCTTCAAGATGATGCCATCGACAACCGCTAGCTCTTCTCTGAAATTCCAGTATGGGATAACAGGTCTTGGACAAGACTTTCTGAAGACAGGCCACCCTTCCTGGATCACTTTGATGAGGGTTTGCATGACTGGATCTCGCTGATTTTCTTTTCGGATTTGCTCCATTTTTGTATCACTAACAGGTATGTGCTTAACAAACGAGTTTACATGAAATTCAATCTCATTTTGAAAATCGTCGCTTTCTTCAGATGTGTGAAGTCTTGACAGGGCATCAGCTACTGGGATATCTTTGCCTCTAATGTAGTGAACCTCCAAATCGTACGGCTGTATCTGAAGCATCATCCTTTGCAGCCTTGGTGGTGCCTGAGACAAAGGCTTTGACAGAATGGTTTCCAAAGGCTTGTGATCTGTGTACAGCTTGACTTTTTGGCCATAAATGTATTGGTGAAATTTCCGACAGCCAAACATGATTGCATACAGCTCCTTCTCGATCTGTGAGTAGTGCTGTTCTGTCTCATTCAATGCTTTTGAGGCAAATGCTACAATCTGTCCGTGAGTTAAAAGCTCTGCCCCGAGGCCATGTTTTGACGCATCTGTTTTCAACTCTACTTCCTTACTTTGAGCATCGAATGCAGCTAGGTTCTGACAAATAGAAACCTTGATCTTCTCAATCTCTGATTTGTGAGCATCTGTCCACTGGAATGTATCCTGCTTTCCTAACTCTCTTAATGAGTGGTTCAAAGTCGAGAGATTTGGAATGTAACGAGATAGGAAATTGACCATTCCTAAAAACGTCATGAGCTCCTCCTTGCTTGTAGGACATGGCATTTCCTTTATAGCCTGAACCTTCCTTGGATCCGGCTTTATGCCTTCAGCTGTGATGACATGGCCAAAATAAGGGATACTGTGAGCATTAAATATACATTTCTCCGGGTTGAATTTCACTCCTTCCTTTCTGGCCCTCTCTAGCACGCATAAAAGGTTTCTATCATGCTCGTCATCTTTACCAGATACTATTATGTCATCCACAATCACACCTAGACCTTCTAGATTGTTGAACGTTTCCTCCATTTTCTGTTGGAATATGTCCTGAGCACACACAATCCCAAAAGGCATTCTCATGTATTGATATCTTCCAAACGGTGTATTGAAAGTTGTCATCAATGACGATGGTTCTGACAGTTTGAGCATCCAATACCCAGACTTGGCATCTAGCTTAGTAAACCTGTTGTGACCATGAAGCCGTGCAGCTATGTCTTCAAAAGTTGGCATGGGGTAAAAAGGTCATTGTATAGCATTATTTAGATCCCTTGGATCTAAACACAAACACAGAGACCCATCTTGTTTTTCAACGGTGACAATTGAGTTTACCCACTCAGTAGGAGTTGTAACTTTCTGTATAATACCCTGTTTTTCCAGCTGTTCTAACTCGCTTTTTAGCTTGTCATGAAGGGCAAATGGTATACGTCTCACTGGATGTAAAGTTGGCACAGCATCTGGCTTCAGATGTATGGTGCACTCACCTTGCAGTTTGCCTATGCCAGTGAAGACGTCAGCAAAGTCTTTTTACCTTCTGGATGAACAGCGTTTCCTGATTTTGCTCAACAGTTCCTGCCACTTTCACAAGACCCATGTTGACGCATGCTTCATAGCCAAGTATTGGCATGGCTTTGGTTTTTACAACAAAGAATTCATATCTACCTGTGGTAGCCTTGTTGTATGTGCATGACAGCATACATATCCCGAGTACTCCGTATGGGATTCTTGTACCTCCGTATGCAACAAGAATCTGCTTGGTCTCTTTCAATTCAGGTCTAGGGACAATTTTCTGAAACAGATCAACTGGAATGACATTGGCTTCTGCTCCAGTATCGATTTTAAACTTAATCTTCGATTCCTGTTTGTTCACGATGATTTCTGCAGTCGGTTGGCTTCCTTTTATATTTCCGACAGATCCCACAAAGAGTGTATTGATGAATACTTGGTCGATCTGAGATGCATTTCCACTTTGAACAGCATGCACTGGTTTGCTTCTGCAAACTCTGGCAAAGTGATTTGAGCGTCCACAACTTGAACAAATTTTTCATTTTGCTGGGCACCTGTGATTTGGATCATATTGCCCTCCACAGAAGTAGCACTGCTTAGGCTGTGAAGCATATGCTGACTGGTGTTGCTTCCTTTTATGTAGACTATCGATCTCCTGTTTGATATTCACATTTTTTGAAACATCTGCCATTGTTGAGAGCTGTGCCTGGGTTGTCTCATGGGCTCTAGCAATTTCTATGGCTTTTGAAAGTACTAATGTACCACCTTCTGACAAAAGTTTCTCCCAAATTTTTGGTGATAAGATTCCACAAACAATTCTGTCTCTCACCATATCATTAATCGTTGTTACTGGGTAATCACAGTCCTTAACCAACATGCGTATGGCTGTTATATACTGTTCCACTGATTCATGCACACTTTGGTCTCGTTTGTGAAACTTGTACCGAGCAAAGACTGGGTTGACAGATGGTGAAATATGTTCCTTGAACTTTTCTAGGTAGCAAGCAATTTTATCTGTCTCTTCTGCCTGCAATGTCCAAGTACTGTATACATCTCGACCTTTTTCACCAAGCCACAGAAGTAGATATGCACACTGTTGCTTTTCAGTTTTTCCACTTAAAGGGCCTGTGAACATTAGCCGCACATGTTGTTCAAATTTTTTCCATGACTCATGACTGGCTGCTTCCCAGTCAAAATGAGGTGAAGGCGTAGAGTTGTCCATCTTGACTATTTTTCTGACACCATGTTGTGTTCAATGAGAGACATTTGTTTAAATCAGTTTATTGAAGCCAACCGACCTGCAACACAAAATAACAAGCGTAAGCACATAGCAAGCAATACAATGAGAGCATTACAGGCGGCACAAGCATATCATAACAAAGGTAAGCATACAACAAGTTGAATTCCCATATTCATGCACAAGCAGCTATTGCAAAGGCTAATCAGACACTTGGCTTAATCAAAAGAATGTTCACTAGCAGATCTCTAACCATCATGACTAAGGTAAATAAGAGTCTACTTTGACCAAAACTAGAGTTTGGAATGTGTGTTGCATGCCCAACCAACAAGACTGACTAAGCAGGAATGGAATCAGTCCAGAGGAGGGCAACAAAATGTATTAAAGACCTCTATAATGCCTCTTATCCATCCTGTCTATGTAAGCTCAGAATAAAATTTCTAATGTATAGATGCAAACAAGGCAATGTGATAATGTCATACAAGCTCCTAAATGCTGAGGATATCATTCCTGACCTTTACCAACTGGAGAATTTAAAGAGAAATTACAGTCACCCTCATAAGCTTTTCTGGAAACAAGCAAATACCAGACTATGGAACAAATTCTTCTCAAATAGAGCTGTCAGCTTGTGGAACTCCCTCAATGAAAAAACTTTAACCCCTACCCATGTGGATGGGTACAAGTCATCAGCAGATACAGAGTGGCTCAATAAACCATGGACCTTGGGGCCCCACAGAGGACTAACTATCATCACTGAAGCTGGTGGACACATGATTCATCCAATTATTGGCAAGTGTGATTTAAAGTAATAGACTGTATAAGAGGTATAATAGATTTTACTGTTCAAGTGGTGCTGACATCTGAGTATCTTACCATATGTTTGTCTCTTAACTAGCAAGGTCATCAAAACTCCAATAGATCCCACCTCCCCCCCCCCAAAAAAAATTCTATAATCTAGAATTTACCTGACCTTGTTATGTATGGATGGGACAGTAAACATGATCATGATTTTTAGCTGCTACAAGTAAAACTTGAGGTATGTATACACAGTGCCAGCCTTTTGGGATGACAGTATGGCTGGGGTTTCCAAATGTGCCTCTCCCCCCTTTGTGTGGAGCAGGGCCAGTGGTTGTAAAACTGTCAAAACTCCCTTTGTTAGGGCCTTTTGACCCTGATTACCAGATAAATCTCTTTTTCTTTGGTTTCTTTTGTTAATTTCATTCATCCCCTCTCTGGGACTCCTTGTGGCACCCACCCTCATTTTTCTTCTACTTAGAAATCTCTAGTTTTTCTGTTTAGTGTAATATTTTTCTCCCAAATGGGTTAATTAGATAATGGACTATTATGCATTGTGGTGGCTCATCTGTAAATATTGCTGTCTTATCAAAACCACAACATTCCTGCTGAACCCTAGGAATCATATTGTTACTGCTCCTGCTGAGGGCTACATTATGACCAGGATGTCAGGCCCTGCACATTGGTGACTGCACAAGACCCTACACACCAATAAGGCCATCTCTGGGTATAGGCCTACAGGCTAGGGTGCTTAAAGTAAAGTGCATCTAGTGGTAAATTCAGGTGAATTAAACCTCAATGAATTGGCTGAAATATCAAATCTCAGAACTAGCTGCAGTAAATTTCTACCAAATCATATTATTGAGTTAGGAATAAAGTGAATACACCATTTGATGCCTTTTTTTTAAGCTGATTACAAATTACCTTAAATTGCACTTGCTAGCAATAGGATGAATCCTGTGTTCAAATCCTGTGTTATTGTACAAATACAATAATCATTTCTATCAGGAATGAATTTCAGCCCCCCCCCCCATATATATATGCCAATTCAGGGTTAGGTTGTAGAAATATATACCCTGAATTGGCATATATAGGGGCGTGAGGGCGGGCTAAAATTCATTTCTGATAGAAATGATTACTATATTCATAATCAGCATAAAAAAAGGCATTGAGTGGTATATTCACTTTATGTGTAAGTCAATAATATGATTTGGTAGAAATTTACTCTAGCTGCACCCAGGATAGTCCAACTGCTTTCTTTAAAATGTCAGAGAAGGTTGTCCAGAAAGCAACTATTTACCCAATGCCTAACTAGGCTACTAGGCCTAGATCAACCCATGCATATCTGGATTCTTTAATGTATTACAGTTATAGTAAAGCAATGATCGTTCTAGGAGTTTCAAATTTTAGATAGTGCTCTTGCCCCCATTCAATCCTACTGATAAAAACCCACTTCTAAAATGAGAAATGTGGTAGGCCTATTGATTCCAACTAGTTCAGGTTTAGAACAGAAGTTCAAAAGAAAATGAACTTACTTCAACTTCAAATACGAAATTAGGAAAATTGAGCAGGATGGGATAATTTTGTTTTAACTTTTGCTAATTTGCATTCTTTTACCTTTTTTACAATTAAAATATAAAAAGGTAAACAATTGTTTTATATTGACGGAGCCATCTAAGCCGGTATTGTTCTTAAGAACAGATGGACCGCGATGGTATTGTTTGCCTACGCCACAGACAAAAAATATATGATATAATAAATTGCCTATTTTCGAAGTAACACCTTAAATTAGGTATTTTTTCTTAGACCACACTACTGTTCTATGATGGACAAATAAATTATCAAATGAAGATAGATTCATTTATTTAGACAGTTAAAAAACAAGTACAAAAGTCCAGATATTTCGATCACATATACAACGATCGTCATCAGTAGAATTACTAAAGCAATATAATTGAAATCAACTTTTCGGGTCATTCAAAAAATGATGAGCTTCCGGATTATTCAATTCAATTTATTAAATACTACAATAAGTACATAAATACACTTAAGCGCTAGAGGTCCCAAGAAGCATAGCTTGTAGAGGACCTCGTATACATCACAAAATCCACACAAAACAATTCAGGGAAGGAAAAAAAATACAACAGTATCTCAAAAATATAAACACAATGCGAGAAAAATCAACAAAGAAAAAAAAACAAAAAAACAACGACGGCTAAACATTAACCTTTTACTTAATTTTATCCAAACTTAAAATGTCTTGTAATCTATTAAAATTCCAAACCATTAGTAATATTAATAAAAAACGGGGTTTTAATCTAATTCAACATAACAAGAGAGAATAAAAGAAAAAAAAACTATATAAAGTAAAGCGGAAAAAAAAGATAAAGCAAAATGAATAAGGAAATAAAGAAAAAAACGAAATTACTTCAAGACTTAGAGAATATTTTTCTGCAAAGGAAGAAGAGTTTTTGATAAGAGAAAGTTCACTGGGCATAGAGTTCCAAAGAGCAATTGCTCTATAAATTGGTGACCTCTGAACTCCTGAGGATACCCTTTTAGGCAGCCGAAATTGGTGAACAGAGCTCCGAAGCAAAGTCTGGCACTTACGTGTTGATGCTAGATCAAAGTAGGATAAGATGTCTGGAGGAAGCGAGAAATTGAAGGCTCGAAGAGCTAGTTTTAGGTTCTGCATCTTGATAACCACATCAAAGGCATCTAGACCTGTATCACTGTAAAGATCAGCTGTAGGATAGAGACAGGGAAGGCGAAAAGTTGCCTTCACCGCTCTATTCTGTGCTGTTCGGAGTTGCCGAAGGGAAGAACAGTTAGTATTGCCTCATACAGTGCAGCAATAAGAAAGATAAGGAAGGACAAATGCATAGTAAAGAGAAAGCATTACACCGGGAGGAAGAAATTGATTGGCACGATGAAGCATAGACACTTGACGAAAAATTTTAGAATGTGTATAGGAAATATGAGTTTTGAAAGAAAGAAAACAATCAACGTGCACACCAAGAAGTTTAACATAAGAGCACTGGGGAATTATATCAGTACCATAGAAAACAAAGATTGTTGGGGAAATTCAGACATGTGGTATGGGGTTCGAAAATGAATAATGCTACTCTTAGAGCTATTCAACAGCATCCCGTTCTGCTCACACCAATCACGCACATGGTTGAGCAGAAGCTGAGCCTTAGCAACAGCAGAGGGCAGATCATTAGAAACCACAAAAAAATTACTATCGTCTGCAAACAAAACAGTGTGGGTATCAAGGTTGGGAGATGGGGGAAGGTCATTAATATAAATAAGAAAGAGGAGTGGTCCCAAAACTGAGCCTTGAGGTACCCCTTTGGAAACCTGAAGCTAAATCAGAATATTTCCCATCGTAACACACAAGCTGAGATCTATTAGACAGGTAAGATTTGAACCATTCAAAGGCAATTCCCCGTACTCCAAGCCGAGACAGTTTTCTCAGTGAGACAAAATGATCTACCATGTCGAAAGCTTTATAAAAATCAAGAAATAGTCCTAGAACACAACAACCCTTGTCTATGTTAACACGCACGAATTCTGTAACGTCAACTAGAGCACATGCAGTAGAGAGTTTAGGTCGGAAGCCATATTGGTGATCAGACAGAACAGAACCGCTTCAAATTGAAGCACCAGTAGACAGGAATGAAAAAAGCCTCTTATGCACAACTTTTTCAAGTAATTTTGAGAAAATTGGGAGAATTGATACAGGTCTATAATTTGACACTAAGCTGAGGTCACCCTTTCTTAAAAAGAGTGATTACTTTTGCTATCTTAAACAAATGCAATTATATACCTTTTGAAACAGAAATATAAAAAATATGTACAAGATGTTCAACAATAAAAGAAGAAACAGACTTAAGCAAATGGTTTTTTAGTTCAAGTACATCAGCTATGCTACTACTTCTTAAAGATGAAGTAAAATCACAGATCTCTATGCTTATACAGGGAGTTAGAAAAATACATCTCTCAGCTGGTGAAGATTTACCTAGTTTAGGAAAGGAGGGGGTCTTAGCAGTTGGTAGGGTGGTAAAGTAAGAGTTGAAGGCACTAGGTACAGCTGCTTTTTCAATAGTTGAACTATCTGCATTCTTGAAGGCAGTAGGCTGTTTCTTTGATTGCTTCATACGAGATAAAGCTTCATTAACTACACTCCAAACTTTCTGTGAATTACCTTTGCATTCCTGAATTTTCAACAAAAAATAATTCTTCTTAGCTAGTCTAATTGTTAGTGTTAATACATTCTTATAATGCTTATACTTTGATAAATCATCAGGATCAAGGCTTTTGCAAGCGAGCTTAAAAAGCTCTGACTTCTGCATTGTTGATCTTACAAGACTAGGAGACATTCAAGGCATCTTGGGTTTATATTTACTAGAAGATTTTACTAGTGGAAATTCTTTTTCAATTAGTGTTGTCAGCCGACTCATTAATGAGGCTGAAGCCCTATTAACATCTTCAGAATTCATTACTGAACACCAATCACTAGCACTAAGATCAGATATAAGGTTGTGACCATTGCTCTGACTATAAATTATTGAATAAGACTCACCTCTGGTATCCTCTTGGCTCAGCATTTTCAATTTGGGAACAGAAAAATAAATTGAAAAATGGTCAGAAAGATCAGAGAAAATAATACCAGAGGAAAATTTAATATCATTTTTAGAAGACAGAAAAATGTTGTCAATCAGAGTTGCAGAAGATCTGACTGGATCAACACGAGTAGGAAAGAAAATGCAAGGAAGAAGGCCAAAGGAAGAAATAGATTAAAAAGAAAGGTCAGACTCATTATCACACCCAATTTTCAATAAATTGCAGTTAAAGCCTCCAAGCATAAAAACATTTCGTGAAGCAAGCTCATCAACTGAGTACATTTCATCAATTAATTCAGAAAATTTCGCAATTTGCTCAATTAACCAGGTGGAGGCTTATAAAATAAACAAACAGTGTCACAACTTACTGTATCACATGACAGGTCAACAATCAAAGCATACACACTTCCATTATTTATGACTGGAGCAAAAATCTTCTGAAGATCTGTACGTCTCCAAACATTATGATTACTTGTGACAAATAGGGGTGTACCACCAAAGCACTTTGTTAGAGATCTGGCTGAGTGGCGTGGAGTGAAATCTGATATGTCATAAACAGACATATCATCATTTTAAGACAGCCGGGTTTCAGTGAGACCAATTACATCATAAGGGCAATTGATACCACCAATATATTGCAGAACATTATCCCATTTGTACCTTAAACCTTGCACATTCAAAGTAAACCAATTAAAGTTTTTAACAGAAGACATTGAGGGCAGCACTTTTTCTAATGTTGACAAGAATGGTAACAACAATCAGACTGATGAAGAGATTTTAACAGAGGATCATTTTCACTATCATCACTAGAAACAAAAGGTGAATCAAAACACACTGAATCTACGTAGAAGAGAAAGTTTAGTTAGGAGACAAAAAGAATCTTGAGTATCATCCATTTTCATTATCCAATATTAGAAAAGTGGTGAAATAGATAAAGCTAAATTAGTGTGTGGACAGGAAGAATACAGCATGGAAAATAAGTTAAAAAAAACAAACTGCATGTAATAATTTTGATGACAAGGGAAAAGGGACAAGCCAAAGAAAAAAAACAGAAAAATTGGCAAAAAAAATAACTAAGCAGATGAAATTTTGTTGTAAAGAGAAGAGTTATGTTAAGCAGCACTAGTCATTCTGAAACAATACTGGCAAAAGATTCTTGCAAAACAGGAAGGGCATTAATGTCACCAATGGATGATATTTTGAGTACCCTACTTCCACTTTTAACAAAAATATCACCATTCACAGTCCATGCATTATTCCTGCCACAATAAGCTTTAGCTTGTGAAAGTAAGGTAAGCCTAGGTTTAGTCAAAGGCTCATTAATGACCACACCAGATCCTTTCAGATCCTTTTTATTTTTGAGAAACAAGAAACGGGCTCTCAGGTAGCAGAACTCAATAATAACTGGTCGATTTTTATTACCAACTCGTTTCCCAATACGTTTCACAAACATTATATCACTGTTCAAAAGACTAATGCCAGGAAACTTATCTTTGCAAAGTGACAACAAGTTAGGTTCAGGGATGTCAAATGTAGTAGCCTCAGGTAATCCAAATACAATGAGTTGATTTTTTAATTCTTGCTGCTTAGGTTGATCGGTTTCAGCAGCAACATGATCAGCAAGTTTTTTTTCAATGTCTGCAATTTTACCAGAAAAGTCCATTGCTTGAAGATGTGTACTGACCATCTTTTTAATGTCTTCCTGGATGGAGCTTGACATCAGGTCCTTTACTACCAAATTAAACTCAATTCACTAGATTATTTTCAGAGAAAGTTCACTGAAAGAGTTCATTGAAAGTCTTAATATAAATTTCCTTCTTTAATCTTGCTCGAAAGTAAAACAAATTTCCAATGAAGGTGGCAAATCCTTCCATGTCTTGTAATTGCAAACGAAATGTTGAGCTTATAGTTAATCACTTTGTTGGTCTCATTTCCCCATATATACGACGTATTTTCGACGTTACACCTTAAATTAGGTATTCTTTTCTCAGACCACATTGCCATTCTATGACGAACACATAAATGTTCAAACGGGGATAAATCCATTTATTTAGACAGAGAAAAAAAACATTTAAAAAAGTCCATATATTTTGATCACATATACAGCGATAGTCATCAGTAGAATTACTAAAATACGAGTAATATAATTGAAACTAGTATATTTTACACACACAAAAACAAATAGCTTTTTGGGTCATTCACAAAATAATGAACTTCCGGATTATTCACTAGATTATTTTTTAGAGAGTTCACTGAAAAAGTTCATTCAAAGTCTTAATGTAAATTTCCTTCTTTAATCTTCCCCAAAAGTAAAACAAATTTCCAATAAAGGTGGCAAAGTCTTCCGTGTCTTCTAATTGCAAACGAAATTTTGAGTTTACAGTTACTTACTTGGTTGGTCTCGATTCCCCAGATATACGACGTGAATTTCGACGTAACACCTTAAATTAGGTATTCTTTTCTTAGACCACACTGCCATTCTATGAGGAAAATTTGCTTTACTTTTGGGCAGGATTAAAGAAGAAAATTTATTTAAGACTTTGAATGATTTTTTTTTTCAGTGAACTCTCCCTGAAAATAATCTAGTGAATAATCCGGAATTTCGTTATTTTGTGAATGAACCGAAAAGTTATTTATTTTTTGTGTATAAATATGCTAGTCTCAATTATATTGTTGTAGTAATTCTACTGATGACGATCAATGTATATGTGATCGAAATATCTGGACTTTTTTATCTGTTTTTTTTTTAACTGTCTAAATATACGGATTTATCTTCGTTTGATAATTTATTTATTTTTAATATATTACCTCTTTTTAAGAAAGGTGATAAGAAGTAACACAAAATCTTTAGGCCTATCTTTATTTTGAATACGGTGATTAAATTATTTTCTAAGATTTTTAAATTTAGGTTAAATCATCGGTTTGAAAATGAGGATACACCTAGCCCGGCGCAAGTGGGATTCGAGTCGATGTTTGAAAACTGTTGACCATGTTCTAACTCTGGAGGTATTGACAAAGAAATATGCTAGAGGGAAGAAAGATCGTCTATTCATAATACTTTTAGACTTGAAAAGCTCTTTCGAATTGGTAAATAGGAAGTTATTAATTAAAATTCTGTTAGGATTAGGCCTGCCATACCATTTTACAGCAATGCAAAAAGAGATGTATCGGAGGGCGAAGTTTGTTGTGTCGGCTATTGTAAAATTATCTAAGCTGGCTTATGTCTCGTGTGTGAGTGAAACAGTGATAGAATTTAACAATGAAGTGGTTATCCCTGCCTATTAACGATTTGGATAGTTTTATGAAAAATAATTGAGCTTATAATGCCATGATTCCCAACGTGGGATATGTTGGAAAGTGTTTTTTATTCAACTTTGCATATTAAATCTAAAATCTCTATATCAGCTTATGGAGCATCTTATTGTGTTTTTTTTTTTTTACTGTTTCAAACAGTGATGGGGTTTTAATTTTTAAAAAACAAGTGCATTTAAAGAGCTTACATGATGGTATTAGAATGATGTTATACACTGCCTTAAAGGTGTTGTATTCAGACAATATTTTTCAAAACGAAATATACCTATAGGACGACAAAAAAAATACCAAAGTAATGGCCTTTTAAGCATCCTTCAGGTGAATACCTGAAGAATGCTTTTAATAAAAAAATTTTGAATACCACAATTTAATTATCAAGGGGGGGGGGAGTATCAGGATTTTTGAAATGCTCAGTTGGGGCATGGCCCAAAAGTGGTTGTGAATCATTGCTCTAATGTGTCTTTGGATTGGTTCAGGCTATCACTATTGTTATTCACGGATGACATAGCTCTAGTCACGGATAGTAGAGATAATCTTCAGTAGCTATGCAATGAGCTGTCTAAATTGCGGAATTAATGTTTTAAAAGAGTGTCTGGGAGTGAATGTTGATTATTTGAGCAGATGTTTGATAATCTATATATATTTAGATCTTTTTCATTTTGGATGTGATTGTGAAGAGCTGATCGGAAATGCGGAATTAATGTTTCGGAAGAGTATCTGGGAGCGATTGTTGGTTAATTGAGCAAATGTCTGAGAGGAATACATGACCTATTTAACAGTTGTGCATGTTGGTTCGTCCTGGGGCTAAACATAGAGAGTGATGTCTATTAAGGTGTGTAGACGTTGAAATTTATTAGGGTTGTTGTTGTCAGTTAAAAATGTTCACCATGCTGTGTTTGTTTGATTTGTATTATTTGAGGCTGCTTTTGTTTTTCGGTCTGTTTTTTTTTTTATGATTATCATGTTGTGTGTTGCTATTATCTATGGGCTTTTGCGATAAAATCTTATGTTGTCTAACGTTTTATTACATAAAATGTGTATTTGGCCTGTGGAAGGGCCTATGGTACGCAGCTTAATTTAATTATACAGGTGTTCCCAAAGACTGGGTTCAGCTAAAATTCACCTACAGAGGACTAGTAGTATATCCAATTTTGATTATAACGTTGAATTATCATACGACACACAGAAAAAAGTCTTCGGCTCTTTTTTAGCTAAGATACTAGTTGCGAACAAACTGCCGGGAATCAGGCAGTTGAGTCAAACATGCTCAAACATGTCCCCTTTCCCAATAGCAAGTGCTAGCAACCAAGCATAATACAAGAGAAATTAAAGCGACAACTACCGGCAAAGTGAAATTTTCAAAATGTTCTACTTAAATTTAACAGTTAAATTAACTGTTCCTACAGTTTAGGTGAGAACTACCTATAAGCGGTAAATTGGTTTGATAACGGTGCTTGGGACAAACTCTGAATTTATATTAAATATAAAATCAAAGTTTGTCCCAAGCACCGTTATCAAACCAATAAAAATATAAAATTTTTATAAAAATGTTAATAGTCCTCTACAAACACTTACAAAATGTTTTCTTTATGAATTTTTTTTTTTTTGTAGATATTTTATTTTTATTTTTTTTAATATTTTGTGCCATTATATATTTATCATTATTTTCAGTTATTATTATTGTTATCCCCTTTTTTCATTTTATTTGGTGTGTTGAATTAGTATTCATGATATCCAACCGGTCGCTTTTTCAAGCATCTTCTTGCTTTAGTACGACTTGTTGTCACATTGAGTTGTTTTTTTTTTAATAATAATGTATGAACCAGAACCAGAAAAATTAGGATAACAATTTTAGTAAGTGATCACCCCACTAGGGACATCAGTTTCCTTTGTGTAAGTATCCACGACCAAGCTATCTAATCGATCTTAAAAATTTTGCTGATGAATTAGCAATCACCATGCCAAATTTAGATAACTTCAAGTATTTTGGGTAGCATAAATAGTAATCTGCTTCAATGAACATTACGGCGTCAATTTACTGAAACAAGGAGGAGGGGGCAAAATACGTCTTTAAATTTAAAGGGGGCACCTTTTACAATTTTTAAGGAAAGTTTCCTTTTCGAAATTTAGGGGAGAGTAAAAATTTTATTGGGAAGGATTTGCTGTGATCAACACTTCTGCTAAACTGTGAGTGTTTAGGGCTTGTGAAGTTTCAGGGGCTAGCTTTCAGACTGTTTAAGGGGGTGGTAATCCCACTCCTATTTATGGTATAAATGATAAACATATGCTATAAAAATATTTATTATTTTATAACATAAAATCTTTTAGCAGTTGTACATGGCGTTTATTTTTGCAACATCGACATCTGTTAGGCCTTCATCGTTACCAAGAGGAGTACCCTGAGGCTAAAAGGAAAAAATATCCAAATTATATATATAAGCAAAGATAAAAATAAAATCATTTGCCATAACATAAAAATACTGCTAGTACAACTACTGACAGCTTATTACAGCACAAAGTAGCCTCAAGCAGACAGTGGAATACAAGCTCCTCCACCGCCCCGATCTTCTTTCAAAATCTATATGGGGGGGGGGCTAAATAAATCTTGAACAGGAACAGCCCCCTGCCTATTGTCGCCATTGTTGGAACTCTCATCTAACCATCATAACTTGTTTGTCATTATGCACTTCAATCGGACGCTTCAATCGGACGCTGTGTTTCCTCAGCTTATTGTTTGAAATGCAGTCATTCAAACAAGTATCTTAAAATATTTTTTGACAATCAAACAGTTCGTGGTAACGAACTGTAAGTAAGGAGCGACCCGGCTCAATGGTAACCGAAACTCTAGAAAATGGGCTTTTGATACCAACAGATACAGAAAAAGAATCAGATTTCACTGCTGATTTCAAATATATAACTTTTATTAAGTTTAGTGCTACCCATCAAAAGTTACGCGCCTGAGAAAATTTGGCGGATTTTCAAAAAAAGGGAGAAAGACCTCTTAAAAGCTATAGAACCTTAATGAAAATCACACCATCATATTCAGCGTATCAGAGAATCCTACTGTAGAGGTTTCAAGCTCCCATCTGCAAAAATGTGGAATTTTGCATTTTTTGCCAGAAGAAAGATCACGGATGCGTGTTTATTTGTTTTTTTTTTAATTTTTTTCCCCAGGGGTGATCGTATCGACCCAGTAGTCCTAGAATATTGTGGGAGGGCTTATTGGAACGGAAATTAAAAGTTCTAGTGCCCTTTTTAATAGACCAAAAAAAATGGAGGGTAAATAGGTCCCCTCCCATGCTCATTTTTTCCCAAAGTCGTCCGCTCAAAATTTTTAGATAGCCAATTTTTTCAGCGTGGTCAAAAATATGATAAACATGTCTTTTAGGATGACTTAATCCCCCGAAGTCCCCGGGGGGAGGGCTAAAAGTTATCAACTTTACCCATTGTTAACATATAGTTTTGTTTATTGGGAAGTATACAGACGTTTTCAGGTGGTTTTTTTTCTGGTAGGGGGGGGGGGGTGGTGGGGTCGGGGGTTATGTTGGAAGATCTGTCCATGAAGGAAGTTGTGATGGGGGAAGGAAAATTGCCATGAAGGGGGCGCCGGACTTGCCAGCATTATTTATTGGTTATTGGGAAGTATACAGACATTTTCAGAAAGGATTTTTTCTGGGGGGGGGGGGTTGAGGAGAGGGTTACTCTGAAAAATCTTTCCGTGGAGGATGTTTCTTTGGGGTAAGGGACATTTCTATGAAGGGGGCACCGGATTTTCAAGCATTATTTAAAAAACGATCAGAAATTAAATAAAAAAAACAAAACAAGTTTTTTCAACTGAAAGTAAGAAGCAACATTAGAACTTAAAACGAACAGAAATTATAACGTATATGAGGGGGTGCTCCCCCAAGTCAATACCTTGCTCTTTACGCTACAGTTTTTTTAGTGCTTTCAAAAGAGCTATCTATTCTAATTAAACGGCCTTTGTGATTCAGGGGTTTGTGAATCCAATTTTTTTTTAACTTTTAACGTAAAGAGCGTGGTATTGACTAAGGGGACAACCCCCTCATATACGTAATAACATATACGTAATACAAAAACAATAAAAAAAACAAACGATACGGCTCAATAGTAATAGAAACTTTTAAAAACGGAATTTTGCGGAATTTTGATGTCAATAAATGTATCAAAAGAATGTGTTTTTAACGCTGATTCTAAATATATAAATTTTATTAGGTTTAGTATTACTCATCAAAGGCTACGAGCCTGAGATCACACTGTCAGATTCAGCGTATCAGAAAACCCTATTACATAGGTTTCAAGCTCATATCTGCAAAAATCTGCAACTTTGTATTTTTTTTGCCAGAAGAAAAATATACGAATATAGAAGTTAGTTATGTAAGTTAATTTGTAAATTGCGTCATAACCAAATTTAGAGACATCTATTTAGCAAAAGAAAAGTAAAATTTTTATGCAAATTTTGTTTACTTATTCAATGACGGTGAGCCAAAATAAAAGCTGCATTAACTAAAAAACGATCAGAAATTAAATAAAAAAAAAACAAGTTTTTTAAACTGAAATTAAGGAGCGACATTAAAACTTAAAACGAACAGAAATTATTCCATATATGAAAGGGGCTGTCCCCTCCTCAACGCCTCGCTCTTTACACTAAAGTTTTTCATTGTTTTAAGAAAAATAAGAGTCGTGAGAACTTTAGCGTAAAGAGCGAGGCGTTGAGGAGGGGACAGCCCCTTTCATATATGGAATAATTTGTGTTCGTTTTAAGTTTTAATTTCGCTCCTTACTTTCAGTTTAAAAAAAAATGCTTTTTTTATTTATTGCTCTATAAAATGAATTATCTTTTTAACTTTTCCGATAGTCTACGTTTCAGAGTTATACAACACTTGAATAGTGAAAGCCAGAGTTTTTTGTTTTCGTTTTTTTTTTAACTATGAAGGCCTATCAAAATATAATGATTTTGGATAGTAACTACTGACAAAAAGGTTTATAATATATTAAACAATAGCTCATCAACGCAAATAATTTAGTTTGGTATCCTAGTCACTAAATCAAGCCACCAATTGTTATTTTTTGTGGTATAATTTACGAAATGATTTTCAAATTAAACATTAAAAAAAAGAAATGAGCGATATTAAAACCTAAAACAAGCACGAATGAAGCTACGAACAGCGACTATGTTTACATTGCTTGGGCACCCTGCAGCAGCACCCATTACATGGCTTCACCTTGTCGGAGTCATGATTTGTTTTTCATCATTGATCAAGCGCTGTTGTTGTCATACCTGTCAAGACTTTTAAAATGCTATGGCCAAATAAAATTGTTTTGTTTAGAAAAATGATGAGATGCTACATGAAGACATTTTTAAGATGCACTGTTTTTTCTTTAAACTAGCTTTAATTTTTATTTCTAAACAACAAATTCATTTTGATACTTTTAAAATGCACCATGAATAAATAATAATAATAATGATAATAATTTATTTATGCCCGCTCATGAACAAAAAATGACAAGCGGAGTATAAAGAGAGAAAAAGGAAAAAAGCAAAGAAACTACAACAATCCAAATCATACACACTATAATAGCACACTAACTAATCAGCACAGTCGCAAAGGGTGTGCACCGGCAATAACTCGGATAATTTTTCGAATGATCTTGTTCTAGCCTGATTTTCCAGATCTGGCAGTACTTCAGTCGGGTCACGCAAATTATACGAGCTCAGGAGACAAGTGTTACGTTCGTATAATGGTAGACGCAGCAAAAATTTCAGATACTTGCAATAAACTGATCGAAGTTTCATTTTTTTTTCTATTGCCACTAACCAATCTCATGAGAATGATGAAAAATCATCATTCTCATGTTCCATTGCCCTAACGGTCACGTACTCTAAACTTCAGGCCGATCGGCGTAACGAATCTACACAAAACCTTCTTTTGCTAAGGTGGCGATTGGAGGAGGTTGTATTGAAAGCGCCAAAAGGTTTCATTGTGCGTCCAATTATGCACAATATCCTCTTAGGTTTCTGCTTTAAACAAGGCCCATCCTACCTAATTTTCTGCTAAAAGGTTGGCTAGTGAGTCGGAAGGACAAAGAACATATTTTTCTTTTTTTTTTACCTCAAATCATTCCATTATGATAAAACATGGCTAACTTTCTGCTCAAAAGATGTAAACGGGAGGGACAAGGTGTCGGAAGGGGGTTTGGGACAGCTTAGTCCTAAACCACAGAGATAAAAATTGTTGCGTGCACCCAGATGAACCAAGGTACAACATGCCTAAATTATGACACCTAAATGAGCCCTAACAGAAATTCAACTGAATTATCAAACCAAACTTAAAACAAATAAAAATAACTATAAATAAAAGAGGGATCACCCACCGATAAGTCCATTCGAAATAAGATCTAAGCCCGATTACCAAATAAGAGACATGCCAGTTCTAACAAGTGAAAACATTTCTTATATAAAAAATCTGGTTTTGTAAGATTCATTCCAGGACCGCGCCTGCCTCTCTTTCCCACTATCAATTGCCATACATTATACTTGCACATGTACACGAATACCGTACCTTTGCACCGGTATTTGAGTTTTTAAAGATATTAGTTCTTATCCTTTAAACAAACACAGTTAAATAAAAGTTTTAAAATGTTGGCAGAGACACTCAACGCTACAGACAACATTTTTACCTTTGAAAGTATAGTAGGTTCTCCATTGATGCTGAAGGAGTACTCAGAATAATGCATCACGCTGCTCCAGTCATATGGTTGTCCATAAGCAGTAATATAAGTTTCATCATACTTGTCAAAGTTATGGAGCATATCTAAAAAGACAAATTATAAGGGCTAATAATTATAACTGATAAATAGGTTTGCTGTATATTATTGCGTTACAACTTTTCGAAGACGACATGGACGAAGAGTGTGGAATATTTGGTTTCCATACTAGGCCGTTTAATTTGACTTCTTCACTGTGCAGCAAGGTGACACTACATGTAAAAACAGGGTTATACGTTAGCATAGAATTACTAAGATATTAGTTGCTTCGGCTAAATCCAGGGCGTAATTGACGTAAATTTTGGTTAAAAAAAAGAATGAGAGCGAAATGTACCACCTACCCTGTTATATCTATTGGATATGTGAGGGTTGTATCAGGGTTATGCATTAGTATATAATTCCTTAATTATAAGTTATTTTGGTTAAATCTAGAACGTAAATGACGTAAGTTTGATTAATAAAAGTGAATGAGAGTGAAATGTACCATTGACCCTCTTGTATCTATTGGTTATGTAAGGATTGTATCGAATTATACATTGGTATAAAACTCCTCATATATTAGTTACTTTAGTTAAATTCAGAACGTAAATGACGTAACTTTGATTAAAAAAAGTGAATGGGAGCGAAATGTACTATCAACCCTGTTGTGTCTATTTGTGATGTTTATGAAATGTCTATATTTTATTTTAGTTTTTGTATTCGAGCTACATTATTTGCTATCATTTTTCATGCAACATTGTAGTTTCAAACAAAGGACACCCTGAACTTATTTATTGCAAACAATATGATGTGATTTTGGATGGCCTTTATCTATAACTGTGGGTTTGAAATATAAATAGATCAAATGAAAAAAACCTTGCCTATAAGGTCCTACAATTAGGGAGGGGGACAAAATGTATTTTCCGAAATCTAGGCCTTAGAATATTTTTTCCAATTTTTAATCTTAGGCGGGGGGGGGGGCAAAAGATCTCCCCTCAAAATTGATACTACTGGATTCCTTGACTTGGAATTCTATTCTAGCAAAGACTAAGCAAACAAATAAGTAACAAAACGTCAGTGTTTCCTTTGCTAAATCATGCAATTCTGGCTCTACAACGAATTGGATGCCGTGTATCGCAGAAAACCTGGACAGGTACACATGCAAAGATTCATTTTGTGATGAGATCAAAAGTATCCGGATGGGAAGCAGACTTGAAAACACATTTAAACAAGTGGTTCACAAGAAAATACCGACAGTCACAAGAAGACAGTCGAAGAAGACAGTCGAAGAAGTCACAAAACTCTTGAGATATCTACAAAGGAGAGCAAGTCTAAAAGAGTTGTCCCTTGCCTGCGTGCCGGGGCGTGTAAAACCAATTTTTTAAAGCATGGTAAGCTTTTTTCCCCTTCTTGCTGTTTCGTTACTTGGAGACGCAAATGCATAATCTCCATGCAATACCAATTGCTTTAAGACGCCTACAAGCTTTAATTATCTTTTGTACATTCCTGATTGTAGTATTATTGGATTCTACCTAGCTAAAGTGATCTACAAGAATACAATGTCGATAGGCATTTCGTGGAATCCATTCTTAGAAAAGGAATATGGTTGGTAAAAAAAAAAGTTTACATTAAACTCAATTGAATTTTTTTCAAAAACTTTTAAAGGTTTGCTGAAGCACAGTTAATAAGAAGAAAACCTGGAAAACTTTTTAGCAGCATCTAAAAAGAGCGAGGTATAGTTTTCAAGCAGAGCCGTTCCTAGGGTTGATGGTGCCTGGGGAAAAAACAATTACAGCGCCCCCTCCCCCTGACTCAAATACAAGCAAAAAAAGCCGAATCAAAGTGAAAAATTCGGTAAAAGTGGGCAAGCGCCACCCCAACATCCCCCCCCCTTTGCAGTACCCTGGGCAGCTAACCGGGTTTTCACCCTAGGAACGGCTCTGCTTCCAAACTAAGCAAGCACTTATATACCTGGATCAATATTTTCTTCAAAAATTGTTACATAGTCGTCTCTATCCCATCGGGTCTGCTCATGATGGAAACCAATGGCATGCATAAGCTCGTGGATTGGAGTCCCAGTGTATCGGACACAGCTTCCACAGAATTCACATTCCGGTGTTTGAAGATTCACCACTTGTTTGAACCCAATTCGTCCAACCTATATTATGAAAGTTCCAAATAGTGAAGACATAAAACAACTAATTGGTTCAAAATGCACAAATTATCACTGAAAGAGAAGAAAAACAAAACACAAATATGACTTTATGTGTGAGAAGAAAGCCCTAGCAGTGAACAGGAGCGAGAAAAGCAAGGTGGAAAACATCCCCACAAAGTGTCCCTTTTGCCAAACTAAGGGAAAGTTAGCTCTTTGGATAGTGTTTTAGAAGTCAGCAATCTGTTTTTGTGACCATAGAACTGAGGTGAAATACATTTAGATATTTGTTGTCACCTAACCTTTTAGAGACAAAACAGAAATTGAATTATTCACAAAAATCACACAACAATAATTTCCTCAGGGTTTTGGTCTCCTACTACCCTAAAATGAAGATACTTTTTAACCTTTTTCGTATTACGTCTTAAAATTTTTGCGCAAAACACGCATTTTTTGTGTGTTTAGTTTTTGTGAACCCTATTTAAACTTCACGTGTTTTCATGTGGAGTCACCAAAGAAAGAGCATTAAGCATACTAGGATTTAAGAGGAACGTTTATCATTTTGTCTGCCTCCAGTGATTTAGCGTTGCACTGACTTGTTGGTTGCAAAGTAATATATTTAGAAAAAAATGACTTGCCTTTTTTTCAAGAAAAATAAACTGAAAGGGAAGTATGCTTGAAACACATATTTAAAAAAAAAAAATATATATTTATGGTCATATAAGTGGCTTTCAAACAGCCTAGTATCCCAGTAAGTAGGCAGTTCTTGAATCAGATCATGCCTCTCCTTACGCTAGGCAAGTGCCTCTCAATTACTTGGACTCTCTGTCTTGGCTTTTCTCTGTCTACAATTAGCCATGTCTTGATGCAACCTACTGAAAAATACTTTATGCAGCTAACTGCCAGAGTTTGGCACAAATAGGATTTTCAATTTGGTAGAAATTTGGAATTTTGTATTCTGAAAAATAGAGATAATCAGGTTTTAAATGAACAAGCTGGGGAAGTACTGAAAAATCACCCGAATCAACTATTTTATTTGAAATATGTTTTTAGTAAATCATGCTTTTTTATGTAGTCACATAAGATAAAAAAATAATAACAGAATAAGGAGGAGGGTTTTACTGGAAAATATTATGGTTACACTTGTTCTGGGTAACATTAAAAAAAAAGTTACTATTAAGTAATTATGAAGCACAACTTACGTATGACCAGCAACCTGTCTGGTCACTTTTAATATCGATGTAGTCTCGCTCATCGGTCCGAGGTACAAATTTGACGCATGTTTTGGTGTGGTATTCTTCAAAGGATGCCTCGATTATGGCCAGCTGCTCAGGGGCTAAAAAAGACATTTGTTTTTACATTTTATGATTAACTTAATTAATTTAATTAATTAATTTGCTTAATTTCATTAACTGCAACCTCGTTTCTTTTCTCCATCTTTCTGTTTCTTTCTTATTCTCTTCACAAATAAGTTTTTTTTTTACCTTTGCTCCAATTGTGTTTTAAATGAGAACATTTAGTTTCCAGAACCTAGTTCATTCATGCCCTCATGTCTTTTTTCTTCATGTTTCCCTTTGCTCTCTTGAATTCCACTTTTGAAGACACGTCTTTATCACCATTTGAATGGATTTCTATTTTCGTATACCTTTTGTTTAGTTTGCAGTTTATCATAGACAGCGCAATAGCGCTGCCTAAGTAAAGAGCGACGTGGGCACAATGTATTATTATTTTTTTTTTTTATAGACCAGGATATTTCGTATAGAAGGGTTTGTTGTAGAAACTTCAAAAAGGGCTCATTCGATTGAAAATTGAAAGGACTAGTGCCCTTTTTAATAGTCGAAAGTAATTGTAGGGCAACCAGCCCCCCTTCCTCACGCCCATAATTTCCCCAAACATATCTAATCAAATTTTTTAGACAGTCATTTTATTCAGTGTAGTTGAAAGGTCTGGAAATTCTGTCTTTGAGGAAGATACCCCCCTCCCCCCGCAGCCCGCAGGGCACGGATTATAAGTTATACCTGGGGGCATATAAGGTTTTTATAGAAAGGATAGTTGCATAAGCTTCGGAGGGGGCTCATTGGGCTGGTAATCAGAATTTCTAGTGCCCTTTTAATAGTCGGAAGAAATTAAAGGCCAACCATCCCCCCTCCAACGCTCTTCATTTCCCCAAACACATCCAATCAAAATCTTGGGATATCCATTTTCTTCAGCATAGTTGAAAGGTCAATTAATTATGTCTTTGAGGATGACAACCTCCTCTCCAAGCCCTCAGGGTAAGGGTTGTAGGATATACCCCGAGGGGGCTATAAAAGGGGACATATAAGATTTTTATGGAATTGGTGATCGTATAAACTTTGGAGGGGACTCACTGGATCAGAAATGAAAAGTCCATTTGCCCTTTTTAAGAGTCAAAGTGATCGGAGGGCAACTATGCCCCCCTCTTCACGTCCTCTTCCTTAAATACATCCGATAGAAATGTTTAGAGAGGTATTTGTTAACAAAAGTCAAAAGATCACATAACAAGGAATTTGGAGTTGAAATAACCCCCAGAGTCTGGGGCAAGGGCTGTAACTTATTTCCCGAGGGCATATAAGGTTTTTATGGAAGGGATGATCTTCTAAGGTTTAGAGGAGGTTCTTTTGATGGAAAATATATTGTTCTCGTTTACCTTTAAGAGTCAAAAATCATGGCGGTTCACTAGCCCCCCCCCCCCAACACCCTTTTTTCCTTAGACAAATCCGATCGAAATTGTTAAATAGATTTTTTGTTCACAAAAGCCCAAAGAGCATATAACAATGACTGCAGGGCGAAAACAACCCTCCAGATCCCAGGAGCAAGGTTGTAAGTTGGTATTCGGGATATATAAGGTTTTTATGGAACAAGTGATCGTTTAAACTTTGGATGGAGCTCATTTGATTTGAAGTTGGAAATTTTACTGCCCTTTTCAAGGGTAAAAAGCGAATTTAGGGCAACCAGCCTCTATTACTAGTACTATCACTACTGGTACTATTACTGCTGCTACTAAGGGTATTAAGGGGAAAAGTTTGGGAAATATTGAAACTATATTGAACTAATTTAAAACACACTGTTCTCACACAGGTTGTCAAGAGGACGTATCAGAAATTCTTCAGGGGTGGTTGATGGTATTAAGTTGAAACTTTCAGCGTGTGGGGAAGGGGATGTTGAAGAAACCAATATGTGCATACTGCTACTATTGCTACTATAGTTATTGCTACTACGCAAGCCAAGAGTATGAAGGTGACGTTTTCAAGGAATATTAAGACAGATGTATAACTAAATTAAAAAGAACAATTATCATATTGATTTTCAAAAGGGTGACAAAGCAACATCTCAAGAATGGCTTATATTATTAAGTTAGACCTTTAAGGGTAAGTACTGGCGAATTATGAACTAGCCAGAAGAAACTACATGTATACTATTTATATTACCACTACAGTTACTGTAACTAATGACGCTGAGTTTATTAAGGTGAAACTTTCAGAGATCTTTTAGGGTGAGTTTTAATGAAACGAAAAAACTATATGCATGCACGTTTTCAAAAGGGCACATAAGTTATATCATTGGCAGCGAAGTTCTATATTAGGTAAAAATGTCATTATTTTTTTTTTAAAGGAGATCATTTGATCAGAAATTAAAATTTTTAATGAGCCAAAAGAGATAGGAGGGCAAACAGCCCTCCTTCCAAGCCCAATTGTTTCCCATACACATTCAGTCAAAAATTTGAGAATGCCATTTCGTTCAGCATAGTAGAAAGGTCCAGTAACTATATCTCTACGGATATTGTATGTCAACCCCCACAATTATGCAATTGGCCCAATATTATTTAAAACTAAATCCAAAGGCACTGTGTGCATGGTTGCCAGAAATACATCTCATTACTATATCGAGAATGAATGGGGGTTCCGGGCTACTACTATCGCTACTTCTGTTCTTACAACTTAAATAAATGAAAGAGTGTAAGCTCTTCCAGGCTGTCAAAGAGCATAGATAGAATTTTTTGGGAATGGTATTAAATTTTGTTTTTAAGGTTAACTTGAGGAAGTATAGAATTAAGTTAAACATTACTGTTTGTGCCAAGATTAAAAATTGTAAAAAAAAGTTTCTCCAACATACAAATAGCAAGCCAAATTATGGATTCTTACAAAAGAAAACCAAAAGGTATAAAATTTTTAATTTTTTCTTATGAAAAAGACTATGTAAACAAAAACCGAACAAAAACTAATTTAAAAACTTTTTTCCTCAAAACAAGTTTTTCAAAAAAAAGTAAAGAGCTCCATTAAACCAAAAATTTGCAGAAATAAAGTCAAATAATCTTCCAAGTGTAAAACTGCCACAAATCACTATTAATAAATAAATGAAACCAAAAACGAACAGAAATTACAATAAATAACCGAGTCAAACTCAAAATTAACAATAGCAAAAATTAACATGAGATTCTGGTCTTGGATTTCAGTCCTATAAGACTGAAATCCGCCATTTCTTCTCAAGACCAGAATATAATTTGTACTCTAATGAAAAAAACAAAAACAAATGACCGTGGATTGTCAGTTTAATATACATATACTGGTATTTATTCCTTAGAGTTTTAATAATTTTTTTATTTATTAAAGTAAAAAAGTGAAAACATTTGCAATATACTTTATTTTCAGGTCCTTAAGATCCTTTAAAAAGTATTTACTTTAAAATCTATGCTATTTCAAGATGTTTCTGAGATAAAAGGACTTACTATAGTCACCACTTATGACATAAGGAACCGTAGCATCAACCCATCTGTAGCGTTCATTAAGGAGTCCGTTCTTTGCCTGCTCCTCAGTCAATTTGATGTCTCCTTGTAAATATGGTCCCTGTTCCCAAGGATACTGCTTGGAATTGAACTTTCCTCCTAAGTAAACACACATTGAAATTTAAAAATAATAGGATATGTGCAGCTCAGAAACGGTGTGCAGCAAGCTAAATTGCAGCTTGGTTTCGTGTAAAGAAGTTAACAAATAGCCATAGAATAATACGAATTGTATTAAAGATATTTAATTTTATGTTTTGACATTTAAAATTGAAGTATAAATTACAGCGAAGTTAAATATTGAATGGCTGAGTTTCCAGGAATTAATATAATCATATATTAAATATTCAAAGTATGTTTATTAGTTCGAACCAGCCATATTGATTATTATAATGATGTTTTGTTTGTTTGTTGTCGGTGTTTTGAAAAACAAAACACACTGGTTAAGATCAGAGGCGATTTTAGGGGAGGGACAGAGGAAGCACTTTCCCCGGGCAAAGAAAGTTTAGAGGCGCAAAATTTCAAGCAAATAGTTTAACCGTTATAATCATTTTGTAATTTTTCAAACTATATTAATAGTGGAGTCCGCAGTTAATAAAAACAAATAACTAATATACTATAAATTATTTAATAAAATAAAAATAAAAATATAATAATTAAAATAGAATAATTAGTAATAATTAGATTATTTAAATAATAAATTAAAAAAACAAATTATTAATTATTTTATAAATTGTAAATATTTATTAATAAATGAAAATTCTGCTAAATTTCGGCCTCAAAATTTTGTGGAAGAAAAGAGGGGATGCTAATCAAGACTTTGTCCTGGGTGCAAGAGAGGCCAGAAACACCATTGTTTAAGATATATATAGTTTTCAATAAAACGCAAATAACCCATCAGGCTTTAGACTTGTGCGGTTAGGGTAGGGGGAAAGGGGCAGTAGTCAATCTCCTGTTTGTTTTAATTTTTCTTTGTTTTAAGTTTGACTTGAACATTCAGTTCAATTTTTATTCGTTTCAAGATTTATTTATGTATCTATGTCAGTACGTGTTATATTTATGTTTGCTACAATCGTTTATTTAATTTCTCTCCGTTTTGGGTTTCATTTATTCTATAACAGTAATATCTGACCGTTTTTTGTTTAAGTTATTAAGCAAATTCATTTCTGCTGATCTTAAATTTTACTCGGCTCTTTACTTTACTTACAAAAAGTTGTTTTTTGGAATTTTAAAAAAAAATAATCAAACAGTTCGTGGTAACGAACTGTAAGTAAGGAGCGACCCGGCTCGATGGTAACCGAAACTCTAAAAAACGGGATTTTGATACCAATAGATACATCAAAAGAATCAGATTTTAATTCTGATTTCAAATATATAAGTTTCATTAAGTTTAATCTTACCCATCAAAAGTTACGTGCCTGAGAAAATTTGGCTGATTTTCGAAAAAAGGGGGAAAGACCCCCTAACAGTTATATAACCTGAATGAAAATCACACCATCATAGTCAGCGTATCAGAGAACCCTACAGTAGAGGTTTCAAGCTCCTATCTACAAAAATGTAGAATTTTCTATTTTTTGCCAGAAGAAAGATCACGGATGCGTGTTTATTTGTTTGTGTGTTTGTTTTTTTTTTTTTTTTTTTTTTTTTCCCCAGGGGTGATCGTATCGACCCAGTGGTCCTAGAATATCGTGGGAGGGCTCATTGGAACGGAAATTAAAAGTTCTAGTGCCCTTTTTAAGTGACGAAAAAGAATGGAGGGCACCTAGGCCCCCTCCCACGCTCATTTTTTTCCCAAAGTCACCCGATCAAAATTTTGAGATAGCCATTTTGTTCAGCATGGTCGAAAATATGATAAAAATGTCTTTTAGGATGACTTGATCCCCCAAAGTCCCCAGGGGGAGGGCTGAAAGTTATGAACTTTACTCAATGTTAACATATATTATTGGTTCTTGGGAAGTAGACAGACTTTTTCAGCGGAGATTTTGGCGGGGAGGGGGGGGACGGCGAGGGTGGGGGGCTATAGGGAAGGATCTGTCCATGATGGACGTTTTCAGGGGGGAAGGGACATTGCTATGAAGGGGGCGCCGGATTTCCCAGCATTATTAAAGAGAAAGATCAGGAATTAAATAAAAAAAAACAAGTTTTTCAACTGATCAACTGATTGTGATTAAGAGGTCATTTTTAAAGAACTGGAAAAAAAAATTCAAATTATAGTTTAAAGATCAGGGTATTGACTAGGGGGAGAACCCCCTAATATACGTGTTAAAAATTTATGAATATAGAAGTTCGTTATGTAAGTTAATTCTAAGTTACGTATATTTATTACTAATGAAAACGTTCGTAAATAAAATTAAACAAGTTTCGAGAAAGCCATTTAACCAAATATAATATGCAAATTTTGTTTTAATTATTCATGTACGGTGAGCCAAAATCAAAACCTGCATTAATTCGAAAACGTTCAAAAATTAAATAAAAAAAACACGTTTTTTTAACTGAAAGTAAGGAACGACTTTAACACTTACCAAGAAAAGAAATGAGACATATTATGATAGGGGCTGTCCCCGCTACAGCGCCTCACTATCTAATCTTAAATTAGACTTTCTCACAACTCTTTATTTTTTTAAACAATAAAAAACTTTGGCGTAAAGAGCGAGGCATTGAGGTGAGGACAGCCCCCTTCATATACGGAATAATTTCTGTTCGTTTTAAGTTTTAACGTCGTTCCTTACTTTCAGTTAAAAAAACTTGTTTTTTTTATTTAATTTTAAGAAAGAGCTAGTTCAACGTTTTTTCAATTGAATGTCACAATTGCTTCTAGCTCATATAAAATAGTCAGACACTTCCCTGCATCGTCTCGCAGTGGTTCTAGTCTACCAGATCGTGCAATTGAGGATGGCGACTGAGCTTGTGTCGTGTTACAAGTAAGTGGTATGCCATATTCAAGCCACTCTGTGATTAATAGATGTCTCTTTTTGTGTTCGTATTTTACTTGTGTTCGAAACTTCTTACTCTGTTTTTAAAAATTCTTGATTTCAGAATTTGTGACTCCATTTTCTTTGACTTGAACGTCATAGTGATCCCTTTTCTCCTTCCAATTCTGAAAAATGAGTGGATATATTAATAGATTTTCAACTATAGCTGACTAAATATGTCCCTTCTCATATTGATGTTTAGTTCAATAACGTCAAAGATAATATGGTTACAATCGTTATCGTCACAATAATGACTTTTACAGAATTTATGTACTGTCATCACCATATGAATCACCAAAACTTCTCTACTCCATCGAAGAAAATTCCTCCCTTCCTTAGCTCTACCATCCTTAGCTCATGTGAACACCAATTCCTCGATGACAGTTGCTTTCCATGCTAAAATGTCCCCATGACAAGTTTTCATGACAAGTCACGTCCGTAATGAAGTTGCAATAAAAGAAATATAAAGCGTTTAAATTACAAGATAAAACGGCATTTTAGATGGTTCCATGGCCCAAAAGGATCCTTGGTATGAGAATTATTAGCTAAACTTTTTTTTATCAACAAAAACTAGACAAAGGTCCACCTCCCCTGAAAATTGTAATTTGGTCCTGCGTAATGAAAATCAGCATTTTAAATTTCTGGACTAGGGGTATGGAAGGACCACTGGCCCCAGTTTTTCCAGTTTCTCCAGGACCACTGGCCCCTAGTTTTTCAGCTTTCAGTTGTCAAGTTTTGTTGCAATAGAATATCACTTCTTGGTTAGATGACCCTGACATGACAACAATGGATAATATTTCTTGCTTCCTAGTAAAACTATATAGATAAGGAAGTTATTGTTTTTCTTTTATCTTACAAATAGTAGTATTACAACTTCAACTAGCAGCGGCAGAAGAAGTGGTATTGTAAATAGAAAAAGTAGGCCTAAAAGTAACATTAGAATTCAAGTCGACTGAGCCTCTAAAAGTGACTGAAAGGCTTACCAAATGGGAGAGAAAACGCCAAGTTAAGAACTGTTAGCCAATAAAGCCTGTACATTGTATGTCGATCACAGCAATAATATACTAAATTAATGGAAAAAATCAGTTTATACTTTTCGTCTTGTTTACTTAGATAATAAAACAAATATTTGAAAACAAAGGTTGAGAATTACTATCTGTAATAAATCCAGGATTTATTATTTGTTATTTTACTCTGCAAGACTTGCTTCTATTTTTGGAAATTTTGGAAATTTTTGGAAATTTAATCCAGAGTTCAAGAAAAATAAAGCGAAAAAAAAAATTTCAATGAAAATATTTTTTTACTATTTCTATATATATTTTTTATCTCTCCCTGTTTACCACAGGATATTGCCACCCTGGTTCCCCTTCCAGCGTCTATGGAGAGGGCTTACACATACAAGAGGTCTAGTTATACATGTTATAAATCCTTGCCTGATTCTAATTCCAACAATATGTAATGCGAAAACCTCTGCGTTAAAACATATGTTTATAGACGACCTTCATATACACGATGAATAAACTATTTTTCCTTTATTAGAAAAAATTATTTAAAATCTTGTAACGTGGAATAAACTCTAAGGTGTCTATCTCTCTCTAATTCCTTTAGCTCTAATTCCTATAGTAGTAGTAGAAAACAAAAACAAACTTCCATCTCAAATGGTCCTAAGAAGAAGTTAAAAATGATGGGGTAATTTAGGTTAAATTTTAAAAAATCGAGAAAGTCAGCGCAAACCAATATTTACGTTGGACTTTCTTTTTCAAATTAGTGAACATTGCAAAAGAAAAAATACTCCAATAATCTCTTTTTTTAGATAGTTAAGTTTTTTTGCAAATGCTACGGACGTCTTCTTTAAAATTTCAGTAAAGATAAGAAATATTGGAATAGGCTAGTGTAAGAATACCTTATTATTATGCTTAACAAGTCTACTTCTTTTTCTTAACTCATTTTTTGGGTAAAAGTTGAAATCCCCTTTGGTCCTATAAATCAAATATAAACCGGCTATTTCAAATAAGCCTAACTTGAGAATACCTTCGCTTTTTATATTGGCCGTAATGAATTATCAAATTGTAAAATGTATTGACATCTCTTTGTTCCAGAGATTAGAAACTATTGAAAGAATTGAGCTGTAATAATTGAGCCCCCCCCCCCCTATGGGCACCCATGCTAGCGATACGCTTCGAGAGCCTTGAATATTTTTCGTTTATTTTCTGTAGGCTTTTTATCAAATTTTCCGCTCCTAAGAAAACACTGTTTTTCGAGCCAAAATACACCCAGCCCAACCTCACTTTGGTTCGTGGTGTAAAACAAACCTTTATACGAGTTGTGTGGTTAACTTGGCTAAAAAAACACAACCCAACTTCATTTTGGTGGGTTGTGTAAAATTACCCTTTCAACAAGTTGGGTGATAGCAAAACTGAACCATTTTTTTTCTTGAAGCCAACAAAGAAGAAAAAGAAATAAAAGGAAACAAGACAGGAATAAATGAATGAAGGCAAAAAATAAGAGAAAATAAGACCCAATTCAGTCCAGTTTTGCAAAAGACTAAATTGAATATCGCAAGATGTTACGGCATTAAAAGTTTTTAGAAGCAAGGCCCAAAAATACCGGAAAAAACTGCTTATTTAGCAAGAGGCTAGAGATTTTTCCCAAAGTCACCCGATCAAAATTTTGAGATAGCCATTTTGTTCAGCATGGTCAAAAATATGATAAATATGTCTTTTAGGATGACTTAATCCCCCGAAGTCCCCAGGGGGAGGGCTAAAAGTTATCAACTTTACCCAATGTTAACATATAGTATTGGTTATTGGGAAGTATACAGAAGTTTTCAGGAGGTTTTTTTTCTGGTAGTGGGGGGGGGTGGTTGGGTCGGTGGTTATGTTGGAAGATCGGTCCATGAAGGAAGTGGTAATGGGGGAAGGAAAATTGCCATGAAGGGGGCGCCGGACTTGCCAGCATTATTTATTGGTTATTGGGAAGTATACAGACATTTTCAGAAAGGATTTTTTCTGGGGGGGGGGGGGGGTTGAGGAGAGGGTTACTCTGAAAAATCTTTCCGTGGAGGATGTTTCTTTGGGGTAAGGGACATTTCTATGAAGGGGGCACCGGATTTTCAAGCATTATTTAAAAAACGATCAGAAATTAAATAAAAAAAAAGTTTTTTCAACTGAAAGTAAGAAGCAACATTAGAACTTAAAACGAACAGAAATTATAACGTATATGAGGGGTTCTCCCCCAAGTCAATACCTTGCTCTTTACGCTACAGTTTTTTTAGTGCTTTCAAAAGAGCTATCTATTCTAATTAAACGGCCTTTGTGATTCAGGGGTTTGTGAATCAAATTTTTTTTTAACTTTTAACGTAAAGAGCGTGGTATTGACTAGGGGGCGAACCCCCTTATATACGTAATAACATATACGTAATACAAAACAATAAAAAAAACAAGCGATGCGGCTCAATAGGAATCGAAACATTAAAACGGAATTTTGATGTCAGTAAATATATAAAAAGAATGGGTTCATAATGCTGATTCTAAATATATAAATTTTATTAAGTTTAGTATTACTCATCAAAGGCTACGAGCCTGAGATCACACTGTCAGATTCAGCGTATCAGAAAACCCTATTACATAGGTTTCAAGCTCATATCTGCAAAAATCTGCAACTTTGTATTTTTTTTGCCAGAAGAAAAATATACGAATATAGAAGTTAGTTATGTAAGTTAATTTGTAAATTGCGTCATAACCAAATTTAGAGACATCTATTTAGCAAAAGAAAAGTAAAATTTTTATGCAAATTTTGTTTACTTATTCAATGACAGTGAGCCAAAATAAAAGCTGCATTAACTAAAAAACGATCAGAAATTAAATAAAAAAAAAACAAGTTTTTTTAACTGAAAGTAAGGAGCGACATTAAAACTTAAAACGAACAGAAATTATTCCATATATGAAAGGGGCTGTCCCCTCCTCAACGCCTCGCTCTTTACACTAAAGTTTTTCATTGTTTTAAGAAAAATAAGAGTCGTGAGAACTTTAGCGTAAAGAGCGAGGCGTTGAGGAGGGGACAGCCCCTTTCATATATGGAATAATTTCTGTTCGTTTTAAGTTTTAATTTCGCTCCTTACTTTCAGTTTAAAAAAACATGCTTTTTTTATTTATTGCTCTATAAAATGAATTATCTTTTTAACTTTTCCGATAGTCTACGTTTCAGAGTTATACAACACTTGAATAGTGAAAGCCAGAGTTTTTTGTTTTCGTTTTTTTTTTAACTATGAAGGCCTATCAAAATATAATGATTTTTGATAGTAACTACTGACAAAAAGGTTTATAATATATTAAACAATAGCTCATCAACGCAAATAATTTAGTTTGGTATCCTAGTCACTAAATCAAGCCACCAATTGTTATTTTTTGTGGTATAATTTACGAAATGATTTTCAAATTAAACATTAAAAAAAAGAAATGAGCGATATTAAAACCTAAAACAAGCACGAATGAAGCTACGAACAGCGACTATGTTTACATTGCTTGGGCACCCTGCAGCAGCACCCATTACATGGCTTCACCTTGTCGGAGTCATGATTTGTTTTTCATCATTGATCAAGCGCTGTTGTTGTCATACCTGTCAAGACTTTTAAAATGCTATGGCCAAATAAAATTGTTTTGTTTAGAAAAATGATGAGATGCTACATGAAGACATTTTTAAGATGCACTGTTTTTTCTTTAAACTAGCTTTAATTTCTATTTCTAAACAACAAATTCATTTTGATACTTTTAAAATGCACCATGAATAAATAATAATAATAATAATAATAATTTATTTATGCCCGCTCATGAACAAAAAATGACAAGCGGAGTACAAAGAGAGAAAAAGGAAAAAAGCAAAGAAACTACAACAATCAAAATCATACACACTATAATACCACACTAACTAATCAGCACAGTCGCAAAGGGTGTGCAACGGCAATAACTCGGATAATTTTTCGAATGATCTTGTTCTAGACTGATTTTCCAGATCTGGCAGTACTTCAGTCGGGTCACGCAAATTATACGAGCTCAGGAGACAAGTGTTACGTTCGTATAATGGTAGACGCAGCAAAAATTTCAGATACTTGCAATAAACTGATCGAAGTTTCATTTTTTTTTCTATTGCCACTAACCAATCTCATGAGAATGATGAAAAATCATCATTCTCATGTTCCATTGCCCTAACGGTCACGTACTCTAAACTTCAGGCCGATCGGCGTAACGAATCTACACAAAACCTTCTTTTGCTAAGGTGGCGATTGGAGGAGGTTGTATTGAAAGCGCCAAAAGGTTTCATTGTGCGTCCAATTATGCACAATATCCTCTTAGGTTTCTGCTTTAAACAAGGCCCATCCTACCTAATTTTCTGCTAAAAGGTTGGCTAGTGAGTCGGAAGGACAAAGAACATATTTTTCTTTTCTTTTTACCTCATATCACTCCATCATGATGAAACATGGGTAACCTTCTGCTCAAATGATGTAAACAGGAGTGGCAGGGTGTTGGAGTGGTTTTGGGACACCTTAGTCCTAAAATCACAGAGATAAAAATTCTTGCGTGTACCCAGATGAACGAAGGTACAACATGCCTATATAATAAGACCTAACAGTAATCTAAATTCAACTGGATTATCGAACCAAACTTAAAACAAATAAAAATAGCTACAAATAAGAGAGGGATCACCTAACGACAAGTCTATTCGAAATAAGATGTGAGCCCAATTACCAAATAAGAGATAAGCCAGTTCTAAAAATTTAAAACATTTCTTATTTTTTTTAAAAAACTGGTTTTGTAAGATCCGTTCTAAGACCGCGCCTGCCTCTCCTTCCAACTATCAATTCCCATACATTATACTTGCACATGTACACGAATACCGTACCTTTGCACCGGTATTTGAGTTTTTAAAGATATTAGTTCTTATCCTTTAAACAAACACAGTTAAATAAAAGTTTTAAAATGTTGGCAGAGACACTCAACGCTACAGACAACATTTTTACCTTTGAAAGTATAGTAGGTTCTCCATTGATGCTGAAGGAGTACTCAGAATAATGCATCACGCTGCTCCAGTCATATGGTTGTCCATAAGCAGTAATATAAGTTTCATCATACTTGTCAAAGTTATGGAGCATATCTAAAAAGACAAATTATAAGGGCTAATAATTATAACTGATAAATAGGTTTGCTGTATATTATTGCGTTACAACTTTTCGAAGACGACATGGACGAAGAGTGTGGAATATTTGGTTTCCATACTAGGCCGTTTAATTTGACTTCTTCACTGTGCAGCAAGGTGACACTACATGTAAAAACAGGGTTATACGTTAGCATAGAATTACTAAGATATTAGTTGCTTCGGCTAAATCCAGGGCGTAATTGACGTAAATTTTGGTTAAAAAAAAGAATGAGAGCGAAATGTACCACCTACCCTGTTATATCTATTGGATATGTGAGGGTTGTATCAGGGTTATGCATTAGTATATAATTCCTTAATTATAAGTTATTTTGGTTAAATCTAGAACGTAAATGACGTAAGTTTGATTAATAAAAGTGAATGAGAGTGAAATGTACCATTGACCCTCTTGTATCTATTGGTTATGTAAGGATTGTATCGAATTATACATTGGTATAAAACTCCTCATATATTAGTTACTTTAGTTAAATTCAGAACGTAAATGACGTAACTTTGATTAAAAAAAGTGAATGGGAGCGAAATGTACTATCAACCCTGTTGTGTCTATTTGTGATGTTTATGAAATGTCTATATTTTATTTTAGTTTTTGTATTCGAGCTACATTATTTGCTATCATTTTTCATGCAACATTGTAGTTTCAAACAAAGGACACCCTGAACTTATTTATTGCAAACAATATGATGTGATTTTGGATGGCCTTTATCTATAACTGTGGGTTTGAAATATAAATAGATCAAATGAAAAAAACCTTGCCTATAAGGTCCTACAATTAGGGAGGGGGACAAAATGTATTTTCCGAAATCTAGGCCTTAGAATATTTTTTCCAATTTTTTAATCTTAGGCGGGGGGGGGGGGGCAAAAGATCTCCCCTCAAAATTGATACTACTGGATTCCTTGACTTGGAATTCTATTCTAGCAAAGACTAAGCAAACAAATAAGTAACAAAACGTCAGTGTTTCCTTTGCTAAATCATGCAATTCTGGCTCTACAACGAATTGGATGCCGTGTATCGCAGAAAACCTGGACAGGTACACATGCAAAGATTCATTTTGTGATGAGATCAAAAGTATCCGGATGGGAAGCAGACTTGAAAACACATTTAAACAAGTGGTTCACAAGAAAATACCGACAGTCACAAGAAGACAGTCGAAGAAGACAGTCGAAGAAGTCACAAAACTCTTGAGATATCTACAAAGGAGAGCAAGTCTAAAAGAGTTGTCCTTTGCCTGCATGCCGGGGCGTGTAAAACCAATTTTTTAAAGCATGGTAAGCTTTTTTCCCCTTCTTGCTGTTTCGTTACTTGGAGACGCAAATGCATAATCTCCATGCAATACCAATTGCTTTAAGACGCCTACAAGCTTTAATTATCTTTTGTACATTCCTGATTGTAGTATTATTGGATTCTACCTAGCTAAAGTGATCTACAAGAATACAATGTCGATAGGCATTTCGTGGAATCCATTCTTAGAAAAGGAATATGGTTGGTAAAAAAAAAAGTTTACATTAAACTCAATTGAATTTTTTTCAAAAACTTTTAAAGGTTTGCTGAAGCACAGTTAATAAGAAGAAAACCTGGAAAACTTTTTAGCAGCATCTAAAAAGAGCGAGGTATAGTTTTCAAGCAGAGCCGTTCCTAGGGTTGATGGTGCCTGGGGAAAAAACAATTACAGCGCCCCCTCCCCCGGACTCAAATACAAGCAAAAAAAGCCGAATCAAAGTGAAAAATTCGGTAAAAGTGGGCAATCGCCACGCCAACATCCCCCCCCCCGTTGCAGTACCCTGGGCAGCTAACCCGGTTTTCACCCTAGGAACGGCTCTGCTTCCAAACTAAGCAAGCACTTATATACCTGGATCAATATTTTCTTCAAAAATTGTTACATAGTCGTCTCTATCCCATCGGGTCTGCTCATGATGGAAACCAATGGCATGCATAAGCTCGTGGATTGGAGTCCCAGTGTATCGGACACAGCTTCCACAGAATTCACATTCCGGTGTTTGAAGATTCACCACTTGTTTGAACCCAATTCGTCCAACCTATATTATGAAAGTTCCAAATAGTGAAGACATAAAACAACTAATTGGTTCAAAATGCACAAATTATCACTGAAAGAGAAGAAAAACAAAACACAAATATGACTTTATGTGTGAGAAGAAAGCCCTAGCAGTGAACAGGAGCGAGAAAAGCAAGGTGGAAAACATCCCCACAAAGTGTCCCTTTTGCCAAACTAAGGGAAAGTTAGCTCTTTGGATAGTGTTTTAGAAGTCAGCAATCTGTTTTTGTGACCATAGAACTGAGGTGAAATACATTTAGATATTTGTTGTCACCTAACCTTTTAGAGACAAAACAGAAATTGAATTATTCACAAAAATCACACAACAATAATGTCCTCAGGGTTTTGGTCTCCTACTACCCTAAAATGAAGATACTTTTTAACCTTTTTCGTATTACGTCTTAAAATTTTTGCGCAAAACACGCATTTTTTGTGTGTTTAGTTTTTGTGAACCCTATTTAAACTTCACGTGTTTTCATGTGGAGTCACCAAAGAAAGAGCATTAAGCATACTAGGATTTAAGAGGAACGTTTATCATTTTGTCTGCCTCCAGTGATTTAGCGTTGCACTGACTTGTTGGTTGCAAAGTAATATATTTAGAAAAAAATGACTTGCCTTTTTTTCAAGAAAAATAAACTGAAAGGGAAGTATGCTTGAAACACATATTTAAAAAAAAAAATATATATTTATGGTCATATAAGTGGCTTTCAAACAGCCTAGTATCCCAGTAAGTAGGCAGTTCTTGAATCAGATCATGCCTCTCCTTACGCTAGGCAAGTGCCTCTCAATTACTTGGACTCTCTGTCTTGGCTTTTCTCTGTCTACAATTAGCCATGTCTTGATGCAACCTACTGAAAAATACTTTATGCAGCTAACTGCCAGAGTTTGGCACAAATAGGATTTTCAATTTGGTAGAAATTTGGAATTTTGTATTCTGAAAAATAGAGATAATCAGGTTTTAAATGAACAAGCTGGGGAAGTACTGAAAAATCACCCGAATCAACTATTTTATTTGAAATATGTTTTTAGTAAATCATGCTTTTTTATGTAGTCACATAAGATAAAAAAATAATAACAGAATAAGGAGGAGGGTTTTACTGGAAAATATTATGGTTACACTTGTTCTGGGTAACATTAAAAAAAAAGTTACTATTAAGTAATTATGAAGCACAACTTACGTATGACCAGCAACCTGTCTGGTCACTTTTAATATCGATGTAGTCTCGCTCATCGGTCCGAGGTACAAATTTGACGCATGTTTTGGTGTGGTATTCTTCAAAGGATGCCTCGATTATGGCCAGCTGCTCAGGGGCTAAAAAAGACATTTGTTTTTACATTTTATGATTAACTTAATTAATTTAATTAATTAATTTGCTTAATTTCATTAACTGCAACCTCGTTTCTTTTCTCCATCTTTCTGTTTCTTTCTTATTCTCTTCACAAATAAGTTTTTTTTTTACCTTTGCTCCAATTGTGTTTTAAATGAGAACATTTAGTTTCCAGAACCTAGTTCATTCATGCCCTCATGTCTTTTTTCTTCATGTTTCCCTTTGCTCTCTTGAATTCCACTTTTGAAGACACGTCTTTATCACCATTTGAATGGATTTCTATTTTCGTATACCTTTTGTTTAGTTTGCAGTTTATCATAGACAGCGCAATAGCGCTGCCTAAGTAAAGAGCGACGTGGGCACAATGTATTATTATTTTTTTTTTTTTATAGACCAGGATATTTCGTATAGAAGGGTTTGTTGTAGAAACTTCAAAAAGGGCTCATTCGATTGAAAATTGAAAGGACTAGTGCCCTTTTTAATAGTCGAAAGTAATTGTAGGGCAACCAGCCCCCCTTCCTCACGCCCATCATTTCCCCAAACATATCTAATCAAATTTTTTAGACAGTCATTTTATTCAGTGTAGTTGAAAGGTCTGGAAATTCTGTCTTTGAGGAAGATACCCCCCTCCCCCCGCAGCCCACCGGGCCAGGATTCTAAGTTATACCTGGGGGCATATAAGGTTTTTATAGAAAGGATAGTTGCATAAGCTTCGGAGGGGGCTCATTGGGCTGGTAATCAGAATTTCTAGTGCCCTTTTAATAGTCGGAAGAAATTAAAGGCCAACCATCCCCCCTCCAACGCTCTTCATTTCCCCAAACACATCCAATCAAAATCTTGGGATATCCATTTTCTTCAGCATAGTTGAAAGGTCAATTAATTATGTCTTTGAGGATGACAACCTCCTCTCCAAGCCCTCAGGGTAAGGGTTGTAGGATATACCCCGAGGGGGCTATAAAAGGGGACATATAAGATTTTTATGGAATTGGTGATCGTATAAACTTTGGAGGGGACTCACTGGATCAGAAATGAAAAGTCCATTTGCCCTTTTTAAGAGTCAAAGTGATCGGAGGGCAACTATGCCCCCCTCTTCACGTCCTCTTCCTTAAATACATCCGATAGAAATGTTTAGAGAGGTATTTGTTAACAAAAGTCAAAAGATCACATAACAAGGAATTTGGAGTTGAAATAACCCCCAGAGTCTGGGGCAAGGGCTGTAACTTATTTCCCGAGGGCATATAAGGTTTTTATGGAAGGGATGATCTTCTAAGGTTTAGAGGAGGTTCTTTTGATGGAAAATATATAGTTCTAGTTTACCTTTAAGAGTCAAAAATCATGGAGGTTCACTAGCCCCCCCCCCCAACACCCTTTTTTCCTTAGACAAATCCTATCGAAATTGTTAAATAGATTTTTTGTTCACAAAAGCCCAAAGAGCATATAACAATGACTGCAGGGCGAAAACAACCCTCCAGATCCCAGGAGCAAGGTTGTAAGTTGGTATTCGGGATATATAAGGTTTTTATGGAACAAGTGATCGTTTAAACTTTGGATGGAGCTCATTTGATTTGAAGTTGGAAATTTTACTGCCCTTTTCAAGGGTAAAAAGCGAATTTAGGGCAACCAGCCTCTATTACTAGTACTATCACTACTGGTACTATTACTGCTGCTACTAAGGGTATTAAGGGGAAAAGTTTGGGAAATATTGAAACTATATTGAACTAATTTAAAACACACTGTTCTCACACAGGTTGTCAAGAGGACGTATCAGAAATTCTTCAGGGGTGGTTGATGGTATTAAGTTGAAACTTTCAGCGTGTGGGGAAGGGGATGTTGAAGAAACCAATATGTGCATACTGCTACTATTGCTACTATAGTTATTGCTACTACGCAAGCCAAGAGTATGAAGGTGACGTTTTCAAGGAATATTAAGACAGATGTATAACTAAATTAAAAAGAACAATTATCATATTGATTTTCAAAAGGGTGACAAAGCAACATCTCAAGAATGGCTTATATTATTAAGTTAGACCTTTAAGGGTAAGTACTGGCGAATTATGAACTAGCCAGAAGAAACTACATGTATACTATTTATATTACCACTACAGTTACTGTAACTAATGACGCTGAGTTTATTAAGGTGAAACTTTCAGAGATCTTTTAGGGTGAGTTTTAATGAAACGAAAAAACTATATGCATGCACGTTTTCAAAAGGGCACATAAGTTATATCATTGGCAGCGAAGTTCTATATTAGGTAAAAATGTCATTATTTTTTTTTTTAAAGGAGATCATTTGATCAGAAATTAAAATTTTTAATGAGCCAAAAGAGATAGGAGGGCAAACAGCCCTCCTTCCAAGCCCAATTGTTTCCCATACACATTCAGTCAAAAATTTGAGAATGCCATTTCGTTCAGCATAGTAGAAAGGTCCAGTAACTATATCTCTACGGATATTGTATGTCAACCCCCACAATTATGCAATTGGCCCAATATTATTTAAAACTAAATCCAAAGGCACTGTGTGCATGGTTGCCAGAAATACATCTCATTACTATATCGAGAATGAATGGGGGTTCCGGGCTACTACTATCGCTACTTCTGTTCTTACAACTTAAATAAATGAAAGAGTGTAAGCTCTTCCAGGCTGTCAAAGAGCATAGATAGAATTTTTTGGGAATGGTATTAAATTTTGTTTTTAAGGTTAACTTGAGGAAGTATAGAATTAAGTTAAACATTACTGTTTGTGCCAAGATTAAAAATTGTAAAAAAAAGTTTCTCCAACATACAAATAGCAAGCCAAATTATGGATTCTTACAAAAGAAAACCAAAAGGTATAAAATTTTTAATTTTTTCTTATGAAAAAGACTATGTAAACAAAAACCGAACAAAAACTAATTTAAAAACTTTTTTCCGCAAAACAAGTTTTTCAAAAAAAAGTACAGAGCTCCATTAAACCAAAAATTTGCAGAAATAAAGTCAAATAATCTTCCAAGTGTAAAACTGCCACAAATCACTATTAATAAATAAATGAAACCAAAAACGAACAGAAATTACAATAAATAACCGAGTCAAACTCAAAATTAACAATAGCAAAAATTAACATGAGATTCTGGTCTTGGATTTCAGTCCTATAAGACTGAAATCCGCCATTTCTTCTCAAGACCAGAATATAATTTGTACTCTAATGAAAAAAACAACAACAAATGATCGTGGATTGTCAGTTTAATATACATATACTGATATTTATTCCTTAGAGTTTTAATAATTTTTTTATTTATTAAAGTAAGAAAAGTGAAAACATTTGCAATATACTTTATTTTCAGGTCCTTAAGATCCTTTAAAAAGTATTTACTTTAAAATCTATGCTATTTCAAGATGTTTCTGAGATAAAAGGACTTACTATAGTCACCACTTATGACATAAGGAACCGTAGCATCAACCCATCTGTAGCGTTCATTAAGGAGTCCGTTCTTTGCCTGCTCCTCAGTCAATTTGATGTCTCCTTGTAAATATGGTCCCTGTTCCCAAGGATACTGCTTGGAATTGAACTTTCCTCCTAAGTAAAGAAACAATAAATTCTTTTAAAATAACACGTGTGCAGCTCAGAAATGGTTTGCAACAAGCTAAATTGCAGCTTGATTTCGTGTAAAGAAGTTCACAAATAACCATAGAATAATACGAATTGTATTAAAGATATTTAATTTTATGTTTTGACATTTAAAATTGAAGTATAAATTACAGCGAAGTTAAATATTGAATGGCTGAGTTTCCAGGAATTAATATAATCATATATTAAATATTCAAAGTATGTTTATTAGTTCGAACCAGCCATATTGATTATTATAATGATGTTTTGTTTGTTTGTTGTCGGTGTTTTGAAAAACAAAACACACTGGTTAAGATCAGAGGCGATTTTAGGGGAGGGACAGAGGAAGCACTTTCCCCGGGCAAAGAAAGTTTAGAGGCGCAAAATTTCAAGCAAATAGTTTAACCGTTATAATCATTTTGTAATTTTTCAAACTATATTAATAGTGGAGTCCGCAGTTAATAAAAACAAATAACTAATATACTATAAATTATTTAATAAAATAAAAATAAAAATATAATAATTAAAATAGAATAATTAGTAATAATTAGATTATTTAAATAATAAATTAAAAAAACAAATTATTAATTATTTTATAAATTGTAAATATTTATTAATAAATGAAAATTCTGCTAAATTTCGGCCTCAAAATTTTGTGGAAGAAAAGAGGGGATGCTAATCAAGACTTTGTCCTGGGTGCAAGAGAGGCCAGAAACACCATTGTTTAAGATATATATAGTTTTCAATAAAACGCAAATAACCCATCAGGCTTTAGACTTGTGCGGTTAGGGTAGGGGGAAAGGGGCAGTAGTCAATCTCCTGTTTGTTTTAATTTTTCTTTGTTTTAAGTTTGACTTGAACATTCAGTTCAATTTTTATTCGTTTCAAGATTTATTTATGTATCTATGTCAGTACGTGTTATATTTATGTTTGCTACAATCGTTTATTTAATTTCTCTCCGTTTTGGGTTTCATTTATTCTATAACAGTAATATCTGACCGTTTTTTGTTTAAGTTATTAAGCAAATTCATTTCTGCTGATCTTAAATTTTACTCGGCTCTTTACTTTACTTACAAAAAGTTGTTTTTTGGAATTTTAAAAAAAAATAATCAAACAGTTCGTGGTAACGAACTGTAAGTAAGGAGCGACCCGGCTCAATGGTAACCGAAACTCTAAAAAACGGAATTTTGATACCAGTAGATACATCAAAAGAATCAGATTTTAATTCTGATTTCAAATATTTAAGTTTCATTAAGTTTAATCTTACCCATCAAAAGTTACGTGCCTGAGAAAATTTGGCTGATTTTCCGGAACAAATCACAATTTGCTACAATTTGCTACAAGTTTACAAATGGCTACAAGTTTACATGGCTACAAATTTGCAAGGTTCATTGCTACAAACAAGTTTACATGGCTACAAATGGCTACAAGTTTAGAGAAGGGACGGAACAAAACTAGTCTCTGAACAAATCACAATTAAACACTAAACAAGTAAAACGTAGAGATTTAAAAGAAAAAGGGGTTGTCTTTGGAGGAGATCAGATTAGAAAGGAGAAGAACTTTGGTAAGTAACCTTTCTTCAACTGATTATGGCAACCACTTGCCTTGTCAATTCCTTTAAATGTAAAGTTAAAATAATAATATAAACCTTTTTGTCACTTTGTTTAAACCGAGATATCCTATTTCTGTGTTCAACTAAATTGTCAACTAAATCGTTTGAGTTCGCTTTTGGCCCTAACTTTAGTCAGAACTGTATATTCCCTTTTGAAGGACTTACCCATTTGATTTATTAGAGCATTCAGTCTCTCGGATAATTTAAAGTAGCTTTTGGATATTCTGTTTGATTACCGTATTACATTAAAGTCTATTCTGATCACAGCAGTAGATGTGATAACTCTTTAGACAGCTCAAGGTCCTTGTTAAATTTTACTTTGATTAGTTGTGGGTTTTCTAATTTTCTCTTATCCCTTTTAGTTAGTTAGGGCAGGGTCAGTCAAAACTATAGCATTATTGAAAGATCAATATAGAATTAATTAATCTTAAGATTCGTCCCTTTCTTAAGAACTCGAGTGAGCTCATTTCCAGAAACTTGAAATTACTGTTATTAACTTAGAATAACCAGTTGCTAGCGTGACGGGTAACTTGCAACAAGGAACAGAAAGCTAATAGAATTTTACCCCTCATTCTTCTCACCGTAGTGTCTCTTGGAACTTGAGCCTAGTATTTATAATAAATCTTACACATATAAATTGGGATTTCCTGGGCTCTGATTTTTCGTTACCTCCTAGATTCCCTCTCTGGTGTCTATGCGGTGGAGTTTGGATTCTGAGCAAAAGGGTTACCCCCCTTTCCAGCTCGTTCTTTTGCCTCCTCAATCCTTTCTCTGCTGTCTATACAGCTAGGTAACCGTTTTGTCTATACAGAGGGGCTAGAGAAAAGGGAAGTATTACTAGTCAAGCTAAGAATTTAAAGTTCTTTCCAGTCTAGGGAAATTCAGTCAAAGGTATTCCCTGTTGAAGTTAAGGTTAACCTAAGGTCCAAGGAGCACTTTTTCTTACTAAGAGAAATAATTAATAAATACCTTGTTTCGAGTTGAACTGATAAATTTGTGTCTAATCAATTGTGGTTATTCTGAGTTTTCAGCTCACTTTGGAAGCCTTTAATTTACCTTTTCGCATTCTATTTGAAATACTTTTGACTGGTCAAATAAAACTTAGAATAGTTGTCCCTCCATTCCTGACCTAATTAGCAGAATTTACCCTACTTGATTTCTAAGACCACAGACTAGAGCCTTAACTAGTTATTCAAGTGAATTATATTAGAAATATTCAGTAGTCATAAAACTTTACCAAAAACATTTTTCTTGGTGACGACATCTGGGCAGTAGAGACAACCTCTTTGGATATCTATAGCACGCACCATACCACACCAATCAATTCTAAAGGAAACCACAAAGGAGCAATTATTCAATAGTACGAAATTCAACGTTAGTATATACCAAGGTACTACTTTGCGGCCTTTACGTTCCTTCCGGTTTTTCTGGTAGGTAAACAGGTCATTACACTCGGTCATTACACTCTTTGTCAAGAGGATTTACGCAATTTCAAAAGTTCAGTGTCTTTTTTTAGTGGTAAACCAGAAAACCGATAAAAAGTACTTAGCTTTCGATCGGCAATTTGGGATTAGAATAAAATGTTGATTTTTTAATGTATTGATTATATTCGAGATAGCATTACAGGCATTTTTTGTAAAAAGCATTTACATAGAAAAATGGATAATTCTAAGCAATTTTTGGTGAGTAAAAAATATTCTCATTATTATATTAAAAAGAAATTGTCTTGTCATTAAGTTAAGGAAGAAATTCTTTCCTTACACTAGAACTAAGGGTACTTATGTACTTAGAAGCCTGTTGTTTTTAGGAGCTGAAAAAACCTCTAATTCTCTTATAGGTTGAAATTTACGGTGTGATTTTTTTTTTATCGAGATCAATGGGTCTTTTAGATGTTTTTTGAAAAAAGTGCTCAGCTTTCGATCGGCAATTTGGGATTAGAATAAAATGTTGATTTTTTAATGTATTAATTGTTACAAAAGCTTCCTATTTATCAATATAAATGACCCTTTTTTTTTAGGGGTGTTTTTGAAAATAATACCAGCCCAGTATGAAAAAAAAAAAAAAAAAAAAAATTGTCTTTTACATAATTTAATGAATAAATTCTTTCCGTACAAGTTTTGGTTAACTATTTTAAAAATATTTTAATTGTTAAAAAAGCTTCCTTTTTATCAAGATCAGTGGTCTTTTTTTTTAGGAATTTTTTTGTAAAAAAATCCAGGCACCTCTTAAATTACGGTGTGATTTTTTATAAAGATCAGATAGGAGCTTTTAACTTCTATAGTAGGGTTCTCTGATGATTTTATTTTCATTAAAGTTCTATGAGTTTTAGAGGGTGTTTTCCCCCCTTTTTCGAAAACAAGGCAAATTTTTCTCATGCGCGTAACTTTTAACCGGTATAGTTAGACTGAATGAAACTGATATATTTGAAATCATAAGGATTCGCTCTTTACACTAAAGTTTTTTATTGTTTAAAAAAAAAAATTTGTGAGACAAGGTCAAAATTTAGCGTAAAGAGCGATGCAATGTGGTGGGGGACAGCCCCCTTAATTTTGGGAATAATTTATGTTATTTTTTATTTCGCTAATTAATTTCAGTTTAAAAAAAAAAAAAAAAAAATTATTTAATTTATTTTATTTTTTTTTTTAATTTAGCTTTTATTTTATAAAAAAATTTTAATTTTATTTTCCTAATTTGATTTATTTAAAAATTAAATTATATATTAATTTATTTTTATTCTGGCAAAAAAAAAATAACAAGTTGAAGATTTTTGAAGATATGATATTGAAAGATATTTAATATAGTTTTATTTTAAGATTAAAACCACGGTTTTTTTTTAATTAAAATAAATTAAATTTTTGGTGTTTTTTCCCCCTCTTAAAAAAAAAAAAAAAAAAAAAAAAAAGAATCAATTACAGTTTTTTAAAATTTAGTGGAAAACCTTGTTTTTGTGTAATTAATTTTAAATTGAAAATTTTTTTTTTAAATAATTATTTTTTGTTTCTTTTTTAAAGTTGTTTAGGGGGATTGAGAGACTCAGTTGCCTAATTCCGTGTGATTTTTCTTTACTTGTTGGTCATTAAAAACGAAATTTTTGTGTTAAATAAGTATTTTTTTTATCTTTTAAAAGAGCTTTACGGGGATTGAGAGACTCAGTTGCCTAATTCCGTGTGATTTTTATTTACTTGATGGAAATTACATTATATATGTTTGTGTTAAATAAGTAGTTTTTGTATCTTTTAAAAGATCTTTAAGGGGATTGAGAGACTCAGTTGCCCAATTCCGTGTGATTTTTCTTTACTTGGTGGTCGTTAAAAACGAAATTTTTGTGTTAAATATGTAGTTTCTGTATCTTTTAAAAGAGCTTTACAGG